>NW_018745419.1:984388-1536534 GCF_001683475.1 Chenopodium quinoa
GGCAAATTTTCCCAAAGAGCATTTTCGATCAACTCTTTTTTGCAAAAGTTCCAAGACGCGGATTGTCAATTGTTGCAACATTTTCCTAAAAGGATTGTTGCATAGCATTAGCAAATTTCCAAGGTGGATTGCTTTCAAGAGTTATGTTCCAAAATGTGGGTTGTCGATCGTAGTAAGGTTCTATGATATATTGTTACAAAGCATTGGCAACTTTTCCCAAAAATGGATTTTGATTTAGGGAAAATTGTCAATGCTACGTAACAATCCGTCCTTGGAAATGTTGCCACAATAAAGAAACAATCCATTTTTGCTAAAGAAGAGAGGGTTGTCATCACCCAAAGCATTGTCAGCACATTTCAAGCGAGCTTTAAAGATCAACAAGTGTTGATCTTCGATAATTTCTTCGGAACATTATCGCAACAGCTGTGGATCGTTTCGGGCGAAGCAATCTTCGATCATATTCCCTGGCTTGCGGAAGATGGTCACAAGGCGGTAGAAGATCATTTCAGACGAGGTAATCTTTGATAGTTTTCCCTAGCTTACGGAAGATTAACACAGCGGAAATTAGAGGCAGTTATAGGCATAGAAATCTTCAGACAGTATCCCCTAACTTGAGGAGGATTGTCAAAAGCTCTTTGTTCAGAGACGCCTGAACATATCAAAAAGCTCCCTTGTTCAGAGACGAGTGAACATCAACAAAACAGCAAGATGGTGTTCCCTATCTTGTGGAAGGTTGTCACAACCTCAAATGCAGTAACAAATCGGTTACTACAGAGAAGTGTGAAAGACGGTGCAAGATACGCGTTTCTTAACTCTCTTATCTGTTTTAACTAACGCTAGTTTGCAGGTATCGGCGTTGCAAGAATGATTTAGGATCGCAGAACGTTCTAAATCATTCTTCGCCCCTATCGTTACTTTGACTTTTGTTTTTGAAACATAAGTTTCTCCAAACTCAGTCAAAGTGGGGGCTTCTGTAGACACCCAAATGTGTCTCCCCAAAACCAAACCCGGTGATGAATACCTTTCGCATCATTTGATTATCGAACGAAGTGAAAGTATGGAAAGTCTAGTGATGAGGATGCTTTTATTAATATATTTTTCTTTCTGTTTTCTAAAAATATTTATTTTCTCACTCCTATTTATAAAAAATAGCCAGTCCAATTTGGTTTTGTCCATAATAAAGGTCTAATAATAGTGTAGTTGGATAGGGCTCGAAAGGAGCTTTCCAATAATATATTATAGACCCGATTTCGATGACTTATGAGGAAGTAATGGATTAAATTAGATTAGGTCCAATGATTTTCAAAGGTGGCCCGATGATCTAGAGGAGGACCTATTAATCGTATTTTTTAAAAAAATGTTTTATTTAGAATAAAATATATTAAATCTGATTTCGAAAACTACTCGGACGCATAGTTACCTGAACTGGTGTTGAAGGTAATTACGAATGGAAAAGCGCGTTGACTTTTGGACCAGCGGGAGACGACAAAGTCGTCGCCAGGCGCTGACCTTCCTCACCTGGCGTTGGCCCTCGTCGCCTGGCAACGAGCTCGTCGTTTGGCGCTGGCTCCTGTCATTTGCGACAGGAGGATTTTTATTTCGAATATGATTTTCTTCGATCTCGTGCTATTTTTCTTATAAATAGGGGTCGTATCTCCCTCTTTTAAAATTATCTACATCTACAATCTTCTCTTTCTCTCTCTAAAACCTAGAAGCTTTCTTTCTCTCTCTCTATTGTTTTTCTAAAACTTCCCTTTCTCAAAGTTCCTCATACATTAGTTCTAGACGCACCAAGCCAAGTTCGAAATTTCCTTCGCCCTATACATGAAAGGTTTGATATTTATGAGGGTTTGATCCCAAATCTCTATTTAAATAACTTAATTTAATTATTTTGATTTATTATTTTCCTTGAAGTCACTAACGTGTGTATTTTTTTATAAGAAAGAGGTACGAGGCATCGAAATAAGTACCTTAATTTCTTTATTGATATATAAATCATGCTTAGATTGTTTTATTGATTCTTAGTATCATGTTAGGATGTGTTTTTGCTTCCTAGTATCATGTTTAGGGTAATAACTAAAATTTCATATATAATGTATATTATTATGATGCTTCTTATTTTTTTCCTAATATCATGTTAGTATCATGTTACGGTTAAAGCTTTGATCTTTAATGTTTAGTGACATGCTACGGTTTGTTATTAATCTTGTTAGTATCATGCCTAGGATCTTGCTATTATTATTATGCTTTATTTTTAACATGATTATGATTATGATTATTCGTTTGATGATTATGATGTTTCTTGATGTTTATTGTTGTTATTGCTTGATCACGCCTTTTAGGCATGTTTAAAGGGAATTTGTACTTGTAATCACGCTTAGTAAGATAACTAATAATATTGTTTAGGGCTAATTTGATTATTATTCAAGTGATCGCCAATAATAATTTTGTTTGTGCATTAATATTCAACCAACATAGATTAAACAGGTTTAGGGTTGACCTATTGATTGCATGTTAGTCAGAATTCGCACATGAAAACGAGAAGAATAAAGTAAAGGCCTATTATTAGGGCAGATTCTATCTCTTTTAGGTTGGATTTGTATCTTTATCCTCGAACTTCCAGTCATGGTTCCAAACCTATTGGAGTTAACGATCTCTTGGATCGTTAAGGGGGTAACCTTTACCCTGTGAACGGTTTACAAGTTTCTAAAACTTGTTGGTGACTCTTTTGCTCTAGCTTCCTTCCCTTTGGACGCCACCATGCTTAAGTGTATGATCATAGTGAGGCTCAAGTGTGGGATGGCTTGAAATATTCCCTACAGTAACCTATTTATAAAAACAAAAATCTAATTCAGTTTATTTTGTTCCATAACTTGGGTCAATAACTATGTAGTTTATTATGATGCTTCCCAAATCCGAATTATAACGAGGAAGTTATGGTCAAAATACTATGTTGAACCCAAACCGAGCTTTATATGGGGACCCAATGATCATGTGAAGGTCCATTAATCTTAATTATATTCCTAAATAAATTAAGATTCATTAAAATCTTCTAGAAGTTTCTAATATATCCTTTTCAAAAGATAAAGATCAAGAGTTTCAATTGAATAAAACTTCTCTTTTTGAAAGTCTTAATTCTATTCGAATTGAAAGATGTTCAAAGATATTCAGATACAATTTTTGTGCCTGATATTTTTTATCCAAATCTTATATGGTTGGATATCCCTTGAAATTATATTTCCAATGATATATTATAATTGCAATTCTGAGATATAACGAAAAAGGTATAAAAGAAATACAAAACTCTATCAAAAACTGACACCCTTCCACTATTTCGTCAATATATTTTATTATACAAATGATTTTAATCTTATTCTAATTTGGTTGGAAAGTAGACTTCAAGAGCTTTCCAACGATATATTATTTGCATTATTTTTATTTCTCGATCAAAAGATATGATATAAACAAAATCCGCAAAAACATGTTTTTTATCGCGCCATGATGATTTTATTGCTCCGCGATAATTTTATAGCACCGCAATAAAAGGAGTTTTATTCCGATTTAAATTCTAACTCTTTTTTATTCTTTTTTATTGTTTTTCTCTATAAATAGGGATGATTTTCTCCGTTTTCAATCACCAACAATCATCATTAATCATGTTTTCTCTCTCTCTAAGCTAAAGCTTATTCTTTATCTCTTTATTCTTTTTCTAAGCCTAGCCTAAACACATTAAACACATCTCTTTTAATTTTCTTTATTTGATCACGATTCCTCATTCACAAGACACTAATACACCTAGCCAAGCTCGAATTTTCCTCAAACCTTGACGTGAAACATTGATAGTTCTGAGGGTTTTGTCCCAAATCCATATTTCAATTATAATTATTTTAATTTTTTGATTAAATATTTTCATTAAAGTTACTAACGTGTGTATTGTATTAATAGAGCTAGGTACTAGGCATCAAAGTAAGTAATATGATTACTTAATTATTATTTTAATGTAGAAATCATGCTTAGAATATTAATTTAATTCCTAGAATCATGTTCGGATGCCTTTATTGATTTCTAGTATCATGTTAGGATTAAAGCCTTGATTTTTATTGTTTAGTGACATGCTAGGATTTGTTATTAATCATACTAGTATCATGCGTAGTATCTTTCTAATATTATGCTTTAAAGATATTGTTATTATTATGATGATTGTTGTGTCAAATTATATACGTAGTATATAGTTTTACGATATTTGTTAATTTACGAATAATTTATATATAATTTGTTATTATTATTATGTTGCTTCATATTATTGTTATTGCTTGATTACGCCCTCTCTTGCAGGTTTAAAGTGAATTTATACTTGAAATCACGCCTAATAAGATAATAATAATTTGATTTTAGGATAATATGATTTTAATTCAAGTGATCGTCAATAATAGATTTATTTATGCATCAATAATAAACCAACATAAATTAAACAAGTTTAGGGTTAATATAATGATTGTATGTTTATCGGAAAGCGCACATGAATATGAGAAAAATAAAGTAGATGACTATTTAGGGCGGATTCAATTTCTTTTAGGTTGGATTTGTACCATCATCCCCGAATATCCAGTCATGGTTTAGGACCACTATGGAGTTAGCGATCTCTGTGATCGTGAATGGGGTGTAATCTTCACATTCGTAGACGGTTTACAAGTTCCTAAAACTTGTTGGCGACTCTTTTGCTCTAGCCTTCTTCCCTTTGGACGCCACCATGCTTAAGTGCATGATCATAGTGGGGCTCAAAGTTGATGCTTGAAATTTTTCCCTATAATGACTAAGGCTAAAATGATTTTTTTAACGAAGCGTACCTAGTTTTTCCATTAAGTAAGGTTTTACTTACATAATATAGTAGAAACTACTCTTTGTCTTTTTCTCTGATACTACTAGGTAAAGCTAGAGTAATTCTCCTTCTAGGGTTTTGAAAGTATTAAAGGATTTGCTAAGTACCCCTTAAGCTTTTTGAATGCTTCCTGATGCTCTTGCTCCCAATTGAATTCTTTATTCTTTTTCAGCAGTGTAAGGAGGGTGATCCCATTGTAAGGGGTCCTCTCCTTAAATTCCCCTGGCCATTTAATAGCCTAGGACTTTACACTTGTTAGGGTGTATTAGGATATGAATTCCTGACTATTTGGGAGACCTTGAATTAGAAATTACACTCTCATCATGCTTTTTTGTAAGAAACAAGTAAGAGTCGCCAATAAGTTTTAGGAAAACTCGGAAACCTCGTTCATAACTTTCTTCCATGTGGAGTTCATGGAATAATTAGCACGAATCATAAGTTTAAACATGCCCAAATTGGTCTATGTAAACCAGAAATGAGTTCGAGAGCAAGGGTACTAAGATAACGTTCTCTTTAGAAGGGAATCGCTATCTTAGCCCTAGTACGGCCTCTACTAGCTCTTCCTTTTTCACAATTTCATTACCAAACAATATATGCAACGTGATACCTAAAGATTAAGTTAGTTGATTTTATTTACAAGCATTAATCACGTAGGAATTACATTGCAAAAGTCGTTATTCTTTGTTTAATCAATATTTGTGAAAAGAAAAATATAAATAATATTCGCCTTGTCTTAAGTGATAAAACAACAATTAAATATCAAATTATATTCTTGATTAACAAAATTATACTATGTGAATTAATTAATTAAAAGTTTATTTAAAGTGATCAAACAACACTATTTATTCAATTAAAGTTATTTAAACAATAAAGGAAAAGTGATTTATCTAAGTGCTCAGGAAACTAACCGTTCTTCTTTTATGTTAAATCTCTGTTTAATGTGTTTATGGACTTTCTTTCTTCTTCGTACCTCCAAGGAATTCAATGGATTCAATTAGGGTTTGAAAGTATTTTGGAAGAGAGAAGAAAAAGTAGTATCATAGTAAGAGAAGTTGAGAGATTAGGGTTTTGAGAATACTAGGGTTTTAATTCTGATTTTTTCGGTCCCTGTAATGCTGAATGAAGACCCCTATTTATAGGCGTAGGGATTTAGGTTTAGGGTTTTAGAGCCGCGTCGTCAGGTGGCGTGCACAACTCTCTGAGTCATGCCGGGTGCTGCGCGCATCTCAATGGGTTGCGCAAGGCGCGCGCAACTGATTGAGTTGCGCTGGTTTGCGGTTTGCCTTATACGAAAACGCGTTTTTAAAACTTCAATAACTTTTGATTGCAAAGTCTGATTTAGGCGTGTGAGATATAATTGGAAAGCTCTGAATGTTTACTTTCTAATTCCATTAGAATTAGGTTAAAATATGTTATGTATCAACATTTATGGCCGTTTGAGTGCAAGGGTGTCGGTTTTGGGCCCGGTTTAGTGTTTTGATCATAACTTCTTCATTTTGGCTTGGAATTTGGCTTATAATATACCATTGGAAAACTCTTTGAAAGGGATATCCATTTGTATAGGCCTTTCATGGGAATTTGATGGTTGTTTTATCTGTTTGACTCGATTTTCAACAATGTAGGTTCCATTGGATCCAATCATTGTATTTGACGTATTTGGGTCCGTTATTAATCATGTTTGAACATGTATGAACATGTTTTAGGCCTAATTAGTAATCGGACAAGGCTCTAAGATAAATTGGTCTTAAATATGGGTTTCAACTTACTTCATAATTCTTTTCATAGTCCATAAACATTTCAATTTTGATCTAACATGAAGAACGGATTTTTGTAACATCATCGCACTTCCTTTAAGGACAAGAGGCCAAAAGTAGGTGTCTACAGTTAGCCCCCACTTTGATCGAGTCTAGAATAGAAGATGATCAAAGTAGTCAAGGAAATAAATCTGAGACTCATTCTGTGAAGTTCCCTAAGAATACAGAATCGTTTAGAAATATTAGGGATGTCGAAACGATCCTTGGTTCGCTAAGTGTGTGAAACAAGTAGCTATTAAGGCTATAAAAATCTTTTCCTAGTCTTAACGCGCTAAAGAATCTAGATTGATCCTTTCCAATTGTAGAACACTTTTACAAGTAAAGGAGTTCTGGGTGATGTCAAGTCATGAGAAGAGATCGGTTTTAAAAGGATAAAAGGGGAAGATTTCCTCTCAATCGTGTCATCACTGGTCTAAAGTCCCTCGATATGTCATTCAAACTTTAGCCTGACTTTAACAAAGTAAAAGATGAAAAAGGGTTTCGATATTAGAGCCGAAATGGTCTTGTATTCGAGCCGAGTCCGGTATTCGAGCTGGAAGTCCACAAGATAGAAATACATGTCTCATGACTAGAGGCATATATTCAAATTCAGTGAAAGGGAAGAAAGTCAGCAACTCTCTCATCAGTTTTGTCAACAAGATGAGTACACGTGTCTCAGGACTAGGGGGCACGTGACTACACAGGCGCGACATCGTCTCGTCGCTTCTTTATACAGGGGATGAATTCGACACCCTTACTGTCCGATAAGTTAGTAAGCGCACTAACTACCATATATGCTCCCATTCAAGAAGTGTCTGTTCCTGAAGCTTTGGTGCGCCTATCGACTCGTTGATCTAACGCCTACAGTAATTCTCTACCTATTAGTTCCGAGAGGTATATCTCGCAAAGCTTGGGCTGAGTGAAATTTTACGCATCACCTACGACGTACAATTTGCGCCGTACGATACGCAATTTGCATTTTTACGCTGCATGAAAACGCCTTCCTTTTTGCTTCGGACGTGAAAAAAGAAGAAAACCCGGACATTTGTAACGTCAGTACAGTAAAATGACAAACATGTCTATGGGTGCTTTTAAGTAAAGCACCACCACGGAACGTCTTAAGGCATTCTTACGAAAAACGTTCAAAGCGTATGCTTAGGGAAGACACAAAGCACGGTGTGCATGCAAGATGATACAAAAAACTAACAATGAAGAAAACAAACTACAAAATGCAAAGCAATTTATAAGATTTTGATAATTTGTGTGCCACTACATCTAATAATGAGCAAAAACCGTTGAAAAAATGATCAAACAGATCAAAATCTGGATACTGGTCATTTTAGTGAACAATATCCGCGCGCAACTCAGTAGGTCGTATTTTCTAGGTGCGTGCATCATTCTGAGTTACGCTGGTCTGTCACGCGCAACTAATTCTGTTGCGCGTGACATTTAAGTCGGCAAAAAGAGAATCATTGAGCGCGATTTTTCATTTTGCTTTCTCTCTCCTTCCTTCACGATTTTTACTTCTTTCTCTCTCTAAAGAGCTTGGATTTTCTTGTTTTTCAAAGCTAAAGGAAGTAGATCTTGTACCTTATTCATATTTGCCATAATTCGTTCATTCTTGGCTGAATTTAGGCGATTTTCGAACCGTTAAATCTCAAATTTTGAATTTGGGGGTTTTTTGTTACACTTGTTTTTCATGAATTTGTTCATTTGTCGTTGTGACATCTTTAAGAAATATATTGCAACAAATTTCATGTAAAGTAACAAAGTATTGATCCTGTATGAGCATGCCAAGAGAATATATATATTTTTTGTTCTAATTTTGACTTTGTGCTTGAACTTTATTGCTCGCATAGACTATACTTGTTAATTTTAATGTAAATTGAAGTGTTTAGAACAACAATTATGAATTAGAATTATCAAAGAAATTTTGAAATTTTATAATAGCATGAATTTGTACTTGCGTCTCATGTTTATTATTATATTTTTTTCATGTGTAAGTTGCAAAACTGGTTATATCAATGATAAAAATAACCGATGGTTATTATTATTCAATTATAAAACTGTGATTTCAAGATTTGCACAAAACTAGTTAGTTTAGGAAATTCTTGAAGAGATCATCAAACTGGTGTAGCTTGGTTATATTTCGGGTTCATAAGCCCCCATTTTACATTTTCGAATGTTGTAGCCCCCAGTGTTGGGTGACTTCGATGATTTGCTTGTTGTCAATAATTAGACCCTTTCATGTTGCTTAAAATGGGTCTACAAATCCCGTGTTTCGTCTTATTATGATAATACCTAAGATCTTGGAAGATTAAACTAGTGTGTTTAAACCGTTTTTTTTACCATTGATAGTTTTAACAAAGAAATTTGCTAATTCTAGTAATATTGGTCATTCATTAGAACAAGTAGGGGAAAAATGAAACGTTGTTCAAATTTTTCGTCTATTCTTTCTACATTTGAATTCTTTCTTTTAAGTTCAAATTTTGTCACTGTTTTGAATCTCAAGAAAGTAGATGTTATCCTCCTTGCGAAATTCCAATGTGTGCAACAATGGAGAATAATTTTAAATGAAGACTCCTTAATTTAGAATTTAGGAGTCTTTTGTTTACATTCTAACTCATGAAATTGTTTGTCTTATGTTAATAAAGTATCTTGATACAATTCTCATGATGAATGATTGAGTACTAAACTTTCATATGAACAAGTATGTATAATGATTTTCTTTCTTTTGCTCTACACTAGTCATACTCTCTAATCTCTAGAGTAAATTGAAGTATTGAAACAACAATTATGCACTAAGATTAGTTTTTGAAATTGAAATTGAAAATGGCTCAAGTATGTAGCCTGTTTAATGGCCAAGTTCAATTGCAAACTTAGTTTTCAAAGGAACAAAATGATAATTAAATCATTGTGATGCATTTGAAAATTGTAAGGCTCGAGATCTACGTAAACCATATGTAGCTTAGGCAATTCCCGAAAGTAGATCGAATGGTATGAATATTTCATTTATTTTTTTTTCTTGTGGATATTGGAGCCCCCATGTGTCGGGTTATGCACATTCTTTCTATTTCACAAGTCTTTGAGCCCTCAATTTGGAGTAGTTCTAAGGACTTGCTATCATTTAGGCCATTCATATGATACTGGGATGGACCTATATATATGTCCTATTTTGTTTTGAGATATTTAGGACAATGACATGGCTTTCACATTTTTGTTAAAGTCGTGTTAAGAAAGCAAGTTAGTTCTTTGCTTGTTTATAAACCAAAACAATTGTGTTTAAGGTTTAGTATATCATACCTAATGTCTAAACGTTTTTAAATATCATTGTGGTGATTTTATTCTCAAACTTGATTTAGAACATCAAATATTTTCTTTGTTCTTATCAATCTTTGATTTTGGTCTAGTAGGTGGTTTGTTTACCACCCCTTAGCCAATATTCGCAGGAGAACTAAGCGAGAACAAGTTTGAGTCAACAAGAAGTCGAATCTTAATTCATTCCTTTTGGAAAAATACATGTATTATCCAAACGGTTATAGAGAATCTGAAAATTTAGTTATTTGAGAAAACAAAAATTCAGAAAGGAAAATTTGAATACAATTTTTTTATTAGAAACATGTTGTTTAGAATTAGAATTCAAAATTTGAAATGGGATCCAATTATATTATTTTCAAAACTGGACCCAAAGTGGAAAGAAAAGTCTAGCTCGTGATTGAGTGTGACTTTTTTGTCCATTAATGAAGATAAGTTGTAATTTGCAACTTATTTCAACAAAGATATGAAAATGTGAGCAAACTTTCGTATATCTGATTTTGTTTATGTTTTTCTGCTTTTTAGTGTTTGTCATCATTGTCATATTTTTCTAATTGAAAGTGAAGTTCTTTCAATTAAATAAGCACCATAGTCTTAAAATGAATGTTTATCAAACTTAGGTTTGGTGGAGTGTTAGAATAATTTATAAAATTGTTCTAATCACTTTCCAAAATATAGTCTCATTTTAAAATGAAAGTTAAGGTGAGACTTATATTTTTAATTTGAAGCCCCCAAGTGTAGACTTAGGTGACTTTTGAAATTTATGTATACATATGCTAGGGGATGTTTCTCATATTTATTTAAGGCCCCAAGATTTATTTTCAATTTGCGGAATATTGCATATGTTTATCATAAATTGTTTGATCAAGTAACATAATTAATTATCTTGGTCAAATAATAGGAAGTGGTATTCTTCCCTTTGTCATTTAAAGTTATTAAGATGGTTCGCAATAAGCTTTGTATGACATTGATTTCACAACATAAATAGCGTATTCAAATATGTAAATAGAGAGAAGTGGGAATGTCCTGGCTTTTTTAAGCCCCCAATTTGAGGGAAAGAGCGGAAAAATTATACTGTTTCCGAGTATTTTAGTTGCCAAATGGGAGGGATCATCCCAACTTACCCCCTAAAAAAGAAATGAACAAGAAAGAAGGATTTGTATAAAAGGAAGGGGAATCCAACTTCCCATAGAAGAATAAAGAAAGAAAATTAGACATGTTTTCGAAAATCAAGGATTATTGACTTAATATTTGAATCATCATGATGACTTGGCAGTGAGGTATACTTGTAATAGTGATAAAGATCATTTTTTTCATGTAGCAATCATGTTCGATCAATATTCCTCGCTTAGAGAAGATGGAGATATCCCACGTAGGCGGACATTTTAGTTGCTCATGACAAGTGAAAAGACCAATTCTCAAGAGTGGTAAAAGATATCTAAAGTTGATGTCAAGGCTGTTGATATATCAAATCAATTTATTGTGTTAACTCTTTTTCTTTCTAGGCAATGTATATAGAACCTGAATTACCTTGGTCATAAATAGCCCTATTATTAAAAGAAAATAAGATGATTGTGTCTTTTTTTAAAAAAAAAGTGATAGTCATCTCATTTTTCTTTGGCAAAGTATATGGAAAACATCGAATTTAGTTTGATTCGATTGCTATACTAACAGGAAGTAATCAAGCCAATGGCTATCAAATCATCCAAATCATTTGAAATTTTTTTATATGATCTGGTAATCATAACTCAACACTTCATGCATTTTAAATATTGGCATGACTACTTAATAGTAGGTCCATATGTGCAAAGGCCTAAGATTGGCCATATTTTCTTGGAATGATGATTTTGGTATATGGTTATGGTGTACCTCAAGGAGGGCCTTTCCAAGGTCGTAACGTGGCTAGGATTGGGGTTATGAACAATGGACAGGCTCAAGTATACTCCCAAAATCCCTTACTTTTGGTGTTTCTTAAATTTAAACCTTTCTTCTTTGTGTGGCAACTTCCTACATTAGGTGCCTTTTCCTTTTCATCTCTCTTTTTTTTTCTCTTTTTTTTATCGACAAGTTTGGTTTTGGGTTTAGAACGATTTCTTTCTTTCTTTTGCATTGGATCTTTCCTTTTAGGTTTAGAGTAACTTTGTGTCCCCCTCTTATGTTTTGTCCACCCAATTTCCTATTTGTAACTTTGCACCATTCCCATCCCAAGGTATGGAATAGTGTAGGTTGAATAACTAAGGCTTAATTGATGATGCTCAAAAGGGCTGCCAAAACATGGATTTTCTCTAAGGTTAAAAAAATGGGATTATATTTGTGGAGTTTCAAGTTGCCTCCTTTGTTGGTGAAATCATCATATCCTTTCTTTGTGGGCCAAATATGGGCCTCTTTTCGTTCGATAAATCTAGTAAGCCAAAGCTTATTAAGTTTCTTAAAGTGTCGAGTATGTATGCCTTTTGATATTGCTTGTTTGTATGTATACATATTATTTAATTCATGTCAATAACAATAAAGAGATTGAAAAGAACAATATAGACGTACTTGAAAATATATTTTTTATTCATTAATTAATGAGAGTACAAAATAAGTATATTCGACAGCATGAATCTCTTAGTCTATCATAAAAAACCAAAGGAAAGAAACAAAACAAGACCTAGGGTGCTACATCTTCAATTGTTGACAACTTCTTGCGATCGCGTCTTCGAGCTTTGTCCGTTTCCGACGTAGATGAAATCCTCTCTAAAACTCAAGTCCATCTATATGATTCATGGTTTCATTTATCAAGTCCCTTTCAATTAATGTTCCCATAGTATAGACTTTTTGAAATGTGTCTAAACCAAGGTATTGTAAATGGCACTTGTGTGGTGGAGACATATTGTCTATGAACTTTGGGACAAGTTCATGACCCGGAGGTCTTTGTGGAATAAGAGAAACCTTTGATAGCCTCCTGGAAAAGAAGTCAATGAAGCCTTCTTCTTCCCCTTGCTTAAGCAATTCGAAATCGCGCAAGGTAGTTGTGAGCTCGATGTTATCTCCATATTGGGTTAAAAACGCTTTTACAACGTCACTCCAAGTAAAAGTTTGTTTTGCATCGAGGTTATAAAACCAATATCTAGCAGTTGGGTCCAATGAAAGAGGAAAATAACATGCATAAAGGCTTGGCTCAACCCCTTTCAATTCCATAATTATAATAAAGCTCATTAAGTGAGTTCTAGGAGTGTATGTAACCTTAAAGGTTGGAAAATCCGTAGTCAAGAACTTTTGTGGGAGAGTCTTGCCACTAGGTTGTGGTGCAAGCTCATAATTGAAGTACTTATTCCCTGAGTTAGCTCGGAGGACAAGTTTCTCCAAGGCCTCTACTCTTTCGGCTCTTGCTTTTTCTTGCAGAATGTTTTCTTTTTCTTTTTCTGCTTTTATATTAGCCTTTTCTGCTTTTTTATGAGCCTTCATTTGGGCTTCTTCTTCTCATAGGGCCTTTAAGTTTTGGAGTTCCTCTCTAAGTTTCTCCAATGCTGCTTTGTCACCCATGATTGGACTAGTATGCGAATTTGGAAGATGATCTAGTAATGTGTATCACAAGAAATTGAGCGCGTTCACTTAAACCTTTTCTGCCAAGCATTCAAACAAAGAACCAAAGTCAAAATGATTGTTTTATTTCTTTTTTTTTTAATCCTTGTAATACGAATTCACTTTAAGCAAGTTTGTTAATGAAGAATGTCAAAAAAATTCACGAACAATCATTAATGGAATGTCATATTTGTGTTGACTTCAACAAGGTAATCATTTAAGGATTTTGCCTTAAATCAATTTTTTTCGAAAAAGGTAGAAAAGAAAGTCAAGAAAGTTGGATTGAAAATGCTCATCAAATTTTAGGAATATTAATCAATCCGAACATACTCCTTAAAATGATCAATATACTATAGTATTTGTTGATCATTTATATTACAACAGAGATCAATATCGTTTTTTTTTAATTGATTCTCATATTGCTTATCTTTAAAGGATAATATATTACTATTTGTTTAAAAAGAATGATGGCCTCCGAATGTAAAATCCAAGAAATAATTAAATAATTTTCTTGGTTTTACCATTCATTATCTTCTCTCTTTTTTTCTGAGAATAATATATATTTTTTTATATCATACTCTCTCTTTTTTTTTTTAAGAATGACATTTCTTTTTTTTCATTCTATTTTTCTCTCTCTCTCTTTTGTTTTTTTTTTTTTTTTTTGTGAGGCTATCATCCCAAGTAAAGTTCTCGGGATTTTCTTTTTAAACCATAGAAGAGGTAAATAAATTATACTCTTAAATCAAGGTTGACCAATTACAACTAAAAAAATGATGAACACGAAAATAGGCACGTTTAAGAATAAGCATATTGATGACGTCCTATTAAGAGATGCGAACTTTTAATGACGAAACTCATAAGAAATAATGTCATTAGCTCGATTATCAAGTACGTAAGCAAATCATCATAATCAAAAATAGTATCGCGCGCAATTTACCGTCTTGCGCTAAGGTGGAGAATGCATCTTCAAGAGTAGCATCTACCACATGCAGTCATTTTATTTTATTTTTTTGCGAAAACGCAAAAAGAACAATAAAAAAACATGTTTTTCGAAAAAAAAACGATCGTAGTAAAAGTTAGACAACGTTGTTAGCCAAAGAGATATTTTTAGCACCTACTTAACGATTAACCTTGAAGCGGTAGTATTGTTTTCTCCGTATGATATTGATCGTAATGAGTCAAAGTCAACGTTGAACATTGGGCGCGCGCATGACATAGAGTTGTGCGTAGGTGCCGCGCGTAACTTCAGAACTTGCGCTTGGAGGGCTCGCGCAACTTTGATAGTTGCGCGTGCCACCTGGTAGGTTCAACTTTTTTTTTTTTTTTTTTTTTGCGAAAACGCAAAAAGAACGATAATATATATTTTTTTTTTTTGTAAAACCATAATTTTTGCGAATATTTTTTTTATTATATCTCTAGGTAACAAGTTGGAATTAGTTAGATTAGACACGAAGCACATATTCATGTAGTCACATAAGCACATAAAAGGAACCGTCAAAGCATACAATGTCATTCTAAGGTCAAGGCTTGGGTGTCCAAAGGTACCATATCTTAAGGGACGATGCACGAATCAATCACTCAACGTGTTGAGTGTTGACCCACGACATAGCCCTCCCAACATTTTATTGGTGATATGGGTGGGATGATTGTTATCGATTTTGGAATAGAAGCCTAGTGTTGGCAACCCCTAGTCAATGAGCCAATCCCCAATGGTTAAAGTGTGCTATGCTTATGCATGATGCAATGTTGCTTGTTCGATTTTTACTTATGTGAAAAAGGAAGATATTATACGTTCGAGTCTCGCTCTCTAACTAGATATTATCCAAATAAGTTCTCGTTACAATCCATAGGCAACCTAGTGTTGGAAACCTTGAACCATAACTACGAACTAATCTTGTAACCTCTAAGTCCCCAGCAGAGTCGCCACTGTAAGGAGGGTGATCCCATCGTAAGGGGTCCTCTCCTTAAATGCGCTTGGCCATTTAAAAGCCTAGGACTTTACACTTGTTAGGGTGTATTAGGATTTGAATTCCTGACTGTTTGGGAGAACTTGAATTAGAAATGATACTCTCATCACGCTTTTTTGTAAAGAAACAAGTAGGAGTCGCCAATGAGTTATAAAAACTCATAAACCTCGTTCATGCCTTTCTTCCATGTGTAGTTCATGAAATAATTAGCACGAATCATAAGTTTAACCATGCCCAAATTGGTCTACGTAAACCAGAAATGAGTTCGGGAGCGAGGGTACTAAGATAACGTTCCCTTTAGAGGGGAATCGCTATCTTAGCCCTAGTACGGCCTCTACTAGCTCTTCCTTTTCAAAATTTCATTACCAAACAATATATGCAACGTGATAACTAAAGACTAAGCTAGTTGATTTTATTTACAAGAATTAATCACGTAGGAATTACATTGCAAAAGTCGTTATTCTTTGTTTAATCAATATTCGTGAAAAGAAAAATATAAATAATATTCGCCTTGTCTTAAATGATAAAACAACAATTAATTATCAAATTCTATTCTTGATTAACAAAAGAATAATATGTGAATTGATTAATTAAAAGTTTTTTTAAAGTGATCAAACAACACTATTTATTCAATTAAAGTTATTTAAACAATAAAGGAAAAGTGATTTATCTAAGTGCTCAGGAAACTAACCGTTCTTCTTTTATGTTAAATTTCCGTTTAATGTGTTTATGGACTTTCTTTCTTCTTTGTACCTCCAAGTACTTCAATGGATTCAATTAGGGTTTGAAATTATTTGGGAAGAGAGAAGAAAAGGTAGTATGATAGTAAGAGAAGTTGAGAGATTAGGGTTTTGAGAATACTAGGGTTTTAATTCTGATTTTTTCGGTCCCTGTAATGTTGAACGAAGACCCCTATTTATAGGCGTAGGGATCTAGGCTTAGGGTTTTAGAGCCTCTCCGTCAGGTGGTGCGTGCAACTCACTTAGTCGCACTGGGTGACGCGCGCATCTCAATAAGTTGCGCAAGGCGGGCGCAACTGATTGAGTTGCGCTGGTTTACGGTTTGCCTCATACAAAAACACGTTTTAAAATTTCCATAACTTTTGATTGCAAAGTCCAATTTAGGAGTGTGAGATATCATTGGAAATCTCTGAATATCTGCTTTCCAATGCCGTTAGAATTAGGTTTAAATATGTAATGGATCAAAAGTTATGGCCGTTGGAGTGCAAGAGTGTCGGTTTTGGGCCCAGTTTAGTGTTTTGATCATAACTTCTTTGTTTTGGCTCGGAATTGGGCTTATAATATACTGTTGGAAAGCTCTTTGAAAGGGTTATCCATCTGTATAGGCCTTTAATTGTAATTTGATGGTTGGTTTATCTATTTGGCTCGATTTTCAACAATGTAGGTTCCATTGGATCCAATCATTGTATTTGACGCATTTAGGTCCGTTATTAATCAAGTTTAAACATGTATGAACATGATTTAGCCATAATTAGTAATCAAAAAAGGCTCTAAGATAAATCGGTCTCAAATATGGGTTTCAACTTACATCATAATTCTTTTCATAGTCCATAAACATTTCAATTTTGATCTAACATGAAAAACGGATTTTTGTAACATCATCGTATTTCCTTTCGGGACAAGAGGCCAAAATTAGGTGTCTATAAGCATGTCATATAATACCTTGTTTTTATCTGAAAATTTGGAGATGGATCTGTTCAGTGCTGCTATTTTTCCAGTAAGGCTTTGTATGTACCTCTTTGAGTTTGGTTGAAGTGGAGTATGGCCTTGACTTGTTTTGGATTAGCTTCTATTCCTCGTTGTGTCACCATGCAGCCTAAGAATTTTCCTGATGGGACTCCAAATATACACTTTGTGGGATTCAACTTCATGTCGTATTGCTTTAGGATAGAGAAGGCTTCTTTGAGATCTCTAACGTGATATGTTTCTTTCTTGGACTTCACCACCATGTCATCTATGTATACCTCCATTATATTTCTGATTTGTATTTCGATCATCTTGTTGACTAGTCTTTAATTTTTTGCTTCAGTATTCTTCAATCTGAAAGGCATTACCTTGTAGTAATGTATTTCTTGGCTAGTTATGAATGTTGTCTTTTCCTGGTCATCTTTGTGCATGAGAATCTGGTTATATCCACTGTATGCGTCCATGAAGGAGAGTAACTTGTGCCAACCTGTTGCATGTATAATGGCGTCGATGTAAGGGGGTGGAAAGGGATCCTTTGACAGGCCTTATTGATGTGTGTGAAGTTGACACATATTCTTCACTCCCAATTAATCTTTCAGACTACACCACGTTGGCTAACCATTCTGAGTAAAGCCTCTCTTTTTTTCACATTCTAAGCAAATTTTGAACTTCTTCACTTATCACTTTGTTCCTTTCTGATGCGAACTTTCTTCTTTTTTTCTTTACTGGTGTGTGCTTTGGATCTACATTCAGCTTGTGTGTAATCACATTAAGGGAGGTTCCTTTCATGTCCTCATGTTTCTGTGCAAACGCATCTTTCTCTGCCTCGACTTGCTTGCTAAGATCTATGTTTAACTCTTCTCCTATCCATACTATCTGACAAGGATGATCCAGATTCAGCTGGACCTCGATTGCTTCTTGTTCCTCTGCTATACTGATCTTCTTCTGGCTCAACTGAATGTATGATTGCTATGCTGACTCTTTCTCTATAGATGTTGCTTTCAAGGCTATCTTATAGAATTCTTTGGCTTCCTTTGGATCTCCCCTGATTTCTTGGCTTCCCCATTTAGTAGGAAATTTGATTATTTGATGATTTGTAGATAGGATGGCTTTCATTTTAGGTATCCAAGGTCCGCCCAAAATTATGTTTTAGTGCGACAGAGTATCGATCACTAAGAAATTCACTTGAAGTTTGATCCCTTATACATAGGTGGGAAGTGAAATCTCTCTAATGGTCTTCTTAGTTTCTCCACTGAATCCGACCAGCATTGTTGACTTATTGATGATGTCCTTCTCCTTTGTTTCACTGTATCGAGCATAATGATATTGGCTAAGCTTTCATTTTAACTAGGATCTTCTTGATTAGGTAGTTTCCGACTGGGCTGGGGGTGATATTACTAGGCCATCATGGTGCTCTTCTACTACATCACTTTCTTCAAATATGATTAGAACATCTATCTTTTCTTGCACATTCTTAGCTGGCTTGTTCAAGTTACTTTATTTGGCGTGACGCTTTGCTGCTGAGCACGTCAAACCGCACACTTCTGATCCTCCAGAGATGAAATTGATGGCTTTGACAATTAGAGGATGAGGTAGGGATCTTCCTTGATTGGACTCTTTTTCTCTAACTGGATTTTGATATGTCCATCATGAGTTCCTTGAGATACCCTTTCTTCTGCAACTAGGAAACCTCCTTTCTAAGCGCCACACATTTGTCGATAGTGTAACCGATGTCTGAATGGAAGTTACACCACCTCAATGGATCTTTATTTTCTCCTGGCATGTCGTTCTTCAGGGGCCATTGCACGGTTTCTCCATTTTGTATCAGGGTCCTAATCACGCATGTAAGGTTAACATTGAAACAGTATTCATGTTATTTAGATTGGAGCTCAGTATTTTCCATCCAGTCTGTGAATTCTCCCTCGACAGCATTGATTGTTCCCTCCTCAAAGCAGGATCGTTGATATAGCTTGAATCTATGATCCTTTATGGGGAAGTTGTTGCTTCTTCTTGACGAAAGATCTTGCTCGAGAGTCTTTCTTGCATAGACATCCTCTTTGAACCTAACTTGGGCCATTGATTTGGCTTGAACATCTTCAAAAGTTGTGCAGACATACTTGGTTAATTTCTTATAGAGATCGCTATGGTCTAATAGTCCTCTTTTGAAAGCTTCAATAGTTGTGGGAGCATCGCATTTGTGTATTCTAATATTCTCCCTATTAAACCTGTTAAGGTAGTCTCTCATAGATTCTTCATGCCTTACCACAACTCTGTAGAGATCTGAAGATTGCTTCTCAATCTTTCGGCTGCTAGCAAACTGAATTTTGAATAGGTTGACCATTCTTGAAAAAGATCGAATAGTCTCATTATCTAAATTAATTAACCATGTAAGGGTTGAACCTGACAAGGTGGCTCCAAAGCTTTTACACATTATTGCCTCTCTGATGTCTCTTGGGATAGAGTTGGTCATCATTTTCTGCTTGTAAAGGGACACATTCTCATCAGGGTCTGTTGTACCATCGTACATGGCCATGCTGGGTGTGCTAAACCTTTTTAGTACTTCTACCATGGCGATCTCTTCTGAGAAGGGTGACTCTATGTAGTTATATGCAGCTTCTTCCTCCATGGGCTTTGGCACTCCGAGAATTTTTGCAATCTCTGTCTCGAAAGCCTTGAGGTATTCCTTGACCACCTTTTCTATCTTTCCCTCCTCAGCTCCTGCTCGCTTGCCTTTCTAGAAAGCACCAGCATCAATAAAATCTTAGTCCAGGGTTGCAACCCTGTTGTTAGAATCTTTCTCCCCGTTGCCAAGGGTATGGAAAGCTCCAAATAGGTCGAGTTGCATGGCTATGCCTTCAATGTTTTAACTTGTGTTGGTTGTTTTGGACGCAACTGAATGTATTTGGCTACGGAGGGCTTTATTCTTGGTTATGCTAGTGAGTTTGGCCGCAGTTTAGACTTTTTGGGCTAACAAGGTTTCAATCTGGCTTTTTTGTTGGTCTAAGGTTTGGCGGAATGCGTTCATTCTTTTGTTGATTTTAGCTATATTGAAGGATACTGGATGTCTAGTCATGGTTGGAAGGTGTTTTTTTTTTGGTCTTTTTGGAGAGTTTATGGCAGGTAACTTATTATTAGCCCCACGGTGGGCGACAAATTGTTTAGGGCGAATCTTAGAGGGGTGGTTTCTAGGAATTTGCTTAAGGTTTTTGAAGTAATAACAATCAATCCTTCAAATAACAATCACAATAATCAAGAACAATAACACAATAAGAATGAGTAAATTAACAAAGAAATAAGAGTAAGAAGACAATACTGAGTAAGGATTGTCTCCTTGATTCGAATGAACACAATATTATCAAGTAATTTGCATATATTTTCGAGTATTCATGTATGAATGAGGCTATACATGTATTGCTAGCTATTTATACTCAGGGATCCCTAGGGTTTACAACTACTTACAGAATATATTCAAATAGGGAAGATTTTCGTTTGATTATTCTTCTTTCCTTACTGCATTATGTATTTTTGGTATGCTTTCCTTGTTGCCTTGCTGATTGATTTCTTTACTATAACTTAGTCAATCAAGCCATTTAGCTTTATTTCTTTTTATTTGGTTGCTTCTTGGATCCTTTGGCCATGCCCTACATCTTTTGGGCTCCTGGGAGAACGGGCCCAACGCTAATCCATCTTTTTATTAACTTGGACAATCTACGTGAATACATTGGGAACTAATCCATCGTTTAATTAACTTGGACAATCTACGTTATCACGTTATCCCTGAGAAAAAAATGGTAGGTAGATAAGCACCAAGCGCAGTAAACATAGGCTGAAAGTTACAAGTCAAAAATGGTTATCCAGATAAAGGTGTGGTAAAGAAAATGTTAATGAAAAATTAGCAGTATTTGACTAATTATGCCATGTTGTAAGTCAAACATGGATTAGAAAGAATTACTTTATATTTTTTTTATTAGAACTTTAAGCAATAGATTGATCGTATACACGTGGATTTGGTGTTCTTATTTTTCTTTTTTTACAGATATTAACAAAGATAAAAGAAACTGCTTGGTATATGAAATGAGAACAAAAGTTGTATAACTACATGGCAAGAATAACACAAAAGAAAAGCAAAGGAAAAGAAGATAAATTACAAAATAATAATAGTAATAAACTAATAATAATAATAATAACATTTTTGACATACATGCTCTCCAAAAATATCCTCTTCGACCTTAATTAATGCATTTTTATTTACAACTACTCCCTCCGTGTTCGAGCATGAAAGTTATGATTTTCTTTTGTTAATCAAGAAATTCAATACATACTATTTATTCGTTTTAAACTTAATCTTGTTATAATGTATGATTTCAAACTTGTAAAATATTGTGATATATATATATGATATACCTTTAGTTAGTTTGATCATTCAAGAGTGCTCTAAATGAAAATGAACGCATAAACTTGTTATTAGAAATTTATGAGACGATAACTTGAATGTGCGTAGTTAATTTTACTTATCTCTAATATCCGATTGTATAAAGACTCTGCGTATAAGCAACCAACGGCATTTAGTAAATGATGAAATAAAGAAAGGCATAAAGATTTTATGTTAATATGTTATCCTTATAGGGCACAACCCATATATTTTGGTCTGAACATAAAGCAATTAGGAATATTCAACAGCTTACCTTTTCTGACGTTTTGACTTTATAAGTTGTATGTTTATCCATTAGAAAAAAAATTATATTTGGTCATGGCAAAATATGTTTTCCTCATTTGTTTATTACAAATAAAAGATTAATAAATATTTCCACAAATTTTTTTTACTTGACACCGTTTGACTTTTACATTATTCACGCACTATACTTTGACTCGCTTATGTGATTTATATATGGGATAAAATATAATCATGTGAAATCATGTTTGAATCGTCTATATGTGTAGGGAATAATTTCAAGCTTTAAATCCCACTAGCTTGAACCCCACTGTGATTATACACTAAAGTACGGTGGCGTCCAAAAGGGAAGAAGATAAAGCAAAAGAGTCGCCAACAAGTTTTTTAGGAACTTGTAAACCGTTCACGAGGTGAAGGTTACACCCCTTAACGATCCAAGATATCGTCAACTCCATAAGGTCTAGAACCAAATAAGGGTTCGGGGATGAAGGTACAAATCCAACCTAAAAGAGATTGAACCTGCCCTAATAATAGGCCTCTACTTTATTCTGATCGTATTCATGTGCGCTTTCTGATTAACATGCAATTAATAGGTTAACCCTAAACCTGTTTATCTATGTTGGTTGAATTTAAATGCACAAATAAACTATTATTGGCGATCACTTGAATTATAATCACAATTAACCCTAAACAAGATTATTAATTATCTTACTAAGCGTGAATACAAGTACCAATTCCCTTTAAACATGCAATAAAAGGTGTGATCAAGCAATAAATAATAAATATCAAGAAACATAATAATAAATAATCAATCATTAGAATAAACATGAATAATAATAATCATCATCAAAATAATAATAATAATATTCATAATCATCATAAATTATAACAATTATAATAATAATCATGTTCATGTTAATATTAAAGCATAATAATAATAGCAAGATCCCGGGCATGATACTAACAAGATTAATACCAAACCCTAGCATGTCACTAAGCCATAAAAATCAAATCTTTAACCCTAACATGATACTAACAATATAAATATTAGGAAGAAAATAAAAGGCATCGCAGGAATCATAATAAGCATATTTGATATTAAAGTTACCCTAGACATGATACTAGGAATATCATAATAACAATATAAACATATGGTTTCTACATCATAACATAAATTAAAACAATTAAAGTACTTACTTTGATGCCTCGTATCTCTTTCTAATTATAAAATACACACGTTAGTAACTTCAAGGAAAATAATAAACAAAACAATTAAATTAAATAATTGAAATAGAGATTTGGGACCAAACCCTCAAAAATTAAACCTTTCACGTCTAGGGCGAAGGCAACTTCGAATATGGCTAGGTGTATCTAAGTCTTGTGAATGCGGAATTTTGTATGAAAAGCAAAGTAGAAAGAAAGAATTGAATGAAAGAGAGAATGCTAATTAAAACTGATTGTAGGTGAATGTTGGATGTAGCTGAGAATTGGTGATGATTAGTGAGAATAGGTGAATGTAGATGATCGAAAAAAGAGTTTTTAATACGATATTTGTAGAGAAAATCAGCCAAAAAGATAAATTAAACAAAACAAAGTCTGACGCACAAAAAACAGAGCTGGCGCCAACCCTGGCTAGCTGGCGCCAGGCACCAACACTAGCGCCAGGCGCCAATGGCTAGCGCCAGGCGCCAAGGCCTGGGGTTAGGCGCCAAGCCTCATGTTAATGCGTTTTCGAAAATCAGATAAGTTTGCTGTATTGGAGGATAAAATCATATAATTTCCTCAAAAATGCTATTTGATTTTAATTAAAACTCTGAAAAGTCAAAAGTCAATTTATCAATGCTAATTGAATTAGGAATGAAAAGAACCTTCTAGAAGATTCTAGAAGACCAAAACCATTCCAAATTGCATTAGGAATGATAAATCATATTAGGCCCTCCCCTAGATCATTAGACCGTACATAAAGCTCAAACCGGGCCCAGTTTAGTAAATTGGCCATAACTTCCTCAATATTCATCGGAATTGGGCTTATAATATATCGTTGGAAATGTCTTTGCAAGCCCCATCCAACTACACTACTATTGGACCCATATCATGGGCCAACCAAACTGGATTGACTGTTTTCTTAAAATAAGTTTTAAAAAACAGAGAGAAGAGAAAAGAAATTAAAACTTTCCGCAACACTAGACTTTCCACACTTTCGCTTCATTCGATTATGATTTGACGTGAAAGGTACTCATCACCGTGTTTGGTTTTGGTGAGACACAAATAGGTGTCTACAATATGTATATTTTATTAATATTCATTTTTTATAAGTTTACAATACTGATAATTAAAATTATTAAGTGTTACAAATATGCGTGATAATAGAATAGTGTCAATTAAAAAATAAAATTTTTTTAAAAAATGATGAAGTAGAATAAAGCATTCAATAATTCGGCGTGAGAAAATTTCTGCAATGTGTATTAGCATGTACTCGTATAAATTATTCACCATGAGGCTTGCGATCGACCTTGCGTATGCAAGTGTCAAGCGTCATTTGACTTGTAAGGCTATTTATTCATTGTTCAATGGTAAAAATTGGTGGTTTCCCTTGAACCAATTATAATAAGGAAAAGGAACTTATCTTCTGATTAATACATTTATTTTTTAAATTCATTTTATTCTTCAGTTTTGTCAAATGTTTATAGTAAAATGGAGTATATAATATTTCAATTTACAAATGTGATAAATAATAATCTTTTTTATAATAAAAATGGGATTATTCTCGATTCGATTCGAATGTAAGAGTCGGATTCGATAAAGTCAAATTAAATCAATTTATTTTAAATTTAAATAATGTTAAAATATTATATCCATACAAAATAAGAATCTAAATTTATTTTATTTTTCTAAATCGATTTCAAATTAGATCAATTAAGTAATTATAGAGTAAGTTTTTAACTACAATTAAATGTTAGTAGAATGTACTAAAAAAATGTGTCAAGTACAGTTGGGATAGGTGGAGAAATGGAATGCAGGCTCTTGATATAGATAGTGGCGTGCAAGTTCAAAAACGCCAACAGTGAGCCATGTTAAGCTGACGTGGTGTGGGCCCCATCACATCACCGTCTCATCTGGTGGCTCAGTATTTGAATAAATGAATGAATGATTCCACAATATTCTTTTAAATTCCATTTTTGAGTCCCACATTTCGAACCCGTTTCCCACATGTGACAATTTCCTCTAATCGAACTAACCATGGCATCTGCATGCATGTCATGATGCTATGAGCATAACCATCATCATATGTTATGTTGAGCATATCATGCACATATAGTGGGTCCCACAACATGATTGATAATGATGATTATTTGGAAAAGAAGACAAATTAGGTGAGTCCCAGTCATAGCCGAGTCAGAAATTTGAAATTTCCCTCACCACAGGGAGGCTAGTAGGTTACGAGTCATGGCTCGAATGATCTTGCATGTTGACCCACTCCTTTATTTTATGTTTTAACATTTGGAGTTTATGTTGATGCTCATCTAAAACACTATACACGCCTACCCTTCTTCAAATTCTAAATCATTATGTGCTCAACTGTAATCCGGGCTAGATTGTACTCCCTCTCTGAAGTACTATACATGGCTACCTTCTTCAACTTCAAAATCATTATCTTCAACCAAAATGTATGTTATATACATTATCCGTTCTAATTTAATTGTCAAGTTTCTTCATAAATTTTGCCAATAATGATAGAACTCAATCGAAAATATTACTTCTGTTTATAAAATTTCGACTCACTTATTAATCATGTGATCAAAATAAAATAACTTTGATCCTATTTTATTCAATATAATTGAATTTGCATGTAGGATTTTATTATATTCACCTGATTATAAATTTTTCAAATGTCAATTTTTTTACAATAATCATCTTTTTTTTTTTTTGAATAGCAAAAAAATTTCATTAATTAAAAGTCATACGACATCTCCAATAGAGATTCGACGTTAACAAATACATAAGATATTGAATCAAATAAAATATAATTTTCCTTCATAAAAACTACGATCGTTGAGTAGATCTTGCACTGCGGAGCATCTCCCGCTTATATCGCTGAAAATTACAGCCTTGTTGGAGAGACAATAATCTAACGATCCTTTGTAGCCTTGAGGATGTTTTCCTTCTGATCCATTTGTTCGTATTCGAAAACTTGATAACATTTTCACCAACGAAATAATTTCACGACAATCCATTAGATCTGCTACCATGGATTTAAAACTAAGAAATTTCTCTCTCGAAAAGAAATAAACCTTGTCTTTCGAAGGAGGTCGAAAAACCCTTGTCTTTCGAAGGAGATCGGAAACTCTTTCTTTCGAGGGAGAAAAGTTCGAGGGAGAAAAATTCCTCCCAAAAGGAGGAAGCATTATTATAAACCTAAAAAAACAATAAATAAACAAGGATTGGGGCTTTCCACCGATTAAAATCGATGGAAGCCCCTTCAAAATTCAAAAATGGAGGCTGGGGTTTTGGAGAGAGAAAGGAGGAAAAAGGAGGAGAGGCGAAAGGTTCATGTATTTAATGATTTATATTCATCTTATATAGCTGAATATATTCATGGTCAAAGATGTTTATTGGAGATCGTGCGAATATAAAGTAAGTCCAATTTTAATTTCATTAACGATGGGAGTATATTTAATTATGCAATTGTGTAAAAATACTCAAAATTGAATTTCAATTATGTATGCGTTGAAATAGATCTAACAAAATTCTACATGACTATGTTTTTTCATATTTGTAAATCACTAATATTAGTAAAAGTAAAATTTATTAATTTTATAGTATTAAAAGTTAAAACATGTCAACTAATTTGGAACAGGTGAAGTATCTAGTAGTATTGTCTTGTTGATAAGTGTTTACCGAAAAAACGAGCTCTTTTTTTTCTGGTTAAAAATGTTTCCAACCTTCTTTATAAAAATTGCAGCAAAACAAATATTTTCACTACTTACACATAACATGTGATGATGTGCTTTAACCTTGTTAGATGTATATCCACATTTTGGTCTTGTTCACTTCACCTTACAAAAATAATGTTAAATAAAAACAATTTCAGTTCACTAAAATAATTTAAATTCGGTAAAAATAAGTTAAGCTCTGTAAAAATAAGTTTAGTTTAGTAAAATTCAATAACTATAAAGAAGAAATATAATATTAAAAAAAAAAGTTCAACAAAAATAATTTCAGTTTAGTAAAATTAATTTCAGTTTATTCAAAATAATTTAAGTTCATTAGCAAAAATAAGTTCATTTAAGTAAAAATTTATTCAGTTCAGCAAAAATAAGATCAACGGGGCCTTATTTTCATGATGTCAAATTTTTGTAACTTTTTATTCACAATTTTTTATACTCATTAATAATATCATACTATGCAACCCTTATTAGTACGTAATCCCTTAGACATTTCCATTCAAGTTCTCTAAATTTATTTAATATTTTATTTTTTCTTATGTCGACTAAGGCGCAATTCACTTCACCTTATTTTTGCTAAATTGAAATTAATTTTACTGAGCTGAAATTATTTTTGCTGAATTTAAATTATTTTTACCAAACTGAAATTCTTTTTACTGAATAGAAATTAATTTTGCTGAACTGAAATTATATTTACTGATTCTCTATTATATTTCTTCTTTAAAGTTATTGATTTTTACTTAACTGAAATTATTGTGATTGATTTTTACTGAACTGAAAGTAATTTTACTGAACTAAAATTATTTTTTCTGAACTGAACCTATTTTCACTTAATTGAAATTATATTAATTGAATATTACTTTTAAAGGTGAACTGAATAGGGCTAACCTTTGATATACTCGATAGGACTATTAATTTATTTATTTAATCTCACTTTTACTGCTTTACAATAAGGTTTTGTTCTCTTCTCCTTATTATTTATGCTGAATTGAAATTATTTTTACTAAATTGATATTATTTTTATTGAACTTAAATGAAATAAAATTATTTTTACTGTCTAAAACATTTTTACTAATTCATAGTTATATTTTTTCTGTAAAGCTACAGATTTTTACTGATTAAAAATTATACAGATTATTAATTAATCAGAATTATTTTTGCTGAACTAGAGAACTTAATTTAACTGAACTAGTATATTTTTATTGAATATTATTATAAGGTGGCCTAAATGGAGAACAACAACGGCAGTGTTATGTGACAAGAGCATTCCTTTATAGTTGAAGCGAAAATTCGGTAGGACTGTCATAAGACTAGTGTTGCTCTGTAGTACAAAATGTTGGGCTTCTAAGAAGGAGCACATTAAAAAGATGTAAGTTACAAAAATGCGCATGTTAAGATGGATATGCAGGAATCAGAAATGAAGTTATTCACCAGAAAGTGGATGTCGCAGGCATTGCAAACATAATAAGGAAAAATCGCATGGGTTGGTTCTAGCATGTAATACAGAGACCCTAGGGTGCACCAGTACGAAGAGTGGAAAAGTGAGATCAGGGAGAGGTAAAACGAGGTGAAGGAAGACTAAAAATGACTTGGTTGGAAGGAGTTAGGATGGATATGAAGCATATGGATTTGCATGAGAATGAGGTATTTGATCGTAAGGGATGGAGGAGGAAGAATATTGTGGATGACTATATGGAATAATCACTTGAATCATATAGCCGACCCCACTTATATATGGGACTTAAGACTATGATTGTTGATTTTTGAAACGTGAGAATGAATCCGACATTAGTGTGTTAATTGAACTTTTGACAACTAAAGGATTTTCTTTCCACGTTTATGAAGGATTTATGTCTTTTTCGTGTGCAATTACTAGATATATAAATAGATCAAATTATGGAGATAATTAAGTTCGGACATTTGGGTCGTCGTTTTATCATAGCTAGAGGCACTAACGATCTTTGGGCTAGTAAAATAGCCCAAAGACCAATTGGACGGATCCTATAAGGTCACACAAAGGTTCTAGATCGGGCACGAGAGGACAAGGCCCATGATGGGCCTCATCCTCTAGTACGGCCGGCCATATGGAGTAAGGTTGAGGGTTTTGGGCTTCCTAACTCTATTCTCTCCCTGATTTGTCAATCAAATTGCTACGTGGAATTCACGCTTCAAAGTTATGATTATGTGTCTTGTGTGTTATGCATGTGATCTTGGGAATAGGTATTTGATTGAATGTGATTCATGATTTTCCACTACGTAGTACCTATAAACTCTTACAGTTTATACTATATATATTTTGCCTAGTTTCTTCGTTTTCAACCGCACGATCCCACTATAGTGGCAGCGTTAAGAATATGTCTTTCCCTACCCCACTTTATATACTTTGCTACTAGAGTGTCTTTTGTTGATTAATCGGTTTATAGTCATGAAGCGCCATTTTAGGTCGTTAATTAGTATGACCATGAGAGAGGATGAGAGAGAAGGAAATAATTTGGTTCATTGTGGATGAACAACATTGAAAACAAGCCATATCAGGGACACTTAGCATAAAAAGAAGAATTTTTTTTTATTACACAACACGATTGTCAATGCAAAATAATTACTAAAGCGCCATTTGATACACGAAATTACTTTATCATGGTGATTAACCTGCATTGCTCTATTAATACTCTCTGTATTTTATGTTTCTCTATCCTATTTGCTTTTTACATAGTGTCCAATACAATAATGTAATTAAAATATCACAATTTAATATTAAAAAAAATATAATTGACAGGCTAAAGTCGTAATTACCTAATAAAAAATAATACCTAAATCCACTAACTATGTAGATAGGGAAGAAGGGTCGAACCACAGGGAAACAAGTCAATTTATTCCTAATTAATTAATAAAATCTAGATTATCAAGTAACCAATTTGTTATTATAAAGGAGACCTAAACTACTAGGAGTAAAAGTGGGAAGGAATAAAAGTATGAGGAAATCAAGGAATAAAAGGCCTAGGGCATAGGTTCACCAATAAATAATATTCCAGGGTAAGACAAAATAATCAATCATCAATGCATCAATTAATCAAATCATAAAGGGCTCTCGCTACTTATTACAATCACATAATTAATCTACAGGTATTAAATCTCATCTCTCGAATCTCGACTTAACCATTTATAAATTAACCTGCCTATTGGAACTAAGCCTAAATATCAATTCTCATCTCTCGAATCTCGAATCAATATTGATAAACTCATACATAAAAGACCAGCGCTAATCTAGTTGCAGAGCATTAAATCAATCAATAGGAAATTAATCAAGCATTGATAATCAACAGCAATAAATTACCCCTTCATATTATTTATGGATCCCCATAAACCTTAGAAAGAAAACTACTCAAACATAATTAAATCTAAACTAAACAAAGCAATTAAATAAGTCATGAGGAAAGAAATAAAATAAATAATTGAGATTAAAGTAGAAGAAATCGTTACCAAAGTAATCGGAATTAAAGAGTTGAATTAAGAACTAAGTTGTAAAGAGAGAAAATAATCTAAAAACTAAGTAGAGAGAGAAAATCCAAGAGAAAGAATAATATATAGAAGTAAAAAGAAGAGAGAGAGGTCGACTAAATAACTCTAAAAACGTATTTATAAACATTTAATTAATCATAATTAAAACTAACAAAACTCGCCAAAGTCAGCTCCTTAGAAACACGCGCCAGGTCGGGCGCCATACCGCCTAATCGGGCCCGGGTTTTTGCTATCATGGACGTCTCTTACGCCCGACCGGGCTCGAGATAAGGCAAAAGGTATTCTTCCCCGCCCGGCCGAGCGCGCCTTCGGGCGGAGCCTATTTTGGTCGGGCCACACTCTTTTGCAACTTAGACTTCTAGATTGGGCTCCGATTCTTCAACCCAATTCGGATTTTCTCTTCGGGTCTTGAATACTCGGTCCAAATGCCTCGGTATCACAAGCACCAAGTCCTTGATCACCGGTTTGACAACTCTAAGCGGCCCTTGGCTATGAAAACTGGTCGTGCTCCTCTAATGCTCGTAGTTGCTCCATAAAAATCCCGGGAAAATGCTCCAAAGGTGCAAATCCCTACAAAACTCAACCAAAACTATGAAAACACTAGAAAATACCAATTAGTAATAAAAGTGGCTCTAAAGAGCCAAAAACACTACCAATTATGACCAAGGGACGGAGGTAAAATACTATGTAAAATAGACATATCAATAATTTTCACAATTTTGAAAATTAAAAATAAAAACAAATCTAATAAGATCCCACATGACTATTTTTTGAAATATAAAAACTTATTAAAGAACATAGAAAGTATTATTAATGTTATAGTCATTTTTATTATTATTGTAATGATATTTATTTTGTAAGCTCACATAAAACTTATAACGTTCGAATCTTTTGTGAAAACAAAGTTTAATTAACGTTTAAAATCATTTTTGCATAAAGTTTTATGTTTTAGGGTTAGTTCAAATTAAATTTGTCTCTCCATGTTTAGGGGCACTGATTAATTAATAAATTTCTTCAACATCTGATCCATGATTTTTTAGACTATTACTCCCTTTGTCCTTTTTATTGGTTACGTTTTAACTTGTGCACTTATTGATGCATGTTTGACCATTATTATCATTCATTTCATACGTAGTAAATATTATCAACTAAATATAAATAAAGTACTCATATCATGCATTGAGACAAATCATACAAGATCACATGACTTTATTTTTCTCTTATAGATTGGGATTAAATTAGAACATTATCTCATCAGATTAATATTACCAAGAATCAAAACATAACCAATTAATTAAATGAAATGAAGGGACCGAAGTAGAATTACATATTTTAAATATCAATTAGAATGTTCTATCATGATAAGAGAGTTTTTATGATTTTAATTCAATCTATGTGCTCAAATCAAGGTACTTACAAGTAGAAGCTAAGCATGTTAAAAAATGAAGGTTATATTGTACACAATTACTTGATTTCTTAACTAGGTTTTATGACATGAAATCTATTATATTGAAACTATTATAATTGATTATTTTTTACTTTTAGAAAATTTTTGGACTTGCCATTGACGGAAAAGAGCACCAGTTTTTCAACATGTGAAATTTTTAGTATTTTTTTACCTCAAAATGTTAATTCAGTAAATAAGAGGAATTGTAAATTTTTTTAATATTTTTTGGTTTTTTTCCCTTTTCTTCTTTCTAATCCATGTTCTTTAGTTCTTCATCATCCTCCTCCGTCTTCTTCATCTTCAACTTCTTTCTCCTCCACTTTCTTCTTGCTTTATTTCTCCTCCATTGAGAAAAATGATGAATTTGCCTCTTTGAGAAACATGAACCTCTTTGAGAAACATGCATGTTGAGAAACTTGTATTTTCTCATTGATGGAGATGTTAAAAGATGAGGAAAGTTTATACTACCTCCGTTAACAGTTATTTGCAACATTTACCAAAAAAGGGTGATATCTATTATTTGCAACAAACTTATTTCTTTCCTATTTTATTAACTTTTTTCTATCTAAATGACCAAAATACCCTCATTCACTAAAAGAAAATTGTCTTTTCGTAGCGATTATTTTGTAGCGATTGTACATTCGCTACAATATGCAAGTATGTTTGTGAAATAATTAAGGAAATCGTATCACTTTACAATTGCCATGATTTTCCCATATAAAATCGATACAGAATACATAATAATACATATCCACACTATTTTTCCACATTTATAAAATTATGAGAAATCGTATCATTTACAATTGCCACTAAAACCCAAAAATAGATACAAAAAGCATTTTCTACACTAGATACATAAATCTTGTGTGACAAATAATACATAAAATATGTCATAGTTTATTGGTGAAACATTTAATATAAGAGTTTGAGGTTGCACGTTCTAATCTTGTAAAGATCATATGTATGATTTTTTTTTTGAAGAAAATGAGTTCAACATTTATAGCGATTATAATCGCTACAATAATCACCACGATTGGATGTAGTTTTTCGTATCGATTATTGAGGCCAACCCCAGCGATATTGAAAACCACTACTAAAGTCTAAGGCAACAGGGGATATTGTATTTAATGACCATTCGTTGGGAAAGCTTTTTGTTACAGTTACAATCGATACTAAAGGTTAAAATAATCGCTACGAAAAGACTATTTTCTTGTAGTGATTTAAAACTCATTAGCACATAATACTACACATAATTACAAAATATTATAACCTTATCTAAATTGATTATCTTTCTCTCTCCTCCTTCATCTCTCGTATCATCTTTCTCTCTCCTCCATCATCTCTCATTTCATTTACTTCATCTCTCATCTCTCTTCAAATTCCAAACTAGCTATCTTGTTGGTTTTAGATTTGATTATGTGTCGGTGGTTTGCTTGATTTGTGGTTGGATTTAATTTGATGGCTTGTGGGTGGATTTGCAGGTTTGTTGGGGTCGTTTGTGGGTGGGTTTGGTTGGATTTTGGTGATTTTAGTGGTGGTTGAATTCGTGGTTGGGTTTCGGTGATTTTGGCTGGGTTCGTGGTGAGGTTTCGGTGGTTTTGGTGGTGGTTGGGTTTGTGGTGGGGTTCTGGTGGTATTGGCTGATTTGTGGTGGGATTTTGGTGGTGATTGAGTTCGTGGTGGGGTTTTGGCTGGGTTTGTGGGGAGGTGGGGTTTGGTGGTTTTGAGTTTGTGGGTTAGGTTTTGGTGGTTTTGGGTGGGTTCGTGGTGGGGTTTCAGACTTTTTGTGGTTTGGAGTGGGTTTGTTGTGGGGTTTCAGTAGTTTTGGTGGTGGTTGGGTTTGTAGGCGAGTTTCGGTGGTGGTTTTGAGTTTTGGGTGACGATGGGTTTGGTGGTTTCGGTGGTTGTTGATGGTGTTTCTAGGTTCAGGGGGTTATGAGTGTAGGTGATTATGGGTTTTGTTTAATTGTTTTTTTTAGATAGGATTAATACTTAACAAAATGCCCTTATTTTTCAATAATCATGCTTTAAAAGTTTTGCCTAGGAGTCCATTCTACCCCATTTGTTGCAAATAACTGTTAACGGAGGTAGTATAAGAAATATTTCTATTGTTTGTTGTATACGCAATTATAAAATGAGCTTTGTTTTTGGAAATAGAATGCTCTTGAGAGTCTTAGGGTAGTAAGGTATCAAGATGTCCTAGAGCTTGTGTCCGATTGTTCAAATGTCTTTCGGCTCTGCCTAGCAAAGGTATGTCTTAGGGCTCCGCCTTGATGTCCGAGAGCTCGGCCTGCAAAACAGAGAAGGTTAGCTGCCCCGGGGGTGTGACCCGGGACAGCCCCTCCGATGCTTAAGTCAGCAAATGTGCTTTCTAGAGAGAGAACGTAGAGATAAAAGGTTAGAGAATTAGCAAAAAGTTACCATCATTAATGATTGGAGAGATATTTATAGAGGTACTTTCAGGTGGCAGAAGTTGTACTTGTTTGGATAGATTAGGGGTAAATCTGTACTTTACTCTGTTAATGATGGGTTGGATCATGGAAGGGTATTTTCGTAATTCCAGGTCAATCGGCTTAGGACAATGGACTTGGCACAAACATTTAGCCCCATGCGTGATGTGGGAACGAGATCGCATGAAGTTTGGATATCACGCGAAATTAATATGAGAGAAGTTATCATGTAAGCTAGAGTGGATTTTGAGGCGTACCCTAGGGCTAAAACGAGCCTCAGGGGTATTTGGGGCTAAAAAGAGCCCTAAAGTGACTTGCAAGGGTGAAGACCAGCCCCAAGCAATGCATCAGAAGTACTTAAGTAGATATGATTGAGCAGTTTTGAGAGTATATTCGAGAGCTAAGCCGGAAGATGAATGATGGCTTATGGACAACCGAGAGCTTAATATCATGAGAAGTAAGCCCAATGCCTAGGCGACAGCATGACTTGGATTTCAGCTAGACTTTACTTCAAAAGATATATGATAATGATTAAATACCCATTAGCATGTAAGTAGGCATAGTTTGTCATGAGCAAATACTTGGTGATCTTTTGAGATTTTCATACTACCTTGTTCAATGTTGATCAACATCAGATCGCCACGCACCCTTCCAGGAAGTATGCCCACCTTTCTCTTTTATTTAACTTTTTTATTATTTTTTATTTGAGGATACCAAGGAACATGGTGATGACTAGACATGAAGTCTGATGGCCAAGCAAGTGCCGAGAGTCTTGCTACTTGTTTTGTGATCTTGTGCGCCGTTCTTGAAATTTCAATTCGAATGCTTTCTTGCACATCTATTTTTGCTGTTTTTTTTTTTTGTAGATTGAGCTGAGGAGAGAGATAGTTTAGCTCTCGGTCTGGCTGAGGGGGTGCCAGGCCGAGAGGGTATGATTTGTGTAAACCCGAGTTGAGGGAGTCTTGATGAGGGATTTTGAGTGAGTTTGAGGTAAGCGAGGGAGGGTGAGATGATTTTATTGAGAGCTGAGGGCGTTGATGCAACACTGAAGGGTTTCAAGCGCGGCCGCGAGCCTGTAGCACCAGCCGAGGGGGTTCATTCCCGAGCTGAAGGAGAGTTTTGTTTTCAGGGTTTTACTTTGATTTATTTAGATTTTTGTGAGGGTGAGGAGCTGACAGTCCGAGAGGGCTTACAAGCAGAGAGGTTTGGCTGCCAGACCAAGGGCTTAAATGCGGCCATGCTGAGGGATGCGAAAGAAACCGAGGGGGTGAATGGTGCGCAAGGCCGACAGCTTTAGACTCGCTGGGCGCTCGGCATAGCCATCGAGTGACTTGATGAGATTTCCGCGAGCTAAGCGAGGTGAGTGACACCTTTTTGGTTGAGGTAATCTGGGGGACTTAAGAGAGATAAATGTAAGGCGGAGTGGAGGGTCTGACTAGCTGAGCGGAGAGACGAGAGCATGGGGTGTGAACTAGGTAGCAAGGCCTAGCGGAGGGAGACTTTATTACCCCGGGCGGTGATCCCTTAGAAAACCCAAAAAGGCATTTTTACCCCAAAGGAAAAAGTTATGCATTCTGATGTAGCATGAGTTAGGCTTGGGCTAGGCTTGTGCGAGACCAAATATGTCGAGAGAGTGATGTAAGAGCTGAGAGAATTGCCAAGCGGAGGGAGTTTTCTTTCTTTTATGCGGATAGACTGAGAGCTTAGGTGCTGAAGGAGAGAGAGCCGAGAGCCTTTATACCCCGCGGTACTTTGACAATAAAACCAAGTGCATTATACCCCCAGGCGGAGGTACCTTAAGAGATAAACTAAATGTTTTATACCCCAGGGGAGGTATTTTAAGAAATAAACCAAGTACTTTATACCCCTAGGCGAAGGTACCTTGAGAAATAAACCAAGTATCTTATACCCTAAGCCGAGGTACTTTTAAGAATAAAATCAAGTGACTTATACCCCCAGGCGGAGGTACTTTGAGAAATAAACCAAGTAACTTATACCCCTAGGCGGGAGTACTTTGAGAAATAAAAAGTCAAGAAGCTTTATACCCCAAGCCAAGGTACTCTTTAACCCCAAGAACTTTATACCTCGGGCAGAGGGAGGCGATGCTGAGAGAGTGATCGAATAGGCCGAGCGAAGGGAGGCCAAGCTGAGAGAGTGATGAATATGCCGAGTGGAGGGAGGCCAAGCTGAGAGAGTGATGAATAGGCCGAGCGGAGGGATGCTAAGCTAAAAGAGTAACTCAATAGGCCGAATGTAGGTAGGCTAAGCCGAGAGAGTCTATTGAATAGGCCGAGCGAAGGGAGGCAAAGCTGAGAGGGTTACTTGAGTAGGCCCAATGGAGGGAGCTAAGGGCCAACTCTAGGCTCAGAGATGCTGAGGTTTTGGCTTGTCATGCTGAGGGCCAAGCCCATTTTAGGCCGAGGGCCTTGCTTAAAGTACCAACAGCGTGCTCAAGCTGGGCTAATTAGCCAAGAGCTCGACATGCATTGTCATGTTAAAAATGACCCAAGGTTGAGGGGTGACATAGATAAGCTGGAAGTTGAGCCTAGGATAACGATGCTAAGAGCCTGGGGTATGCCTAGCTTTTGAGCTTATCACAATCCCATGAGATTTTTCTTATGATGAATGTTTTGTTGGCTTAGCTTGATGATTATTCCTAACTTTTGAATTTTGTTGATGGTGTAGAAGCTTGTCCCCGAGGTGCGCATGACTTGCATTGAGGAGATATTTTGGCCTTAATGTTTTAGCATTTAACCTTCTTGCCAGAGCAGATTCTTGCTTCATCTCAAATATTGAGATGAGCTAAGAGTTAAACGAGCCCTAAATTTATAATAATATATGAACGATACACTATCTCCATCATTGAGGCTGAAGGCTAAACGAGCCTGATGTTATGATAATGAGTGAATGGTACTGTAGACACCCATTTGTGTCTCCCCAAAACCAAACCCGGTGATGAGTACCTTTCGCGTCGAATCATAATCGAATGAAGCGAAAGTGTGGAAAGTCTTGTGTTGCGGACAATTTTAATTTCTTTTCTTTTCTCTTTGTTTTTGAAAACTTATTTTAAGAAAACAGCCAACCCAGTTTGGTTGGTCCATGATATGGGTCCATTAGTAGTGTGGTTGGATGAGGCTTGACAAGAGCTTTCCAACAATATATTATAAGCCCAATTCCGATGAATATTGAGGAAGTTATGGCTAATTTACTAAACTGGGCCCGGTTTGAACCTTATGTGCGGCCCAATGATCTAGGGGAGGGCCTAATATGCTTTATCATTCCTAATGCAATTAGGAATGGTTTTAGTTCTTCTAGAAGGTTCTTTTCATTCCTAATTCAATTAGCATTGATAAATTGACTTTTGTTGACTTTTCAGAGTTTTAATTAAAATCAAATAGCATTTTAGAGGAAATTATATGATTTTATCCTCCAATACGGCAAACTTATCTGATTTTCAAAAACGCGTTAAAACAAGGCTTGGTGCCTGACCCCAGGCTTTGGCGCCTGGAACCAGGCCTGGCGCCTGGCGCTTGTGTTGGTGCCTGACGCCAGTTAGCCAGGGTTTGCGCCAGCTCTGTTTTTTGTGCGTCAGACTCTGTTTTGATAATTTATCTCATTTGGCTGATTTTGTCTATAAATAGCGTCTTAAAAACTCCGTTTTCATTCACCAATTCTCATCATTCACGAGTTATCATCTACAATCAGTTTTAATTAGCATTCTCTCAGTCATTCATTAATTATGAATTCTTTCATTCAATTCTTTCTTTCTCTAAATGTTTTTTTTCATATACAAAATTCCGCATTCGCAAGATCTAGTAACACCTAGCCATATTCGAAGTTGCCTTCGCCCTAGACGTGAAAGGTTTAATTTCTGAGGGTTTGGTCCCAAATTTCTATTTCAATTATTTAATTTAATTGTTTGTTTATTATTTTCCTTGAAGTTACTAACGTGTGTATTTTGTTATTAGAAAGAGGTACGAAGCATCAAAGTAAGTACTTTATTGATTTATTGATATTATGATGTAGAAATCATGTTTAAATTGTTATTATGATATTCCTAGTATCATGTCTAGGGTAATTTTAATATTAAATATGATTGTTACGATGTTTCCTACTCACTTCCTAATATTTATGATTGTTAGTATCATGTTAGGGTTAAAGATTTGATTTTTATTGCTTAGTGACATGCTAGGGTTTGTTATTAATCTTGTTAGTATCATGCCTAGGATCTTGCTATTTTTGTTATGCTTTAATATTAACATGAACATGATTACGATTATAATCGTGATTATTTATGATTATTATTATTATTATTATTATGATTATTATCATGATATTTATTTATTATGTTGCTTATTATTTATTGTTATTGCTTGATCACCCTTTTTTTATGCATGTTTAAAGGGAATTTGTGCTTGTAATCATGCTTAATAAGATATTTAATAATCTTGTTTAGGGTTAATTGTGATTATAAATTCAAGTGATCACCAATAATAGTTTATTTGTGCATTAAATTCAACCAACATAGACTAAACAGGTTTAGGGTAAACCTATTGATTGCATGTTAATTGAAAAGCGCACATGAATACGATCTGAATAAAGTAGAGGCATATTATTAGGGCAGGTTCAATCTCTTTTAGGTTGGATTTGTACCTTCATCCCCGAACCCTTATTTGGTTCTAGACCTTATGGAGTTGACGATCTCTTGGATCGTTAAGGGATGTAACCTTCATCCTATGAACGGTTTACAAGTTCCTAAAAACTTGTTGGCGACTCTTTTGCTCTATCTTCTTCCCTTTGGACGCCACCGTACTTTAGTGTATGATCACAGTGGGGTACAAGCTAGGGGTTAACGCTTGAAATTTATTCCCTACAGGTACACTATCCCAAAACTTGAGATAGGCTGAGAGTTGAATGAGTTCCTAAGTTAAAATAATGAATAAATAGTACGCTTTCCCAAACATTGAGATAGGCTGAGTGCTAAATGAGCCCCTTGTTATAGATGTATGAGAGATAGAATATCCCAATATTTGGGATAAACTGAGGGCTAAACGACCCACAAGTCATATGTATGAGAGTTAGGCTATCCCAACTTTTGGGATAGGCCGAGGGTTAAACGAACACAACAAGAAAATGGCCTGTTTCCGACCGAAATTTTCCCTCATTCAAGGCCCTAAATCCGTCGCAAATCATGTTTGCGACGGAATTCCGTCGTTGGTTTCCGTCGTTAGACCTTTGATAGGAAATTCTTGAATTTTCGAGGAATATTCCGTCGGAAAGGTGTTTTCCGACGGATTTTACGACCGATTTTAATCCGTCGCGTAACATATTGACTTTTTAGTTTAGTCCGTCGCTAATTTGCGACGAAATTTCCGTCGGTGTGCTGTTTACAACGACAGATATTTCCGTCGGAAGCAGTAATTTCCGATCGAAATATTCTGTCGCAAAGCTTATTTTCCGACCGAATATTTCCGTCGCTGGTAGTGTATTTTGCGACGAAATTTATTTCGTCGCTGGTTTACGACCGAATAATCCGTCGGAAAGGGAGGTGAGTTCCGACGGATTTAACTCCAGTTTTCCGTCGTTGGTGAAGTACTTCCGACCAATATAATTCCGTCGCAAACTGCTTTTCCTTTCTAACAAAAATATTAACAAATATTATTATAATTGCGTATGTTCCTGCACCAAATACCTGTGATAATTAAAACTATTATCAAATTGCGAAAATATTAATAAATATTATTTTCTCAAAAGCTATATCCAAAAGCTACATAATATATAGTAAGTTCTACAAAAGCGGGAACATAATCAAACGCTACATAAAATCGATCAAATTAAGTTCTTGTCCATACTACACAAACCTAAGCTAAGCTAAAAAACTGTAGGGGTACCCTGGCTTGCTCCTCCACTACCCAAATCATCCCTAGGGTCTCGACGTTGAGGCTGCATGGTGGAACATCCGTCGGTGTTGTTGCCGAATCGACTTATGAAGTCATTCCACCTCTCCTCGGCTCTCCTCTCCATTTGGGCCACTTCAGCTCGAATTTGAGCTTGCATCTCAACTTCCATTTCACTCCGAAGTTCATTCCGTGTTTCACTCTGGAGTTCACTGCGGATCTCACTACGAAGTGCCTCGACCCTGTGCTCCATCTGATCCTGCATCTGAGAAACAACGGATGGTGTGTACTGTTGTGAAGACCTAGACACCCGACCCATCCGTTCGCTATAGTACAACGATGCGCTTTCGCCAAGTCCCCCCACTCGACCCTTCTTGTTGCGACCACCCACAGTCTCCCAATAAAACTCATTGGGACTCTTTTTAATCCCTTGGGTGGTGGCTTCTTCAACCTTCTTCTGGTAGGACTCCTACAAGAAATACATTATACAATTATATATGGTTTTAATAATTTAGCAACAACATCAGTTACAAGTAAAGCAACATATAAGTGAAAATGGAATCAATAAACAATAAAAGAACCATATTTCTAAGTTTAAGGGTTTATATACTCAAAATGAAGCCATTTCAAGCCTTTATGGCTTCTTACATGCCTATTTCCAACATTTCTTTACTTTTTAACTCATTCTTTGTCAAACCATCTCATATTTACATACACATAACATATTATGGGTTTAAATCACATAAAAGAACCATATTTCTAAGTTTAAGGGTCTTTATCCTCAAAATGAAGCCATTTCAAGCCTTTATGGCTTCTTACATGCCTATTTTCTATATTTCTTTACTTTTTAACTCATTCTTTGTCAAACCATCTCATATTTACATACTTATAACATATTATGGGTTTAAATCACATAAAAGAACCATATTTCTAAGTTTAAGGGTCTTTATCCTCAAAATGAAGCCATTTCAAGCCTTTATGGCTTCTTACATGCCTATTTCCAACATTTCTTTACTTTTTAACTCATTCTTGGTCAAACCATCTCATATTTACATACTTATAACATATTATGGGTTTAAATCACAATAAAGAACCATATTTCTAAGTTTAAGCCAACATAATAAGTAAACCATACAAAATTATATTAAAATTGTTATCGCTATGTTTTTGGATTTGACATTGGCAGGCACCATTCCTTTCCTAGGGACCTCCTTGAAGTGCGTCTTCATGAAAAGCTCATGTGTAGTAGGTAACTGCCCTTTGTTTTTCGCCGCCTTTGAATGTACACGCACAAAAACAAATAAAACTTGTCATTCCAATGTGAACCACAATTGTTACCTATTTACATGCCTTATAAAGAAACTAACCATCCTTTTTGCATGTTGTACAACTGAAATTGAACCCTGGTAGTGGGTTGGTTCAACCATATTGTCCAATGATCCGCCTCTTCTATTCTTCTTATTTTGTTCAGACCGTTTCTTGTACGTATCATCATTGGCAACAATGTTCATCATCTTCCGGTGGACATCATCAATAAGCCAGCCCGGCTTCTGACCTTTCATCTTGTGTGTGATTGTGTGAAACATGTCCTTCAACCGATATGCGAACTTGGATTCGAAGGTTGTCTTCACATGGTCCTCCAACTTGGGTGCCCATGTGCATTGCTTCTGCAATTGACAAACATTTAAAGTTAACAATCAAAACTCAAACTTCGCAATTAGTAATACATAGTTGTAAGTATAAAATGACATACACAAAACAAGTTCCACCAATGCTCCTTTGTTTTAGCATCAACTTCTCCGTAATTCCTCCAAGGCTTTCGATAGTAGCCTGTTAGGGTACCGAAGATGGCCTTTACCATGGCTTTATCATCAAACCTATTTTAACGTACATCAAGATCAAAAAGAAAATAAGTAGTTCATGTTAGAGTATTCCATAGGTCATGATATAAAATATGGATACAAAGGGATTGAAATAACAACTAAATATATACCAGCACGTGGCAGGGTCTAGTACCACCCTCTGAGAAGACTGCGAGGCATGTTGCCCCTGAAGCTGTTGCTCATGATGCTCAATCTGCATCTGTGTTTGAGAATCCTCGTCGTCACCCAAATCTTCCGCCTCCTCCGCATCCTCCATTTCCTCATCATCATCATATATCAAAACCTGTCTTTTCTCCTTTCCTTTTCTACTCTTCGACGTTTCTCCTTTTTTCCCTCCCACCATTACAACCTGAAAAAAACGTTAGTAACATGCTATGATATTATTAACATTACAAAAATTAGTAGTACAATGAGATGTAAAAGCAATTAAATAGAACGACCAACTCCATAATTGGTTTTACAATAACAACCAAATTAAACCGACAATTGCATTCAAAGTACAAGCAAATGCATCCTATTTATTTTACAATAACAACCACATTTTCCTACTCGTGGCTTTCATCGCTACTATCACTACTAGTATTATCACTACTATCATCTATAAACACATCGATTTCAGTATCCTCGTCATTGTCACTAGAGTCGACGCTGGATTCATCATCTGATTCACTTGAGATTATTAAGTCGTCGTCATCATCTTCGTCGTCATCCTCAACTGGGTCGTAGTCAGGAATGTCATTCGGTGGACAAAGCGTTGCATATACTTCTGGGGACGGTGCCTGCAAAAACTCAAGGTCTACTGGAGCATCAACCACTGACCTTGCTTGTGTTTTAAACACGGACCACCATTGAACTCGATCCCGTTTTAGGCTAGGGTAGGATGTGTAGTACACTTGGGTCACTTGATAAGATAATACGAAGGGATCATACTTGGGGTATTTCTTAGTATGATTCACTTCAACAACCTTATACTGTTCATGTATGTTCATACCCCTACCACAATCCATCCAACTACACTTAAAGAGTATAGTCTTATACTCTTTAATTGGACCAGTGTAGACAAGTTCAATTATATCGTCTAGAATGCCAAAGTACTCTCCACCGTCCTCACTAGACACAAAAACACCGTAATTCATCGTAGACTTGTGTTTACCATAGGAATGTGTATGGAAATTAAATCCACCAACAAAAATCCGCTTCCAAGTTCGAACACGCTTGAAAGGACGCATGCACAAAGCTTGGAGGACATCCGAATTTGGTTTCTCTTCAACCACCTATTTACGTCAGAATAGAAGAATTAATTACACAGAATTGCAATATCTAAAAGTCATATTTAAAGAACATATAGAACAATTCTATCACCTTATGGTGAAACCAATTAGAGAATTCGACGTCACATTTCTCCATGACTTCCTCTCTACGCAAAAAAAGGCCGGGTACTAAGAACGTAGTCCTCAAACTTCCTATTAGGTCAATGACACGAGATAAAATTAGTAATTCAACCTATTTAATTCTTCAAAACTATGAAAAAATTTCAATCCTGACCACGTATACCTTTCGTATTCACCAAGAATGTCGCAGTTTCGTAAAACGAACAAATGAGCACACTCGAGTTCCTTTTCATCTAAGTACCGGGTTTTACCCTCAGATGAGACACGACCGCTATCCTCTGAGAACAACTCTGGTAAGTCAGTGTTCTCCAATGTGGATTCCACGTCTACATTCACATTTCGACCAAGATCCCGAGTTTTTGTGTCAACTGACGCCTGGAAGTAATTTGAGCAAAAGTTTTCTATCTCTTCGGTGAGATAAGAATTTCATATTGAACATTCAACTCGTTCCTTGTTCCCAATTTTACGTTTCAAGTGATTAAGGAACCTGCATTTAAAATAGTATAATTAATTGCGTAAATAGATCATGACTATGAAGGGTTTGTATGAAAGAAATTAATGGGACTTTGATTTACCTTTCAATGGGATACATCCATCTATATTGAACAGGACCACATAACTTGCCCTCATATGGCAAATGAATAGGTAAATTCTCCATAGAGTTGAAGAATACAGGAGGGAAAACCTTCTCAAGCTTGCAAAGGATTTCAGCTATGTTTTTCTCTAATCGCTCCATGTCACTAACTGTGATCGTGTAACAACACAAATCACGGAAGAATTGACTGATCTCTGTAACCGCATTCCAAATATGGGTAGGGAGCAATTCCCTCAAAGTAGTGGGCAACAACCTCTCCATGAACACGTGACATTCATGGCTTTTCATTCCATGAAGCTTACAGGCTTGTAAATCTACGCATCTGCTCAAATTGGAGGCATATCCATCTGGTAAATGCAACTGTTTAACCCATTCACACAACACTTTTCTTTGAGCCTTGTCAAGAGCGAATGGGGCTTTTGGCATAAACTCTTTTCCTCTATCATCTTCATCCATATGAAGTTGTGGCCGTTTACAATATTTGGCAATGTCATTTCGAGCCGATGGCGTGTCACATGTATGCTTTTTCACATCCATTATGGTGTGGATTAGCTGATCAAAGAAGTTCTTTTCAATGTGCATGACATCCAAGTTGTGACGGATGAGAAAATGCTTCCAATAAGGAAGTTCCCACAACGAGCTTTGCTTGAACCACCCCTTTTTTGCTTTTTTTAGGTGTTTCAATGCCTCCGCTCCATCAGTTGCCTTTGGAAGGTGTCTCACACATTCCCACAATTCCTCACCTGACATGATGTGTGGCGGTGAACCTTTTTCGACTTTGTTTTTACAAAATGCAGTTTTGCTTTTTCGAAAAGGGTGTTGTGTTGGAAGGAATTGGCGATGGCAATCAAACCAAGAAACTTTGCCACAATGTTCAAGCCAAAATGCTTTGCTTTTATCCATAAAATAAGGACAAGCCTTCTTACCCGCTGTGGTCCAACCAGACAACATACCGTAAGCTGGGAAGTCACTAATGGTCCACAGGATGGCTGCTCGAAGATTAAAATTTTGTTTCCTTGAAATGTCATAAGTATTTGCGCCAACTTCCCATAAATGCTTCAACTCTTCTACCAGCGGTTGCATATACACATCCAAATTGCCCTTAGGGTTCTTAGGACCAGGAACAAGCAATGAAAGAAACATGAATTGTCTTTTCATACACATTGAGGGAGGCAAGTTATAAGGGGTCAATATGACAGGCCAACAAGAATATTGTCCCCCAAACTTACCATGAGGAGCAAAACCATCTGTACACAAGCCAAGTCGAACATTACGAGGCTCATTGGAAAATTCTGGGAAGCAATTGTCAAGGTGTTTCCAAGCTTCACTATCACTAGGGTGCGCCATTGTGCCTTGAACTCGAGGATTTTTTGAATGCCATGTCATTTCCTCCGAAATGTTCTTGGTTGCATAGAGCCTTTGCAATCTCGGTGTGATTGGAAAGTAAATTAAAACATTCAAAGGCACTAAGCTACCTTTGGAAGTCTTCTTGTATCGGTCGCTACCACACACCCGACATGAAGATAGCTGAACATCATCCTTCCAAAATAGCATACATCCTTTCGGGCATGCATGAATCTTTTCATGAGGCAACTCCAGCCCCTTTACAATCTTCTTCACCTCATAGAATGTATCGGCCATATGGTTGTTGTTAGGAATAGCCTCATTGACCAAAGAAGCAAACCCATCAACACATCTATGGGGCAAATTATACTCGCACTTAAGACTAGTAATTCGGGAAGCCATCTCTAAGACAGACAACGAACTCCCTTCGTATAATGGTTGTTCAGAAGCTTTTAATAAATCTAAGAAATGCTTAGCTTGTGCATTAGGCTCCTCTTCTGCCTCTTCAGAATGCCCTTGATCTTCATTATGACCAAAAGCATCGAAAACCATTTCACGGTATTCATTTGACGGCCCTTCAGGAACTCCCGAAAACCCTTCCCTATGACACATCCACTCATAGTAATTAGGCACAAAACCCTTGCGGTACAAATGAATTTTAACCGTTTCCGCATCCCATAGCCGCTTGTTCTTACATTTAAAACATGGACACCTAACTTCATTCGGGTTGCTGCTCTCGGGATGATCTTCAACGTATTTAAGGAATTCATCTACCCCTTTCACAAAATCCGGATTAATAGAATGTCCAACCTTCCTTTCATACATCCAGCTACGTTCTGTTCGTTTCATGATTACAACTTCTACACAACTCACGAATATGTATAATTACATTAGTCACAATGCGTATTGAATATTCATTATCCATAAAAATGTTATGAATATGAAAATAAGATTGTAAATGATGTCCAAAGGTCCTTATCACTCCAACCTAACCCATCCTTGGACATTTAATCTCACTAGCGAATGTATGCCAGGTTTTCAATTCTATGGAAAATCCGGCAGCATTTCCCTTAAGTTCTCCAAGTACACGATCAAGGGTATTTGATAACCCGTCATATGTATCCAGAGAACATTGTAGAGAAATGACAAAGCAGGATAATCCCTAGAATCAATAACAAGGCATACATTCACCACCTAAGTGAGAATAAAGGTCTAAGGACAGTCCCAACCGGGGACTATTCAAGTCATACTCCTAATGAGTATGACTTGAACGGGTATCTAGGCAAATGATTATGCAAATGATTCATTCAAAAGTATATAAAGCCCAAAACACATCCATTGTTATAACACATTCATTATAACACATCCATCATTATAACACGCTCATTTTAAAATATTTGAAGCAAATAACACAACCATTATAAAGTAAAGAACACAATTAATTGAATTAAATTAATAATTATAAGTAAACCAAATATATCATAATCATCATTTAATTAATATAAATAATCGTATGTAAACAATTTATATTCATAATTAAATTGATACAAAAAATTTTTAATCATTACATTAACTAAACAAAACTAGTGAACATTACATTACATAAAACAAAACTAATATACATTATAAAATTATCACAAATTAAACTAAGCTAACATACATCATTATACTAAACAAAACCAATATAAACTAACATATAATCCCGTACATTATTATAATAAAATATCAACCTAAACTAACATATCATGTCATACATTATTATGATAAGCCCCTACATTATTATAATTTCACATGCCATGTCTTACATTATTATGATAAGCCAAATTAAACTAACATATCAACCATTATTATAATAAAATAAATCAAAATAAAGTAACTTAAAATTATCACAAAATAAACTAAACTAAGAATTTTTAAAAATGTCATGTCACTAACCTCAAGATCTGCACTATTTATAGAGATTCAAATCAAGTAAATGTTCAAATCCTACAAATAGTAAAAATATGTCAATTTTTATAATAAAGGTACAATTATTTTTTTAAAAATAAAATATATATATAATAAATGTACAATTACCGGTTGTAGAACGGCGGGTGGTGAAGATGGTGGTGGTCGGAGCGAGGACAATAATGGAGGAGGAACCGGCGGTGGTGGCTGCTTGTAAAGGCGCCGACAGTGGTGGCTGTTCGAAGGATTTTCAGACTAAAATTTAAAAATAAAAGTAAAAAAAAAAAAACAAAACACAACCTACACTGACCGGCGGTGGTGGATGCTTGTAAAGGCGCCGGCGGTGGTTGGGCGACGCGGAACCTCTGACCGGCGCAGGGTGGTGGCTGTTGCAGACGGTGGTTAATTGTAGTGGAGTGGAGGCGTGTTTATATTTTTTAAAAAAAAAAAAAAACAAAACCTACACTTACCGGCGGCCGACCAACAAAAGGGCGGGTCGACCAACGGAAGACGGATCTCCGGCTGCGGCGAACGGAAGGACAGCGGCGGATCTTTCTTTCTTCTTTCTTTCGTTCCTCTCTATTTATTCCTCTCTCTTTCTTTCGAATTCGTCGCAAATGGACCCAACATCAAAACCCTTGACTTTTGTCTAATTAATTTTCCGACCGAATTAAATTCGGTCGGAAACTTTGCGAGGAAATTTCCGTCGTTAACTATGTTTTCCGACCGAAATTAGCGTCAAACTTAAATCCGTCGTTGATTATAGGATTTGCGACCGAAAATCATGTCCGTCGGCATAATTCGGTCGGAAATTGGCCCATTTCTAGTAGTGTAACCCTAAGTTATAGATGTATAATAGGTAGGCTATCCCAACTTTTAGGATAGGATGAGGGGATAATCGAGCTCAAAGTTAGAGATGTATGAGAGCTAGGCTATCCCATCTTTTGGGATAGGCTGAGGGCTAAACGAGCCCTATGTTATTCAAGCGATTCGCCAGGACACTATCTCAAATATTGAGTATAGGATAGCATCTTGCCCCAACCATTTGAACAAATTTGTTATTGATAACGTTATTTAGCGACCCAGGGTGTCTTGAACGAAGGAAGGCGATCATTGGGTCGTAGGTAAGGTGAGCTTAGGTTTGGTTTGGGCTCGGTTTAATATTTTAGCCATAACTTATTTGTTATAACTCGGATTTGGGCTTATAATATATCGTTGGAAAGATCTTTTCAAGCCCCATCCAAATAATCAATCATTGGACCCATATTATGGACCAAAATAAACTGAAATAAACGTTTTTATAAAAAGGACACGAAATGAATGATTTTAAAGGACACGAAATGAATTATTTTTGGTTTAAGGCACGAAAAGAGAAAAATAAGTTATGGTTTGGGGAAAATGGGCTAGAATTTGGGTTGGTTTATGAAATGTAAATATGGATTTAAGCACTCCAAAATTAAATACTCAACCCGACCAATAATGGCGATGAAAGGTTGTTCATCATCGGGTTTGGTTTTGGGGAGACATTTTTAGGTGTCTACACCTAGTCGAGGGTTATGCCTCTATCATCTCCTCGACCTTCTCGGCATGCCTAGCTGAGGGCTATGCCTCTATCATCTCCTTGGTATGCCTAGCCGGGGGATATACTTCTATTAACCATCTCGGCATGCCTAGTTAAGGGTTATGCCTCTATCATCTCCTTGGCCTTCTCGGCTATGCCTCTATCATCTCCTCGGCATGCCTAGCCTAGGGATATGCTTATATCAACCACCGTTGAAGGCTATGCTTCCATTATCTCCTCAGCATGCTTAGCCGGGGGCTATTCTTCTATCAACCTCCTCAGTATGCCTAGCCGAGGGCTATGCTTCTATTATCTCCTCGGCAAGATTCTATCATATTCTCATCATGCCTAGCCAAGGGATATGCATCTATCAAACCCCTCAACATGCCTAGCCGAGGGCTATGCATCTATCAACCCCTCGGCATGCCTAGCCAAGGGATATGCTTCTATCAAGCCTTCGGCATGTCAAGCCGACTTAACATGACTAGCTAAGGGTAATGCTAAGGTTCAAGCATCCTTCTAAAAGATGAACTTTACAAGATCAAGGAGGTCATTTACTCGAGTGTCTTCCACTCACAAGTTCCAAATAGCAAGGCCCTCTAGCCTAGGGATATACTTCTATCAATTGCCATTGAAGGCTATGCTTCCATCATCTCCTCAGCATGCTTAGCCGAGGGATATGCATCTATCAACCCCTCGGCATTCCTAGCCGAGGGATATGCTTATATCAAGCCCTCGGCATGCCAAGATGACTTAGCATGCCTTGATAAGGGTAATGCTAAGGTGCAAGCATCCCTCTGGAAGATGAACTTTACAAGATCAAGGAGGTCATTTACTCGAGGGTCTTCCACTCACAAGTTCCAAATAGCAAGGCCCTCAACTATCCTTCCCCATCTATCATGAATATCTACAAGGTGGAGCCTGCAACCGATATGCTTGTAATGCGGACTTAAGACGTTGTTGTGTCTAAGAAACTTCTCAAATGACAATGATGCCCTAGGGGCATAATATCTTATACTAGAAGATATTTCTTTTAATAGCACATCATTTTCATTTTTCGGGTTGGTTATCTACATAGCTGCCTAAAGCTCTAAAATCTCGGGAATTTATGAGGGTCCAATTTATTTAATCCCATTCCTAAACCAATTAGGATTTATAAGCTTCTATAAGTTTCTAAAAGATGTTAATTATCCTTTTTGAAAAGATAAGATTAAATAGTTTGAAATTGAATAAAACTCCTTTTTTTGAAAATCCTATTTATATCCGAATTGAAAGATGTTCAAAGATAGACAGATATTATTTTCGTGCCTCATAGTTTTTATCCAAATTTTATATGGTTGGATAGCTCTTGAAATGATCTTTCCATTGATATATTATAATATCAATTCCAAGCTATAACGGAAAAGATATGAATAAAATGTCAAACTCTATCAAAAACTGACACCATCTCACTATTTCGACCATATCTTTTATTATATAAAATATTTTAAGCTGATTTTAACTAGGTTATAAATTAGACTTCAAGATATTTCCAACCATATCTTATTTATCTTATTCTGATTTCTGGATCAAAAGATATGATAAAAACAAAACCGCAAAAACTGTTGTCTATCGAGTTTTATTCCGATTTAATTCGGATCTTATCTTGTTTTTTCGACCTCTCTTTTTTCTCTATAAATAGAGGTCATATCACCCATTTTCCAATGATCAAGAAGCTTGATCATAAATAATTCTCTTCTCCCTCTTTATCCTAAACACTAGCCTCCCCATTCTTTCACTATTCCTTCCTTTAAACACTCCAAGGAGTTCATACAATACCCAAAAAGTCTATACTTAAACCAAGGCGTGAAAGGTATAATTGACTGAGGGTTTGAACCAAATCAAATCTAATTTAATTTAATTTTCATTTGATTTATATTTTTATTGAAGTTACTAACAGTTTATTCATGATGTAGCAATTTAAAGGAACGCGTGGAATGTGAGTAATTAATTAATTTAATTAATCTTATTTTATTTTAATATTGCTAGCATCATGATTAGGTTATTTTATATTTTATTTGACTAATAAATTATGGTTAAATTGCTTCCAATATTAATGTTTATTTTATTATATTTTTTATTGATCACCATATTGCATGTTTAAAGGGAATATGTAATTGAAAACCACGCCTAATAAGATAAATTGGACAATCGGTTTAGGTTCCTTTTTAATCTTGTTGTTTAATTCAAGTGATCACAAATATTTTAGAATTATACATTGCATTAATATTCAACCAATTTAGCTTAATAATAAATTGGAGAAAATTGAATATATTTTATTTGTATGCCTTTGAGATCGCAGGAATCACTTTTCACTATAAGAATCGAGTAGAGGCCAATACAGGCGAATGTGACTCCATGACTCACTTCGTACCATCATCCCCGATCCTCCTTTCGTGGTTCCGAACCATATGGAGTTAGTAATCTCATGGATTATAAATGGGGTGTAACCTTCACGGGTCAATTGTTGTTGCCTATCATTGTCCCTTTATCGTGGTTGCCTTTTATGATCCGTGAACGGTTTACAAGTTCCTTAAAAACTTGTTGGCGGCTCCCTACTTTATTTGTCCCTAATCGCATACGTCAATTCCCACTTCCTATGAGTGCCAAGAATATTCACCACATGCTTTTAATGTAGGCGCACTTCGAGCAACGCCTACACTAGGCATGTCGAGGAGGTTGATAGATGCATATCCCTCGGCTAAGCATGCTGAAGAGATAATGGAAGCATAGCCTTCAACGGTTGTTGATAGAAGCATATCCCTAGGCTAGGCATGCCGAGGAGATGATAGAGGCATAGCCTTTGGCTAGGCATGCCGAGGAGATGATAGAAGCATAACCCTCAACTAGGCATGCCGAGATGGTTAATGGAAGCATATCCCTCGGCTAGGCATACCGAAGAGAAGATAAAGTCATAGCCCTTGGCTAGGCATGTCGAGAAGGCTGAGGAGATGATAGAGGCATAACCTTCTAGGCATGCTTAGATGGTTAATAGAAGCATATCCCCCGACTGGGCATATCGAGGAGATGATAAAGGCATAGCCCTCGGCTAGGCATGCCGAGGCGGTTGATAGAAGCATGACCATTGGCTAGATATGCTGAGGGGGTAGCAAGACAAGGCGAGGGAATATGCTGGCAGGCCGATGGGGTAGCCAGGCAGGCCGAGGGGGTATGCTGGCAGGCCGAGGGGATAGCCAGGAAGGCCCGAGAGGGTATGCTAGCAGGCTGAGGGGGTATGCTGGCAGGTCGACGGGGTAGCCAGGCAGGCCGAGGGGGTAGCCAGGCAGGCCGAGGGGGTATGCCAGGTAGGCCGAGAGGGTATGCAGGCATGCCAAGGGGGTATCCTGGCAGATGATAACTTGTTATTTGATTCGATTTAGAGTGATTTCGAACCTTGTTTACTTGGTATATTGGCATTTTGGTTCACTTTTACTCTATTTTTGTTCAACTTTTGTGTATCCCTTGCTTCACGGGTTGTTAGTGTTTTTGTTGGGTTTTTAGGCTCAAAGACGACCATTTGAGGCATTTGGATGATAAACCGAGGTTAGAAGCCGAAACAATGGATCAAAACCGAAGGAAAGTAAAGATAAAGGCCTTAGAGAGTCTGCACGGACGTGCAAAGTATGGCACGTCCGTGTAGAAGTGTTTCAGCACGACAAGAAGCTACTGCCTACTAATTTCAAGGCCTGCACGTCCGTGCAGAGCTCAGCACGTTCGTGCAGGATATTCATCACGTCCGTGCCTGATCCTGCACGTCCGTGCAGGTTGCTCAGCCCAAATCAGTTTCAAAACTGATTTTACTAAACAAGGCCTGCACGTCCGTGCCATATTTGGCACGTCCGTGCAGGATGCTCTGACTAAAACAATACCTTTTGCCTCCCAGGTGCACACCCGTGCCAACCTCAGCACGTCCGTGCAGGTATAGCTCCACGTCCGTGATGACCTGTAGCCATGCCCGACTCTTGTTTATCCGTCCTTTTTATTTGGGGGTCTTTATAAATAACCCTTTGAGCTCATTTGTACGACATCCAACTTTTTAGTGCTTCCTCTTAGTTTGCAATTGTAGAAACACAAATATTCTCAAATCATTAGTTAGATTATAATTATTAGCTTGGAAATTTCATTCTCAATCATTGTAGAAGACAAGTTCCACCGTTGATATTCAACTTGAAGCTTCTAGTAACATTTTCTCACTATTCTCTTCCATTTTTAATTGTTTTTATTGTTAATTATCTTGCTTAATTCTTGTATGCTTAGATTATTATTTAGCTTAATCTTTAGTTAATTCTTGTTCATGAGTTACTTGAAATCCTTAATTGCTTTAATCTCTATGGATCGTGAGTATTCAAATTTTCTAGGGTTTGGGTAAAACCCTCAATGTAGTCAATAATTACTTGTTGCATGTGTTAATTTGGTAATTTTTGGGTGTTAATTAGTTGAGCTTAAGTGGTTTAATTGCTTAGTTCTTGTATATGGCCATTGCTCGAACTATTATCTAAGCTTTCTCAACGAAGGATCGAGAGATGAACTTGAGTTAGCTCCCTTATGCTTAATTGACTGGAAATGCCATGAGAATAGGAATTTCTAGTCAAGGGAATGTTTTTGTCATCGTGATTATGCTTTAATACTTGTTTTATGCTTTGTAACCACGAGAGTAGGTTATATTCATAATTCGAGTAATCCCTCTAGATTGAGAGAGTAGTTGGGTGCTTTAGATGACTTCCCCTATATTATCCCCTCAAATTACCATTGTTTACTACTTGCTAATTGTGATTTGTGACGAAATTGAGTGGTATATCCCAAGCCCTAGAACTCTCTAAATATTGTTAATCTCCCCCTAGCTTTAGTTGACTTGAACTAGTACTTGTTACATAAAACCAAACCAATTTCGACTTCATTTAGCTTATTTATGCGGTAGTATTTCGGTGGTTGATTCAATGCCTCTCTTGGGTTCGACCCTTTCTTACCCTTGCTATTAGCTAGTCAGAACAAGATAGGAATTTATCTTTGGTAGGCTCGACGACGGCCTATCGAATTTTGGCGCCGTTGCCGGGGAGGCAAAGTCACATTGAATTTATTATTGTTAAATGAGTCTAAGTGTGTATATGTGTATCATAATTTTTCTTATTTATTTTTGTATATTTGTGTTTTCAACTTGTGATAGTCATTGCTAACGTTTTTCTTAGCTTTGTTTGACCTTGCAAGACACGGAAAAGTAAGCAATCACCGCTTATTCCCGTTGATCCAGAGTTAAATAGGACTTTGAGAAACGTGAGGAGGCTTTTGCAAGGCACACCCGAGTTCTCTATTGTATATTCGGATTCCGATCCGGAGGAAATATTTGCAACCAACGAAGAAGATAACATGGGTGATAACAATCCTCCTCCACCATTGTTACGAGATTATGACCACCCCAATGCCTTCACACTTCGGAGTGCCGTACGTCTCCCTACTACGAATGCAAATAATTTTGAGCTTTCACCTCAACTCATTTGGATGATACAAAGTGACCAATTTGGTGGGAGTTCTCATGAGTGTCCTTTTGCTCATTTGGAAAACTTTCTCGAATTGTGCACAACCATCAAGAAAAACAACATTACGGAAGAGTTCATCCGTATGCACATGTTTCAATTCTCCCTCCGTGACAAAGCAAAGCATTGGTTGAGAATGGTAGAAGAAGGATTATTGACTACATGGGATGAAGTCACTAGAGCTTTCCTTGGAAAGTATTGTCCACCCGAAAAGACCGCCGAACTAAGAAGGAAAATCACCAATTTCAACCAAGAGATTGATGAAACCTTAAGTGAAGCTTGGGAGCGTTTCAAGGACTACACTAGAAAATGCCCACACCATGGTTTCACATCATGGATCATTGTTCAAAGCTTTTATGATGGTCTTACTCCTACTTCAAGGGCTAACCTTGATAACGGGGACGGTGGTAGCCTTAATAAGTTATCGGTGGATGATGCATACAAGATGATTGAAGAAGTGGCAAAGCACTATGCATACGGAGGTGATAGACGGAAACCTCAAGCAAAGAAGGGCGGAATCCACGACCTTAGTGCAATAGACCTTATTGCATCAAGGTTTGACATGCTAGCTCACAAGCTAGATCAAGCCACGCTTACATCTCCAAGCTCTTCTTCACAACAAGTCATGTCTTGTGAACCTTGGTGGAGGAAATGATCATTTGTCCTCCTATTGCAACTCAACTAACCAAGAGCAAGCTGCGGCTATTGGGAAAAGAAACGATCAATACTCTCAACCCTACAATCAAGGTTGGAAACCCTAAAAAAACACGGGGTGGAAACAACCCAACCAAGCTCCCCCTCCTCAAAACAATTATAACCAAGATCCTCCTCCTCAAAACAATATCAATCAACCCCATTCACAACAACAAGCTTCCTATCGCCACCCCAACCAAAGAGACAATGTCCAACAAAGAACCTAATACAATCAAGCCCCTCCTCCTCAAAAATCTAACATTGAATCCATTTTGGAAACCTTCATGACCCAACAAACCAAGATCAATGGGGAAGTTAGTAGCTCAATTCAACAACTCCAAGCACACAATAAGATGATTGAAAGTCAATTATCTCAAATCGCGCATCAAGTTGGATGCCCTTCTAACCCCGGTGGTCAATTTCCAAGCACAACGGTAATAAATCCAAAAGAGCATGCGAAATCAATAACCTTGATTTTGGAAGGAGGGTATGAAGCTCCAATTATGAGAGAAGAGGTCACCAAAAAGGGAGATGAGGGAGATTGTTGGGTAGATGAAAGTGAGGTTGAAAATGAAGTGAGTCAGGAAGCAAGAGGAAGCTCAAAATTGAGTGATGAGGGTGCCTCAAGGAGAGAAGAGGGAGAAGTGCAAAGCCAAGCTCCATTGAAGGCATATGAGCCTCGTATTCCATTCCCTCATCGAATGATAGAGAAGAAACTAAATGAGAAACTTTCCAAGTTCCTTGATGAAATGGAAGGACTTCAATCAAACATTCCACTTCTTCATGCTTTATCACAAATGCCTACATATGCAAAGTTTTTGAAGGATTTTCTTTCTAAAAAGAGTAGGATTGAGGTGAGTGATTCTACCTCCCTTCCAACGGAGATAAGTGATATTCCTAAAAATGAGCTTCCCGAGAAGTTTGGTGACCCCGGTAGTTTTGCTATACCGGTAAAGGTTGGGGATCTTGAATCAACAAATGCGTTGTGTGACCTTGGGGCTAGTGTTAGCCTTATGCCTCTCTCTATGGCTACAAGGTTGAATCTTGGGGAGATAAGCCCCACCAAAATGTCAATCCAACTAGCCGACCACTCGGTTAGAATCCCATTGGGAGTCTTAAAGGACATCCCAATTCAAGTGGGGAAAGCTCTTGTGCAATGCGATTTTGTAATCATGGAGATAGATGAGGATTCCAAAGTACCTCTCATATTGGGTAGGCGCTTTTTGAAAACCGCGGGTGTTAACATTGACATGAAACAAGGACAACTTAGCTTGCATGTTGGGAATGAAAATATTTTCTTCTCATTTCCGGAAATTTCAAGTGAGCCCATAATGAAACAAGTTCATCGGATCGATGTTTTGGCTAGTACTTTGAAAGAAGACATGGAGGAGTCACAAGAATTGACTCATGCTTCGGAGGTGAAAAAGCAAAAGGGGGTCAAGAAGAAAAAAAGAAACAAGATCAAGTTGATGGAGAAATTATTTGGTTGCATTTCTAGTGATGATAGCAATGTGATTATTTTGCCTAAGGAAAATGGCAAGTGTGTGGGAACAATGAGATGGGTCAAAAAGGTGTGCCTTGACCCTCCCTAAATATGGATAGCGCAATGTCGTCAAACTAGTGACGTTAAAAGAGCGCTTCCGGGAGGCAACCCGAGTTTCTCAATTCTCTCTCTCTCTCACAAACTATTATTTAATTTCCATCACTCTTACTATTACTAACTTTTCTCTCAATGTCTTTTGTAGGTGTTGATGAAAAGAAAAGTAAGAAAAGGTTTTTGTGGAAGTGGAGTAGTAGATAATAATAATAATAATAATAATAATAATAATAATAATAATAATAATAATAATAATAATAATAATAATAATAATAATAATAATAATGGTAATGATAATAATTTTATTATTATTATGCCTTACTACTACTATTATTCAAAAAAAAAAAAAGGAAAGGATCGTGCAGCAACAGGTCTGCACGGACGTGCATAGCATCGTACGTTCGTGCAGAGGCAGTCAGAAGCAATCAGAAATTTTGAAATAAATTTCTCCAGATTGGCAGGACGTGCCAAATTAAGCACGTCCGTGCAAGGTGGCTAAGCACGTCCGTGCTAAGTCCTACACGTCCGTGCTAAACAAGTCAGTATGTTACCTAAATTTCTGTCTGAAGTTGCACGTCCGTGCCAAATTACGCACGTCCGTGCCAAATAAGTCAGTACCCTACCCACGTTTCTGTCTGAGGCTGCACGTCCGTGCCAAATGTTGCACGTCCGTGCCGCCCCGAAAATGGCTGGCAGCAGCACAATTATAACATAAAAAAAAAAAAAATTCACTCCTTCACACTCTCTATCTCACGATTCTCACTCCTCCTCTCTCTAAAACTCTTACTTCCTCCTTCAAAACCCACTAAATTCTCCATTCTCACCCAAATCCTCACCCAAATTCAATAATTTTCTCCAAAATCTTCACTCCATTCCAACATTTTCACAATCTACTACTCCTTTCTCACATTCAAACCCAAAAATCACCCAAAATACTCAAACCCTAACCTTGAAAAATCAATTTGGGGGTTTTTCTTTGGAGTTGAAATTCAAGACAATTGGTTGAAGGATTAAGTTCAACAAGCAAGATGAAGGTTAGAAAGGTTCATTTGCGAGTTTTACACCCACGATAAGCTCAGTATAATCGTTCCTCCCTTTCACTAATTTCATGTTTAATTCCTTGAATTTTTGCATGAAATTGCTTGAGAAAGTTTGTTTGAATTGGTTGTGAGTGATTGATAGTTGATAATTGAAAAGCATTATTGAGTTTGAATGGATTTTGGTGTGTTTTGAGAATTGGATTTTTTGTAAGTGAGGTTGAAAAATTGATTTTCATGAAGGAAGAACATGCTTGTTTAGGTGGATTGTTGTGTTGGTTTGTTTGATAATATTGCATGAAATTGATGTAGAATTGTTGTAGACGCATTATTGAAGTGGTCTTTGTTGCTTGGTGATTTGCTTGTTTTAGGTGGGAGACTTAGAACTTGACTTGATTGTGTTGTGTTCATTGGCCTTGTTTGAGCTTTGGTTGGTCGACTTGTGGACTTAGTCTCTTTGTGTGGTTGCGAGGTGATTATTTTGTCTTAGTTTGTTTGATTGCATTGCATTAAGACCGACCATGTCTAGAAGAAATCGACCTAGAAACACGGATGCTAGGTACCGCAACCCCTCTCCTCCTCCTCCCGTTGATCCACCACAAGTGGACACTATGGGAATCGTGTTCAATGACCCAACATTTTTGAACAAATATATAAGAATAAGTATGAGGAGAGTTCGACCTACAAATTTCTATGACGAGAGTGTTGCCGAGGCTTTAGGGGTAGGGACGATGTTAGGATGCTTTTCGAGGGTTGTGGCTTAGGAAATTGGCTACATTTAAACGCCCCGACCTACAAAAGGTTGACACTTGAATTCCTCTCCACCCTTCAAGTGCAACGAGACAACAATAGATCCCCCCACCGGCTTATCATCGAACTCATGAACACCCAACACAACTTGAACATAAAGAGGGTGAACCAAGCTTTTGGGTGGCCAATTAACGGCACCATAGGACCAAAGGATAGCCCCCCCCATAACTATTGTGCGGGTGAGTTTTGGAGGAAGATCACCGGCCTTTTCGACTACAACCCTAGGACTGATAAAGCTATGGCCATAATCCACCCTGCCTTTAGGATGTCACAGTGCACCATAGCGAACACGACGTTCGCTAGAGGTGATAGTTCGGGTATAGTGTCCACTAGGGAGCTTCACTTTTTATGGCACTTGAGCGAGGGTAGTACGACCCTAGATGTAGGGCCTAGTTTGTCGATCACCTAGTGGATGTTGCCACTGGGACCGGCAACATCACCATAGGTGGCATGATCACTATTATTGCTTCTACTCTTAACCTTGATTTTGCAGATGAGCAGGTTTGTCCAGGGCCGACGCAGCTAGACATGCAGTCTCTTAGGACCATGAGATGGGTTGCGGACGCGGAAGGGCCGCATCCTTACTTGTGGCACGTGAGTGGCCGCCCCTACGCCTACCTCCCCGATCCGGAGCGGACCTTCATCTATGACGAGAGAAACTGGGTCTTCAAGAGGGACCACCCTTGGATTCCCGGTGAAGATGAAGAAGAGCAAGAGCAAGAACAACCACAACAACAACATTTCCAACAACAATTCCAACAACAACAACAATATGAACACCAACAAGGGTACCAAGAAGAGTACCAAGGTCAAGGAATGGGTGAGGGCAACCCACCCCTTTCCTTTGAGCAACAAATGCAGATGATGAATGTCGGGTTTAACCGCATGTCCACCGAGTTCGAGACTATGAGAAAGTCTCACGAAGAGATGAGGTCCTCCTACGACAATATGAGGACAAGCTTTGAGGATCTTCGATCGGAATTGGGTGAATTCCGGAACGTGTACCGACATTGGTACCCCGGGGGCTCAAGCTTCCAAGGAGGCCCGAGCCAATGAGTTAGTTCTCTTTCTTCCCCTTCTTGTGCTTTAATTGTTTTAACATTGGAGACAATGTTTATGATAGCTTGGGGGGAGTCTTTCTCTTTGGTTCATATGTTGGTTCTTGTATGTTCTTGTTGCTATAAACTTTGCATGTTGTTTGTTCCTTCCCCTAGCTCCAAACCCCTAAACATCCAAATTTGCTCCCTTTGAAATCCAACACCCTAAATCCAAATCTCTTAATATGTGAATACTTCTCTTCTTTTCTCTCTTTATTTATTTAGATGTATAGTTGTGCTTCAAATTTTTTTTTATGATTAGCTTAGTTTTCTTAACTTTTTATCTATTCTTGCTTTCTAGTAACCTCTAGTAAAAAAAAAAAAATGGAAAAATGGCCCTTGGATGAGACTCAAATGACGATGCTTATATGATTTGCTTGCTTGACTCTTGAGTGATGAGTAAAAGTTCTTTTAGAAGGGTGTGTGCAAGAGTTGGGGTCATTTAGAGGCTTATTAATCTTGATTGCATTAGCGTATATGAAATGAAAACCGATGAATGCTCAATTGCACGTCTAGTATAGGATATTGTCAAATTTGCCCAAAGTAGGATATGTTTGAATCTAATTGCGGTCCCTTGTGCCCTTGATGTTCCTCCCCTCCTCCCCCTAAATGAAACTCTATTAGGGAATTGGTTCTATTTGTATCTTGTATAATAAGTGGCATAATAAGCCACATGTATCAAATAAAAGAAAGAGCCGCTCACAGTTAAAATAGGCGAGGGCAATGAATGCTAAAAAAAAAAAAAAAAAAAAGGGGGGAAAAGAAAAGGAGATCAAAAACTCCTCCAAATTTCTCAAAGTTTTCACTTTTTCTTCTCTAGAGGTCAATTTGTGGATGCCTCCCACACACTATCTATTAAGGTGTTTCTTGTGTAAATTTTTCAATTAGAGCGTAGTTGAAAGGGCTTGGGAGTGCATTTTGGGAGGTGGACTTGCATTTTGAGATTTTATAACCGAAAGAGGGCTTTTTGCAACTTTGGAATATCTAGACGTGCTCTAATGAACTAGTAAAATATATAAGGAAGTATCCTAGTGCAACCTTGCTTAATTCTCCTCTCTACCCCCAACTCATGTGCACATTTGTATGATCGGTAATTCTTGAAAGTCGCTCACTTGTATTGCTTGTGATTTATGTCCCGATGAGTTGACTTGGGCAATAAAAACATTGGTTTTGGTGTGTATTGATCACCTTGATGATGATGATGTGTTATGATAATTTTGGCATGGTTTGTGTGAGTTGTGGGTTAAACTCAAGGGAAACCCTCACGAGATAAAAACTCGTCCTCTTAGGTGACTTAGGGGTTTAAATTGCTTTTCACTTGTGCTAAAAGTGTTTATGGTTATTTCCATGCGGATTTGTGTTTGTGTTTTCTCTTTAAGTATCTTTTCTTGGTTTGATCATTAGCAAGTAATCTTCCTTCTTGATTTGACATGTTTGTTTTGCTCGAGTACTAGAAAAAGCTTAGCTTGGGGGGATTTGATAACTTGTTATTTGATACGATTTTAGAGTGATTTCGAACCTTGTTTACTTGGTATATTGGCATTTTGGTTCACTTTTACTCTATTTTTGTTCAACTTTTGTGTATCCCTTGCTTCATGGCTTGTTAGTGTTTTTGTTGGGTTTTTAGGTTCAAACACGACCATTTGAGGCATTTGGATGATAAACCGAGGTTAGAAGCCGAAACAATGGAGCAAAACCGAAGAAAAGTGAAGATAAAGGCCTTAGAGAGTCTGCACGGACGTGCAAAGAATGGCACGTCCGTGTAGAAGTGTTTCAGCACGACCTGAAGCTACTGCCTACTGCTTTCAAGGCCTGCACGTCCAAGCAGAGCTCAGCACGTCCGTGCAGGATATTCAGCACGTCCGTGCCTGATCATGCACGTCCGTGCAGGTTGCTCGGCCCAAATCAGTTTCAAAACTGATTCTACTGAACAAGGCCTGCACGTCCGTGCCATATTTTGCACTTCCGTGCAGGATGCCCTGACTAAAACAGTACCTTCTGCCTCCCAGGTGCACGTCCGTGCTAACCTCAGCACGTCCGTGCTGACCTGTAGCCGTGCCCAACTCTTGTTTTCTCCGTCCGTTTTATTTGGGGTCTTTATAAATAACCATTTGAGCTTATTTGTACGGCATCCTAGTTTTTAGTGCTTCCTCTTAGTTTGCAATTTTAGAAACACAAATATTCTCACATCATTAGTTAGATTATAATTATTAGCTTGGAAATTTCATTCTCAATCATTGTAGAAGAAAAGTTCCACCATTTCTATTCAAGTTGAAGCTTCTAGTAACATTTTCTCACTCTTCTCTTCCATTTTAATTGCTTTGATTGTTAATTATCTTGCTTAATTCTTGTGTATTTAGATTTTTAGCTTAATCTTTAGTTAATTCTTGTTCATGAGTTACTTGAAATCCTTAATTGCTTTAATCTCTATGGATCGTGAGTAGTCAAATTTTTTAGGGTTTGGGTAAAACCCTCAATGTAGTCACTAATTACTTGTTGCATGTGTTAATTTGGTAATTGTTGGGTGTTAATTAGTTGAGCTTAAGTGGTTTAATTGCTTAGTTCTTGTATATGGCCATTGCTAGAACTATTATCTAAGCTTTCTCAACGAAGGATCGAGAGATGAACTTGAGTTAGCTCCGTTATGCTTAATTGACTTGAAATGCCATGAGAATAGGAATTTCCAGTCAGGAGAATGTTTTTGTCATCGTGATTATGCTTGAATACTTGTTTTATGCTTTGTAACCACGAGAGTAGGTTGTATTCATAATTCGAGTAATCCCTCTAACTTGAGAGAGTAGTTGGGTGCTTTAGATGACATCCCCTATATTATCCCCTCAAATTACCATTGTTTTCAACTTGCTAATTGTGATTTGTGACGAAATTGAGTGGCATATCCCAAGCCCTAGAACTCTCTAAATATTGTTAATCTCCCCCTAGCTTTAGTTGACTTGAACTAGTACTTGTTACATAAAACCAAACCAATTTCGACTTCATTTAGCTTATTTATGAGGTAGTATTTCGGTGGTTGATTCAACACCTCTCTTGGGTTCGACCCTTTCTTACCCTTGTTATTAGCTAGTGAGACCAAGATAGGACTTTATCTTTGGTAGGCTCGACGAAGGCCTATCAGCAGAATGAGGGGGCATGCTGGCAGGCCAAGGGGGTAGCCAGGCAGACTGAGGGGGTAGCCAGGCCGAGGGGTAGCCAGGCAGGCCGAGGGGGTATGCCAGGCAGGGTATGCAGGCAGGCCAAGGGGGTATCCTAACCGAGGGGGCAGCCAGGAAGGCTGAGGGGGTAGCCAGGCCGAGGGGGTAGCCAGGCAGGCCGAGGGGGTATGCTGGCAGGCCGAAGGGGGTATACTGGCAGGCCGAAGGGGGTATACTGGCAGGCCTAAATGCGAGGGCCTTGATGTTCGGTGGGGCATGCCGAGAGCCTAATGTAGACTAGATGGGGGCTCGGCTTGCCCATGATTCTTGAATTGTTCATTTCATTTGAGTGAGTTGTAGATGAGAGCTCAGCTTGTATAAGAGTTTGCCTCTAATATTTTCCTCGACTTCATGCTTATGCCAAGATGAGAGATTCGGAGCTTCTCTAGTAGCATCTTGATATGTGCTGCGGGGACGCCTAGTGTTCACCATGACTTCTTGTTAGTTATCCCCACAGACGGCGCCACCTATTTCTGGAAACAGAATGCTCCTGGGAGTCTTAGGGTAGTAAGGTATCAAGATGTCCTAGAGCTTGTATCCGATTGTCCAAATGTTTTTTGGTTCTGCCTAGCAAAGGTATGTCTGAGGGCTCCGCCTTAATGTCCGAGAGCTCGGCCTGCAAAACAGAAAAGGTTAGCTGCCATGGGGGTGTGACCCGGGAAAGCCCCTCCGATGCTTAAGTCAGTAAATGTAATTTCTAGAGAGAGAAAGTAGAGATAGAAGGTTAGAGAATTAGAAAAAAGTTACCATCATTAATGATTGGAGAGCTATTTATAGAGGTACTTTCAGGTGGCAGAAGTTGTACTTATTTGGACAGATTAGGGGTAAATTCGTACTTTACTTTGTTAATGATGGGTTTGATCATAGAGGGGTATTTTTGTAATTCTAGGTCAATGGGCTTAGGACAATCAACTTGGCCCAAACAAGGTTGTTATTAAAGGATTACATAACTGTTTATTAATAATTTGTTATTATACACGTCACTTGTTGACAAATGCACTTCAATACACAGACTCATTATATTGTGATGAAATACTAGCTTAGGGAGTGTGCCATCTCACCAAATGAGCACACTCTGTTTTTCCATCGAGAATTGAATGGAGGTTTTTTTTTTTTTTTTTTTTTTTTTTAATCTAACTTTGGAAAAAAAGTAATAATGCCGTATGCGATAAAAATGTTTCTAGATATATAGTTTTTTTTAAATTATGTACTCCCTCCGTCCCTAAATTACATTCCTCTTTGGAAATTTACACGGGAATTAAGGAGGGAAGAATAAGACAAATAACAATAATTAGATAATGCAATGGGAAATACAAAGATAGATTAGTTATTACTCATGACATGTCATCAATCCTTTGCAAAAAAAAAAAAAGGACCAATCACATGCTCCTAATTGAAAATTTTTAACCAATCATATTCATTGTAATTTGGCACAAGGATTATGAGTGAGATTAGGTAAGGATGAGTGAGAAAGCATTAAATATAAAACAGAAAAAGAGAGTTGATTTACTAAAAAAACACTTACCAAAAATAGAAAGGAGGAATGTAATTTTAGAATACCAAAAATAGAAAGGAGGAATGTAATTTAGGGACGGAGGGAGTAATAAAATATTTATTTGCTCTACTTGGCATTTATGGTGAGTAATTTTAATGTGTTCAGGTGCAAAATATTGTATTGGAAAGTCCATAAAATATAACCACTTCACTAACTAGGATTTTGTTTCTCTAAAATAAGTTTATTTTATTAATTCTGAGTAATCAATGCAATGGGAAGTATATTTCCGAACAATAAAATTTGAGAGTGAGGGAATTCAAGTGGTTAGAATTTTCCTTCCCATTTCAAGAAATTCTGGGATCAATTCTCATCACTTGCTCTTATGGTTCTCTAAACACCAAAAAATGTTAACAATAAAATTTAAGGATTCTTTCACTTGAAGTTTAAATGGTTGGTTAATGTTGTTATTAAGAGTTAATACAATCAATTTTTTGGGTCAATGTTTTTTTTTTCGACATTTTAATTCTCTTGATGCCACGTGCAAAATGTCATGTAGCAAGTAGATAAATTATGGATGCCACCTATCAAGGCAATCACAATTTCCAATCAAATGCTTCTAATTTTTTTCTTTTAGGCCATATTTGATTAGCATGAAACACAATGCATGCTGCTTCATTACATAATCAAAATCACATTATTATCAAAATCACATTATTGTTATTGGGATAACCTAAAAAATGTTGTACGTAATCTTGCATTATTCTTAAAATGTGTGCATTCCATCTAATACTATAGTGGTGTAAAGTAGTTTGACATATTTGTTGTCTTTTTTCTTTATAATATGCATGCTGAGTATTTCTATAAAGCTTGTTTATTCTGCATGATTTTATAAATTACGTAATGGGTACTTGTTTTTTCACAAAAAACCATTGGCTAAAACCCAATTATATGATAATATATAAATGCTTTTTGACGTGTAATGACGATTAATTTAAACCATATATTAATATTTCATAATAAAATTGAACTTAATTGGACCTTAATTAGGTGGAATTCCATCTGTGTGGTTGTGCTTAGTCTACTCTTTAAGGTAGGTTAATTTTAATTTGCACAAAAATATCTATTTGGGTAGTCATCACTCCAACAAGACAATTAGCTCTTCTTGCACCGTATTCTCCATTTGTCCCAACTGCCCCTTAGGCCTCATCTCAACCCCAATTACTTTAATTAAAAAAAAAAACATATTTTATCGGCTCTTTTTTATTTGACCTATTTTAATATGTTTGTCAAAATATATATTTTTCATCAATAACTATAATTCTAAATAAGTAAAAATTATAAAAATGACTTATTATGATAGTATTTACTAAGACAATTCTAACAAGATCTCGAATAAATATGTTTTTTTTTCTTGTATATTACTTATTATATAAGACAATTAAGAATCATATGTGTGTGTATATATATATATATATTGCTGGAAGTAAGAATCATATATAAATAGTGTAAAAGTCAAATTAGGTCAAAGTAGTTAAAAAACCTAACAGAGAAAGTATATGTTTGATTTTGTTTCTGAAAGTTTGACTCCATTTTGTTTTAATTTGAATTATAATGTTTCACTACACAACTTTTTTATCCTATCTTTACAAACCCATTTTACTAACTTACGGAGTATTTCTTATCACAAATCGTATTTTATTCACTTGTACTCTCTCTTGCTTTATGAACTTTTTTCTTTCACGTTCACTTTTTCAACTTTTTTTAAAGCAAATATACATTAAATTAAATGAGAGAACTTTTACTATTAATCATTTTGAAAATAGACTGTGTATAAGAGTTTAGGCTAAGCTAGCATTGATGATAAGGTGTGTGGTGAGGATAGTGGAACAATTCAATTCATTAGCGAAATTATGGCAATGAAGCTCATACAAAATTGTTAAGGACCACAATTAATAAGAGGCTAGTAATATTGAAAAGAAAGGTGTTGAGAAAAGGGGATTGCATTAATTGTGTGGATCACAATGTCAAGAAGTTAACCACACTCATTTACTCCCTTTATAAATTAAGAGTAACTTATGATAATTTAAAGTTCTAAAGTTGAAAGATTATGGGTTCGATGATTATTGTTATACATATTTTTGCAATTTAAAGGAAAATATAGCCTAATAAGTCATGTATGGTATATTGGTATGGTTTAATGTTGCAATCAAATAAGGAAGTATATTTGTAGGGTTGTGAGACAAAATAAAATGTCTCACAACATAAAATAATATAGCAAATGTATTAGGAAGAGGGAGAAAGGAAGAGAGAGATAGAGAGAGTGAAAAAAGGGTGAGGTAGGGGCCCACCTTTTCGTCAGAAATGGTTTCACTTGCAAAAAGGACAAAAACAAAAAATTGGGACCACAACTATTGAGAGTATATTTTACACCACTGAGAATTTTTATAAGTACCATCAAAACTGCATTGAGTACCACTAAGAGTGTATTTTGTACCACTAAGCTCTAATGGTATTATTTGACAGTCTAATGAGACATTTGAACCTTTTTTTAAATGCCACTGAAATTATATTTTGTACCACTGAGAGTGTATTTTGTACCACTGAATCTAAAGTGGCAAAATTTAAATCCCGCATGAAATGACTAACATACCCCTGCAAGACACTTCTAAATCTCTCTCAACCCTCCCTTTATATAACCTCCAATCAAATACGATAAAAGGTGACGCGTGGTAGACTAATGATAGGTGGCATCCATAATATATATAGTATGAACTATTCATTTAACATTTTGCCCCAAACCTCAGCTCATACTCCCATACATTAGATTGCTAAAGAAACATTAGCCCTAAAACTGCATAGGATTTGAATGTTTAATGCTCTGATACCATGTTAAAGTTCAAAACAATATGAAATGGGTCTGACAAAGCCGAATAAGGAGGAGGAGAGTGGTTCACAAACAAAAGTTAGGATCTTCCATACTAAAACCAATTGACAATAGTAGGAGTAACTCCTCTACCTTATAAAGTGGAACTACCTCTCCTCTTTCTCTAATGCGGGACATTCACAAGTGGGCTACTATGGGTTTCGACACTCCCTCTCACAGTGTCCTTAGAATTAGAGCACACCAAAAGGTACAATATAAATCGTTTTTGGGAATGAACATCTTATAGATACCCCTTAACTAGTGGCTTGTCAAATACCCAGTTATGAACGACCCAACAAACTCGGCTCTGTTACCATGTTAAACTCTAAAATATTATGGAGAAAACGGCTTAACCTTTGTATTGATATTAATCACATATATATACACAATACAAAATATAACCCAACTTGCCTAAAACTCCTAATAAGATAAACTTGCCAAATATACAAACATAACATAAATACACCAAATCGACTCTAATACTACAACTTTTAGCAGATGACATTTTTTCGATTATTAAAGTTATGTTCTCTTCCCCCAAATATCATTAATTTAATTAACTAATTACATATACTTTTTTGAATCAAACAAAGGTCATAGTATCATACCATAGATATTAAATTGAATAAGAAAAACACTAAATAGACCATACTTCAAAAGTTTCTAAATAACATGTTGTTCATACTTAGGATATTTCATCTGAAGATAGAGTAAAATGACCATATATACTAAAAGGTTTCTAAATGTAGGTATTGTACTGTATTAAAAATTATTTAAACAAATTAAGTTAATCAGAATTGTGGAATAGGGATTAAGTATTACTTGTATTACTTTTGAATAAAAGGTCAGGGGATCGAACTTCGGCCCTAATTTTTGGCCAAAAATATGTTATTGCCTTGGTGCTTGGTGTTTTGAAGCTTTCTGCTTATCAATTTCAATGGTTTTCATTTGGACAATTGGATATTCTTCATTCTTGTCGAGACATTGGTTTACGAGACTCTTTTATGGAAAGCTAGCTACATTATCAATTGATTGATATACTCAACAATCAACTTGATTACTTATAAAACTCTACCATCTTCAAGTTGATTATTGTAGATTGTTGTGTTTTATTAGTAATCAAGTTGATTGTTGAGTATATTAATTAATATTATAGCTAGGTTTCCACAATTGTACCCATGTAACAACATCTACGAGCACAACTCCCAAGTGGTAAGCCAAAGTGCCCAATATAGACATTTATCTCTAATATATTTAGACATGAAAGACATAAGATAAAACAATTATCATAATAACAATGACAACCAACATACAAGTATAAAACATCGGTATCGCAGGGTCAAGCTAAGCATATTTATTTATGAATAATTGTGCATGTATGTAGTTTAGGCGATCTTGTAGTAGTATGTCATCAGCATATGTATAATTGCATGCCTAGTTGAAAATGTACGTAATCAAACTTGTGGTATGGTTTGAGCAAACTTGCATTAGCTAGATTGTTATTTATCAATTCTAATTTTGAAAATTGACTGATATAAGCTGACATAGCGAGAAACGGCAATGAGTCCAGACGTTTTTTTAGCACTTCAGCCAGTGTATAGGAAACGTTCCTTGTGACTTAAAATTGAATTGACAAGATGAAACTGTGAGTGGGTTTTGATTATAACGGGTTTATTATACATAAAATGTCTAATCATTTTAAATTCCGTGCGACCAACATATTTTAAATCATTGGATAATATGTGTGCTAAATGTTAATGAGTTGATATACTCGTAAACAGCTTGTGAATATGTTTGGTTAGAGCTAGGTCAAAGCTCATGTGCTAAGTAAACAAATAAACTTGAACAAAATTTGAGGCTCAATTATTAAAAAGGTCTAACTTGTATATGTTGGGCTCGCTTAGGCTCAAACTATTTTAGAAATTGGTTGAATGCAAGGCAGACATAGCTAAGGAGAAACGGCAAGGATCTAAGGCAGAAACGGCAATGATTTTGCGTTTCAACTAACCAGTGCTCAAGAAACGGTGTGGCCTAAAAATGCATTGTCAACATGACACCGCAAATGGCGCATTTTTTGCTTTTATTTAAGAAATAAAAATGGTTGAAAACCTTGAAATTTTCTTTTAATATTTTCCACTAGAAAACAAAGACTAAAATTTTTCAGCTAATACTTTGTTAATGTGAAGCAAATCCCCTCATTTAATTTGTTGCGGTTGTGAAAATACACATATTCCCTCTATCTATTAAAATTTGAATATCCTTCGTGGTATTTTATTTTTAATGTTTGAAATTTTACGAATGTCAATGCATATCACAACTTTCACCACCTTGTCAAAACCCTTGCCGCTCTTCTTTATTTTTTATTTTTCTTGTTTTGTCGTCATCAATTTTAATAAAACTACATCGTTTAAGTATAGTGAGTACCCCTAATAGTTGAATATTATAGTATTGGTGGATTATCATGAATTTAGTTAATTGGTACAGAATTTGTGGGATCACAAGAGTTATAAAATTTTCAATTTCAATATCAAACAAAAATCGTACAATTTTGCGACTACTCCAATTGCTAGACATCTATTTGAAAAGGGTGTATTATAGCAAATAGCAATATACTAGGTTAGATCCCGTGTCATGCACGGTAATTGTTATAAATTATCGATTGATTAATATTATAATCATAAATTAGTTGAGGAATAATAAAAGTATGTGATATGTGAAATTTTAATTGTAGCTTCTAATACACGATTAATAAAAGTAGGCAAAAAGTCCGAGCAATTTTATTTTATTTTATTTTTTTTTTGTGAAACAGATCACAAAATATTTTTAAGAATAAAATTTTTGGTTTGTAGCTGTCCAATTTTTATTTTTGAAAGATTTGTACAACAAATAATATATTTTTTTAAATTCATTTGTTTTCTTAATTAAAATATTTTTTTATATAAAAAAAATACTAACTAAGGATACACCGGCAAATGACACGTGTTATTGTTGGTGTGTCTTTAAGTATATAGTATTGATATGAGAAATATTTCAATATTTTCGTTTTTGAAGTTTAGAGAGCCACAATGGGTAGGTGACGAGAATCGATTCCAAGATGTCTTGGTATTGGGAGGAAAACTCTAACCACATGAGCTATGGCCTCACTCGCAGAATTGTTTCATTATGTAAGATATTATCAACCATCGTTGTTTTGATGAAGCAACATGTATTTAATGGTAAAAGTTGTGCATTTTTATTTATAGTAAATTAGATTCCTTAATTAATAGTCATACAACATCAAAATATGTTGAACTTAACAAAACAAATTAAATCATTTACTTCCTCCGTCCCCAAATGATATTCACCCCATTTGCCTTTTCCAACAACCATTAAAATTAATTTTTTTTACCAAAATTCTCTCCAATTTGCAATAATATTTGTGCAAATTTAACTTTCACATGTAAATTTTGTTTTTTTCATGTACTTTTGTTATTTTCTCTCTCTACTTTTTTTGCATATCCAATGTTAATTTACTTTTTCAATGTACTTTTACAATTCTTATTTGTGTTTATTAATTTCCGTGGAAAATGCCCATAAGGTACTATCAAAAGGGGACTGAGGGAGTAATATCTATGATTTTCTTTTACAAAAAATTTCAATATGATAATGTTAATGTATATATAGAGACAAATCTAACAAGATAACAGATATCACATGATTAAAAAAAATTATTATATATTAATCACACGAGATAATCAGCATAAAGAAGGTAAAAGTTTCAAATTATTGAGATTAAATGGAGTAGAATGGAGTAAGTATGTTAGCTTAGATTTTTTTTTTCCCCCTGTCTTCTATAGTAACGTACCCGAGTCTATACGTCCAAAAAATTAAATGATCCATGATATTCTTAAAAGGTGGATTATCTGAAGTCCTTTGGAAATATGATTCAGTCGCAATTACTTTGTGTGTCTTCATTAATTTTCCAAAATTCAATCTTTTAATTTGGTATATCATTAGTAAGTAATTATTTGATAATTAAACTTTTGCATAACACAAATCGACAACAAAATTTTGGCCTCACTAATGTCAAGCAAATTGGGTGTATTTGCCAAAATAACCTTTTCAAAGTTTATAAAGACATTTTAATTTTGATTTTTGAAAACAAAGACATTTTAAATTAAAATAAGGACTTATTTTGTTGTGTTCTTGTTCAAGGACGGTTGCATTATAGGTAGTATTAATTTTGGTTGGCTAAGTATGATTCAATGGAAAACAACACTAATTGTAAAATAATAATCATTACGGCTATTAATAGTTATAATACTTATTGTTTGGGTCCAATTTAGTCCAATTGGGCCTGGTCACTGAATGATCCAATTAAAAGCCCAAGGTTAAGGTTCAACTCTCCAAATATGCTAAAGTCAAAAATCAACATCCTCGAAGCCATGTCAAGGTCAGTCAACGGCCCAATCAGCTTGGCCCAGCCCAACTGACTTCCGGGCCCAATCCGCCTCCTTCATTAGCCAAGGTATAAAAGCCAACAATTTGGTCAATCCTTGGTAAGACAATAAAGCCTCAAGCAACTAAACTCTTGCACAGCTTTCTCTCTCTAATATACTGACTTAAGCATCGGAGGGGCCTTCCTCGGCGTCCCCCCCGAGGCTAGTTTACGTGTATTTGTTGTGCAGGAAACCCTCGGCTCCTGCGTCGTTCGGACCGAGACCAAGTTCCCTCAAGATAAAAGGATCTTCCGAGATTCGATTGTTTTCATCCGAAACAATTTGGCGCCGTCTGTGGGGAGCGCTACTAAATTTCGCGTCAGTCATCAAACACTCCGGCAGTCGCCATGACTAAGAGTGGAAAGAGTTCCAAGAAGGCTAAGAAGGGAGGAGGCCGGATTACGGTGAGGGAACGCCAGCCGGTTTATCCCTCCCCGGAGCAAGCCTCTTCCGAATCGGAGGCCCCCATTTCTCCGGAAAGGGAAGCCTCAAGAGGTCCTAGCCTCCAGGAGGAGAACACCTCGCACCACACTCGGCAGCCGGGGCCATCCCCGAGACCGAGTGGCTCAGGTGCGAGGAACTCCCCGCCGCGCCATAGCGTGCAATCCAGGTCACATCCGCGGGAGACTCCTCCCTCCGGACCCTCCACCGAGGAAGTGGCCAGAGCAGTGGCCATCTGCATGGAGTTCCTTAAAGCTCAAGGGGCTCCAATCCAGATGCCTGATGATCACCAGCCGAGAAACCTGAAAAGGAGGATCGGTCAGGATGATGGTGGACAAGTTCCACCACATAGGCAGCTCGGCCAGAGGTGGCGAGGGGACACCCGAAACTCCAGTAAGGAGAGGAGGAGGAACCCTCAACCCTCTGACCACTCTGAAGCTCAGAATTCCATGGGGCCCTCCAAGGACCCGGAATTCGCCCGCCGAAGCGTTCACGAACGCTTGGGTTCGAGGGAGGTGAGTGTGCATAGCCGCCTCACCTTCCCAGAGGATACCGGACCCCACCCAACCTTGTCTCAGCCGGGGACGAAAACCACTTCCACCTCTGAGAGAGGAGGGAGCGAGGTCCCTGAGGCTGGGTACAAGGGGAAGGCGGTCATGGTTCCATCGAACTCGCCCTTCCAGAAGTGGATTCTGGAAGAGCATGTGCCAACGGTCAAAATCCCGGCACATATTACTTACGATGGTACCTCAGATCCTAAGGATCACGTTGCCTCTTACGAGGGGCACATGTATCTGAACCCGAGGTCTGAGGCTACCTGGTGTAAATACTTTCCTACGACCCTCAAAGGTGTTGCCCAATCCTGGATCACCAAAGGGCTCAAGGAAGGCTCCATAACCGGTTGGAACGACCTCTCCAACAAGTTCAAGAGCAAATTCTCTACGGCCAACCGCCGAGAGAAGACCACTGCAGAGCTAATGAGTCTGCAGCAGGCGGAGGACGAGAGCCTCCGCGATTATCTGACTCGCTTCAGCAACGAGTCATCCGGAATCACAAGCCTGGATCAAGGCCTGGCCGTGTTCGCGCTACGGAACGGCCTCCAAGCTGGAAAGTTCCTGGACTTCATGGTCATGCATCCCCCGCAGACCCTGGAGGAAGCCTTGGAAGCATCGGATAGGTTCATCCGAGCCGAGGAGTGGAACAGATCCAGGTCTCAGTCTCGTCCGAGAATTGACAAGCCGAAAGGGCAGCAGCCCGAAGTCTCGGCGCAGAGGAAAGGGAAGGCTAAGGCCTCAGAACCGTCCTCTGCTGCCGAGCCGAAGAAGGAAAGACACTTTCCCTACACGGGAAGGTACGATTCATACACTCCACTCTCCCTTCCCCGTGCTAAGATTTTCAGCACGACGAAGGACGAGGGGAGATTCAAAAAACCTCGTCCGTTGCCTCCCTGGCATCAGACGAGGGGAAAGGACCAGTGGTGCGAGTTCCATGACTCACCCGGACATCGCACCGAGGACTGCGTCCAGCTGAAGGACCAGATTGAGGATCTGGTCCGCAAGGGGTACCTGAGCCAATACCTCGCGGACAGGCGCGAGGAGAAAAAAGCTGAAAAAGATTCTCGGCAGGACCTCAACTTCGCTCGGAAGAAGGATAAGGGACCTCAGGGCAAGGAGTCCCTCGACATCCTAGTTATTTCCGGGGGAATCTCGCGAGGCACAGCCAAACGCCAACTGAGGGGTCTAACCCATCAGATTCATCTGGCTGAGCTTCGGCAGTCCCAGTCACCGGCGCCGAACATCCTGTTCACAGCCGAAGACTGTGAGGGGGTGGTATACCCCCACGATGACCCACTAGTAATCATCCTGGGCATCGCCAACCGCAACGTCTGGCGGACCCTCGTCGACGGCGGTAGTGGGGCGAACATCCTCTTCCGAGGAGCGTTCGACCAGCTGAGGATGGGAGCCGAGCACCTGGCCCCCGCACCCTACCCGGTGTCTGGATTCAACGGCTCTTCCTCGTATCCTGACGGGAAGATTACACTTCCTGTCACCATCGGCGAAGGCCGAGCAGCTAGGAATATCATGGCCGAATTTTTGGTCGTAGATGCTCCATCTGCATACAACGTGATCATGGGGAGACCCCTCATTCACGGCATTCAAGGAGTCGTCTCCACGTATCATCAAATCATGATATACGTTTCAGACGGGGGACGCTCCGAGAAAATAAAGGGCAGTCAAAAAGAAGCCCGCCGATGCAATCACCTCAAGCCATCCACGTCTCGCCGAGGCGACCGTGGCGATGGGGAGGAAAAGCACCGGGTCCGAAACGCCAAAAAGCCGAGAGGCTCAGACGTTTCGGCTAATGAAGCCCCAGACAACGAGAAATCTGATGGGGGCCAAAAGGCTGACTCCGCCTCAGAGCCGAACGACTCTGATGGCCAGCCGCGGTCAGGAAAGTCTGCTAATATTGATAGCAGGCCGGAATTCGAGGAATCCAACTCTAAGAGCATGGAGACGGATGACCTGACCGAGTCAATAGAACTGACCGTAGGAGATCCGAACAGATGTGTTAGCATCGGGTCGTCACTGGAGCCAAACACCCGTGCGGCACTCGTCCAACTCCTACGGGCCAGTGGAGACGTGTTCGCCTTCTCAGCCGCAGAAATGCCCGGGATTGATCCGGACTTCGTCTCCCATAGGCTTAATGTCGACCCCTCCAGTCGACCCATTAAGCAGAAAAAGCGGAACTACTCCGCCGAAAAGAACCAGAACATCGCAGCTGAGGTCGATAAGCTCCTAGATGCTGGGTTCATTGAACCCTGTCAGTATCCGGAGTGGCTGGCCAATGTTGTAATGGTTCAGAAGGCAAATGGTAACTGGAGGATGTGCGTTGACTTCACGGACCTGAATAGGGCATGTCCCAAGGACTCCTATCCGCTGCCGAGGATCGACCAACTGGTCGACTCGACAAGCGGGCATGCTCTGCTCAGTTTCATGGACGCATTCTCGGGATACCATCAGATCTTCATGCACCCGAGGACCGAGCTAAAACAGCGTTCATAACAAGTTCCGGGTTGTACAATTACAGAATGATGCCCTTCGGATTGAAAAATGCGGGGGCAACATATCAGAGGTTGGTTGATCAGGTTTTCGCCGAGCAAAAAGGCCGAAACATGGAGGTTTATGTTGACGACTCAATCGTCAAAAGCATAAAAGAAAAAGATCATGTCACGGACCTAGCCGAAACCTTCGCCACCCTCAGAAAATACAAAATGAAGCTGAATCCGAAGAAATGTGTCTTCGGCGTGAAGTCAGGCAAGTTCCTCGGCTTCATGGTCAGCAAGAGGGGGATTGATGCAAACCCCGCCAAAGTACAAGCTGCTTTAGACCTCCCCGAGCCGAAGACAAAAAGGGATATTCAGCGTCTAGCCGGGAGAATGGCTGCCTTGTCCAGGTTCATCTCACGAGCCTCAGACAAAGGGCTCCCTTTCTTCAAGGCGCTGAAGCTCCAAAATTCAAAAGGCATTGAATGGGGAGACGAACAAAAGTCAGCCTTTCAGCAGCTCCGTGAACACCTGGCTCAACTCCCAACACTGGCAAGGCCAGTCGTAGGAGACATCCTATACTTATACGTGGCGGTCAGTCCAGCCACGGTAAGCGCGGTGCTGCTAAGGGAAGAAGAAAAAGTTCAACAGCCGATCTATTTCGTCAGCCACACCCTGACGGATGCCGAGACGCGCTACCCATTGTTAGAAAAAGTGGCTTATGCAGTGGTGGTGGCTGCTCGGAAGTTGCGACCCTATTTTGATTCTCATCAAATAGCGGTTCTAACTGATCAGCCGTTAGAGAAAGTCCTCGGCAAGGTTGAAAATCCGGTAGACTAGCAAAGTGGGCTTTCGAGCTCACCGAGTTCAGTATCGGTTATCAGCCGAGAACAGCCATCAAGGCGCAAGCCTTGGCAGACTTCTTGGCCGAGTGCTCCTATCAGGAGACTCTGGATGCAAGGAGGAAAATCTGGACCGTCTTCACGGATGGGTCCTCCACCGTGAACGGTTCGGGGGCAGGGGTCGTCATTACCTCTCCCGAAGGCAAAACCTTCGAGTATGCACTAAAGTTTTCATTCAAAGCCTCTAACAACGAGGCCGAATATGAAGCAGCCATTGCTGGCTTAGACCTGTGCATATCGTTGGAAGCCGAGCATGTCTACCTCAAGACAGATTCTCAGCTGGTCGCCAATCAGATCCGGGGGGAGTATGAGGCTAAAGAGCCTTCAATGGCAGCTTACCTCACAAGGATCAAATCGACAATTGCGAAGCTGAGATCTTTCGAAGTAGAGCTGATCCCAAGGGGTCAAAATGCTCAAGCAGACGCACTCTCCAAACTTGCAAGCTCAACTCTGACTGAGTTAAGCCGTTCTGTCTATGTGGAGGTGCGCCGTGAAAAGAGTGTAGCCGAAGCAATATCAATCTGCTGCGCTGCACTCGAGCCGAGCTGGATGGATGACATCCTGGCTTATAAACTCAGGGACGAGCTCCCCGAGGATAGGAATTCGGCCTCCAAGATAAAGCGGATCAGTTCACGATTCCTCGTCTTCGGCGGCCAACTCCTCAGAAAATCCTTCTCCGCTCCATTATTGAAATGCGTGGGTCCAACGGATGCCGACTATATTCTCCGAGAGATTCACCTCGGCATCTGCGGAAACCACATAGGAGGGAGAACCTTAGCCCACAAAGCTCTCAGGGCAGGGTATTTTTGGCCTACAATGATCTCGGATGCAAAGAACATGGTCAGAAAATGCGAGAAATGCCAAAAATTTGCACCGGTAATCCATCGGCCATGCCTAGATCTCCAGCCAATTCTTAATCCTCTTCCATTTGCACAATGGGGGTTGGATATTCTGGGACCCTTTCCCGAGGCCCCATACAAAAGAAAGTGGCTGATAGTCGGAATCGACTATTTCAGCAAATGGATTGAAGCGGAAGCTGCTTCAAGCATATCTGAGCAAACTGTCAGACAGTTCATCTGGCAGAACATAATAACTCGGTTCGGCATCCCAAAAGTTTTTTGTGTTCGACCACGGCAGACAGTTTGACAACCTGCCCTTGCGCCGATACACTGATCAATTCGGGATAAAATTGGCTTACTCCGCGGTTTGCCACCCTCAGAGTAATGGCCAAGCCGAAGCCGCAAATAAACAGATCCTTAACGCTCTCAGAAAAAGAGTAGAGGATCAAAAGTCCAAGTGGGTAGAGGAACTTCCGGGAACCCTCTGGTCACTCCGGACAACCGAGAAGGAGGCAACGGGGCATTCACCTTTTCAGCTGGTGTATGGATCCGAAGCAGTGCTTCCAGTGGAAGTGGGCTCAGAAAGCCTACGAGTGAATCTCTTCTCAGCCGAGGAAAATGAGCAGCTCATGAAAGAGTCCCTCGACTTCCTTGACGAGATTAGAGATCTAGCCGAGAAAGGATGGCTGCACACAAGCTCAGAATGAGCAAGTCCTACAACCGAAGAGTCTATCAACGACCTCTCAGAGTTGGGGATTTTAGTTCTGAGGAATGCTGCAGCTGTTCAAAAAAGTCACATTCATGGCAAAACTCTCAGCATCTTGGGAGGGACCTTATGAAATTTATCAAGAGCTTCAGCCCGGTACCTTCAGACTCAAACAAATGGATGGCACCGAGCTGAAAACCATTGGAATGCCGATGTGCTCAAAAAATACTATGTGTAAATCCTTCGGATAGTACAATCTATGTAAGTACACTGATTTTGTTTATAAAAAGGCCATCGAGCCAGTATTCATTCAGATTGCGTGTATTCTTTAAGTCTTTATGCTTTCTACGGTTTTTTCAAAAATTCAAGGTTTCATTCGGCGCTGTCCGGGGTATTGCATAATGATGCCTTGTACCTCGGCAAGCCGTAAAACCTGCCAAAAAAGGATACAAGCCCGAAGTATTGCATAGTGATGCCTTGTACTTCGGAGAATCTGTTCCTTTGGGCAAAAAGGCCATAGACTTATCCGAAACATAGCCTAAAAATAGGAACTGATAAAGCCCCGAAGTATTGCATAGTGTTCGTCAAGTAGACAAAAAAATAAAACTATGATTCTAAATTGATGGATTAAAGACACTAGGGAACGGGATCCACTCAACCAAGGCAATTAGTCAAATGGAGAGTAAAATAGACAAGGTATAGCAAGGACAATATGTAAAATCGACCTCATGCAATTAGAAAACAACTCACAATACTAAACTTAGATTCCTCATTAGTCTAGCAATAGATGATACATAATCAAATTGCAATAAGTAATGACATACTCAATTTACATTCTCATGTCAAACTAAGCATATCATGCTATGAAGCTCCTAAGTCAAATGTAGCTAATCATATCATGAAGAACTAACAAGCAATCTCATATAATCAATTTAATTGCAATACAAACATTAATGCTTCTCCTACATTTGCATAATTAACCCAAAAGGTTGAGCTTCACCCAACCCCTAGCAAGAAGACTACTCACAACTCATGTTTATCAACATGCAAACAAGTGTTAGGGTTCTAACTTCTTCAATAATTGGGGAAAAGTGATTAACAATTGAAATAACTATTATCCAATAAAAAATTATCAAGAACTAAGAAGATTTAAATATCATGCAAGAACAAATAAAATCAGAAATTGAATGGAGAAAATTAGAAGGAAGTTACTAATTGAAGCTTGGAAATGTTGAATACAAAGTGCCAATTCATGAGGATGAATCTTGAAACCAGCTATTACAATGATTAATTTGATGAAAACTAAGCTAAATTAATGTTTCAAACTAAGAGGAGTTTCTAAAAACTAGGCTATTTCTGTCTAAGTTACAAATGAACTAAAGGGGAAGTATTTATACTCCCCAAAACACATAGAGAAATCCGTCAAAAGAAAACGGATTCCCAGCGAAGGAGCCCCCGCTCCACGGCCAGGTGCGCCCGTTCCAGATTGCTGCACGCCCTCTCCAGCTGTCTTCAGAATACAAGCAGTTTTGAAATTTTGGGGAGGAGCGCCCGCTCCACGACCAGGAGCACCCGTTCCTCACAGGGTGCACTTAGCAGTAAGTTTGGCAAAAACTTGGCAGAAGGTTTGGAGCGCCCGCTCCTGACGGGTGCACGCCCGCTCGAGCTAGAGCGCCCTCTCCATTCTCTAATTTCCTTGCCTTGAACACAAACCATGTATCGAATGCTTTCCAAATTGAGTCAATAGACCTGCAAAACATGGACAACCACAAACCAAGAGGGGGCAAGGCCGAGACAAAACATTTTCATTCAAAAATGGATTAGAAAGAGGGGAAATGAATGCAAAATCGGGTTTAAATTAACACAATAAGTGGTCAAACAAACCACTTATCAAATCCCCCCAAGCTAGCAAAATGCTTGTCCTCAAGCAATTCACATTGCCCCAAAAACAAACACCAAGATCAATTTGCTCAAAGAAAAGCACATGCATAGATTCAAGAATCCTTAAGCAATAAAACTCGAGCATTAGGTATATGCCTAAGATCAATCACGGTCATGACTAGCCAAGGCCTAGCTAACTTTCCCGAAAATACTCAACTCAAGCCTATTCAACACATCTTACCGCGTCCTTATCAAAAAGTTCAAATCCTCCTAAATGGTAGTTCCTTGTGACTCCTTCAAGGAGCCGAAAAAACATAGATAAAGAGGGTTTCAAAACACTCGACATCTTAATAAAAAAGTACCCTCTCCATATGCTTGTGAATCAACTCCACTACTCTCCTAATCATTGCAAAACTCAAGGACTACGACACAAAGTTAAGGCATATATAGAACTATAAGTGTTTTGCAATTTGAGCCAACTAGAATGTATCATTAAGAGCAAACCTTAAGAGGCTCCTAACCTTGACCCAAGTTACAACCATGAATGAACTTTTAAGAGTACATCCACAAGCTTGTTTGGTTGCTAGGGAGGTGACAATACATTACTTCTTGGCATTCCCCCCCCCCTTTTTTTATTCTTCATTCATTTTATTTTTTTTTTTTGAAAACAAAACTTGGGTATTTACATCACTATCTACTAATTACAAAGAACTAAAAAAAAAATTAAACTATGGAAATGGTAATAAAAGAAATAAGGAAAAAAAAATGCCTTAACCTTTTGTGAATAAACAATACATGACACCTTTTATCAATACTAAGAGTAGTTTAGGCCACGGTCTTGGGAGTTGAGACTCAAGTTCTCGATCTAGGTACTAAATCAAAGAGGATCCCTTCCACTCATGCAAAATGTAGTAGGCTTGAAAAATATTAAAACCTCACTTTTTTGGAACAATGTGGGATCAAATACTACCTTTATATGATCAAATTCCTTTGAGATATGCGACACCATCTTACCACAAACCTAGACTTTAAGTCTCGTACATTCGGGAAAGTTATCCTCACACTAGCCTAAACTAGCTAATTTTATGTTCAACCAAGGGCATCTAAACCATGCTCGAAATTTTATTACAAAAAGAAAACAAGCATCCACTACATTCAATCCAATATCATCATTGCAAACCGATCAAAGGCAAGCAAACTCATTTTTTTTTTTCTTTTTTTTTTTCAAAGCTCATTTTTCAATATTTTTTTTTTTTAGAAAGCTGAAAATGGGGGAAAGGAGAACTAATTAAAGAATTTGGATATTAGGAAATTTGGATGTTAGAGGGGTTAGAGGATAAGAAATAGAAATTTGGATATTAGGGAAAACCATCATCATTAATCCACACAAATCATTATCAAAGATCATCATCAAGAAAGACTAAGAGCAATACCAATCAACCCATGATACCAACCCTCATACAAACCAACCAAAGCATAATCATATCAAATCCATAGATAAGATGCTCCAAATAGCACACACATAAGGAGAAGTGAGACAAAAACATCAATATGCAATTGTTCTAGCCTAGGCATGCCATATAATCGTGAAAAGGGCAACAACCAATCTAAAATAGGCATGCAATCTAGAACATAATACCATATGAATCCTACCACAAGTCCCAAAGGCTAAACTAAGCCTTTCATGCCAAACATTCCACATACAAACTCAAACTTCTCCATACATAGCACATAAAGCATCACAAGAAAGCACATATCCTACCAAAACCAAAACCTACTCTTAGGCAGAAAAACTCCCTAGACTTCCCCCCAAGCTAGACATTTGAATACAGTTCCCACAAAATATAGACACAAAGAGGACAACTCTCCCCCCCAAGCTAGAACTCGACACCGCCCTCGGTTTTACAAATGACAGGAAAGGAGAGAAGGGAACGGTAAAATCAAAAGTCTAAGCCTACTCCCGACCACTCCTCCCTACTCGACGATGGAAAGAAATTGTAGCTAGGATCTACATTGCCGGAGTAGGAAGGTTGATCCACATAGGGAGGAAAATCATAGTTGGGGCTATTACGATAATGACCGTAATCCGGTGCATTACTAGTGCCCTCGGTTTTACAAATGACAGGAAAGGAGAGAAGGGAACGGTAAAATCAAAAGTCTAAGCCTACTCCCGACCACTCCTCCCTACTCAGCGATGGCAAGAAATTGTAGCTAGGATCTACATTGCTGGAGTAGGAAGGTTGATCCACATAGGGAGGAAGATCATAGTTGGGGCTATTACGATAATGACCGTAATCCGGTGCATTACTAGTGCCCCAACTACCATCATACCCGGGTGGAAACCCGAAGTATCCCCTTTGGGAGTGGTTATCGATATCCACGGGAGTCATTCTACCACATGTCTCGGGGACGTGGTAGTAAGAGGGATCCCCCCTAAAATCACAACCTCCGAGTTGTGTATAATCGTAGGGAGGGAAGGAACGTAGCTCCAAAATGGAGCTACGGGGTCCTTGCCAATATGGATAGGTGGGTTGGTTGTCGTTCCAACCCGCAACCGGCCCTTCTTGAACGGGTCGGTAAGGATAGTTGACATAGGGGAGAAATTCTCCCCTTTCAACGAGGTTTTGGTAGGACATTTGGGAGACATAGCTTTGATATTGATTTTCTTGAAGAATTCTTTGGTTAGATAGGTTGAGGTGGTGGAAGGCCGACTCAAGGTTGAAGGAGGAAGAATGAGGAGGAGGATTGGCCGCCCATAAAATTAGGAATGGTAGATATTCTATAGCGGCGGGGTTGAGATGGTTGTTCAAGGTCGGGAACATTGTCGGGGAGTGGCTCATTTGGCACTTGCCAAGTAGTTCCCACGGTGTTCATTACCGCCGCATTAGGGAGAATGCAATAGTGTTTCCCTTTGACCAACCAAGAGTAGGTGGTCACATTTCCCCGGATTTCCACAATCATATTCATTGTGGCAAAACCGGAAAGGTCAAAAGCATTTGGGCCTTCAATTGAGGTTAATTGGCTAACCCAACCGGTGAAACCCAATGCCTTGGCGATGATAGTGATCATCCCACCACACAAAATTTACCCATCAACTCCGTGCTCATCTTGGTATTATATCACTGCTTAATGAATATGTACCCCATATTCATGTTCCCTTCAAGATCCCCCTCAAATCGGGAAGCTATAAAGAGGCATTTAATCTCCTCTTTTGTTAGCTTCCCGAGATCTTGCTTCGTGAAGCAAGCATACCCCATAATTCTCATGAATATACGGAGTACGGGGTGGATGATATGGCTAGCGTGGCTAGACCGGGACGTGAATATGGGGTACCCTGCAATAGTGTTCCACTAGTTACACTCGTTGTAACTGGTGAGCTTGTAACTATCGGGTTTGGTTATTTGGTTGTTCACGGGCCACCCGAATAATATCTGATTGAGGCGAGTTAAGCTTATGTTTTGAGGTTTATTGAACATGTTAAACTTAATCTCGCACTCAATGGGCTCTCCTTCCCCACTAGTATTTCTCACGGTTAGGGTGGATAGGAATTCGAGAGTGAGCGATTCGAATGTTTCCTCCCTTTTTTTAAGGAAGTCTAACCATCCGAAATTTGCAGCCACTTGACAAATTTCGTCGTGTATTCCTAGCAATTGGCACGACTCTTGGTCATAAAATCGGGTTGGAAGCATTTTTCGTGTGGATAGCTTTTTGTGGTAACCTTTGGATTTTTCGGGTATTTTTATTAAAGGGGAGGAATTGATTGATCTATTGTTTTGTTTGGGGTTTTGGTTGGGCTTTCATAATGACGATTTTCGTTTATTTGGATGCCGGAAGTAGTCTTCCACTTCTTCCCTCCCGCACCTCCAAATAAACGAAGAACCATTTAGGAATATAATTTTGGATTGGAAAGCTAACTTATAACACCACAAACACACACTCAACACAACACAAACAATCTCCGAAACTTCAAACCCCCGAATAAATTCAAGTACCTGCTCACAATTCAATATAATTCCAACACACCCAACCAACAATTCCAACACAATAAATTCACAATTTCACACAATTTAACCAATTTTCATGCACAAGTTAATCAAACTTAAGCAAGAAACTAACTACAATTCTCTTACTCCATAACTAATCACAAGAATCCACAAATTAATTATCAAAGGCAGCTTGTTTAAATCTCCTAATCATGCAACTAATCACACAACATTCATGAAATAAACAAATTCAGAGATAGATTAAAGAAAAGCACTAAGTTTTAAGATTGAAAGTGAAGTAGGGAAGAAGATTTTACCAATTAGAATTTGAAAATACTCTAAAATCCTCCAATTTACCCAAATTTCCTCCTTCTCTAGTAATCTTGGCCTTTTTCCTTTGTTGTTCTTCAATTTCAACTTGTGGGTCTTCAAAATTTTTGCCCAAATTTGTGAAAAATGTGGTTTTTGGAGAGAGAATTTGATGGAGAATAAGAATTTGTGAATTTTGAGTGAAGAAAGTTAGGATTTGATGATGAAAATGAAGAGAGAAGTTGGAGAAAATGTGGGTTTTTAGAGTGAGAAGTACGTAGATGGGAATGAGGAGAGAGAATAATGTAAGAATGATTGGTGAAAATGGGTGAAGAAGATTATAAGGGGGAGTAAGATTTTCTTTTTTTTTCTTTTTTTTTTTTACCCGGACATGAGGAGCGGACGTGCAGATGGCCGCTCCTGGTTGTAGAGCGGGCGTGCAGTTCGTTGGAGCGCCTGCTCCTAATCGATGGAGAACCTACTATTTTTTTTCTTCAAAAGGGGTCACCTTGTGAGGAGCGGGCGTGCAGATATTGGAGCGCCCGCTCCTGGCTGCAGAGCGGGCATGCAGTTCCTTAGAGCACCCTTTCCTAATCTTTGGAAAAACTAATGTTTTTTTCTTCAAAAGGGGTCACCCTGTGAGGAGCGGGCGTGAAGATGTTGGAGCTCCCGATCCTGGCTCCGGAGCAAGCGTGCAGTTCCTTGGAGCGCCCGCTCCTAATCTTTGGAAAACCTACTATTTTTTTCTTCAAAAGGGGTCACCCTGTGAGGAGCGGGCGTGCAAATATTGGAGCGCCCGCTCTATATGGAGGAGCGGGCGTGCAGCTACTTGGAGCGCTCGCTCTAGATCTTCATCAAATCTTCTGTCTCGGCTGTTTAATTTCATCCTGTGAGGAGCGGGCGTGCAATGTTGAGGAGCGCCCACTCCTCACTGCTTATGGCTTGATTTATTTACTTCTTTGCTTCCTTTTTGCTCCCTTTTTTTTCTGTATCAAAACCATAAGAACATAATTCAATCAAATGTTAGCCAAAATCAGATATCACCAACATTCTTCTTTCTTTTCTCACTCACTTTTCGCTTTATTTCTCATTTTCTACCTCTTGTCGAATATCTTTTCCTTTTTTACTCGGGTTGCCTCCTGGAAGCGCTTCATTAACATCAATAGCTTAACGAACTCCACACTCAGGAGGTAAGATTACATTGAATTGATTCTACTACACCGACATGAGCACCCTCGTACTAAAGCTTGAGGCAATGCCCATTCACCTTAAAGGATCTTTTTCCGTCCAAATCCCAAACTTTCACGGCTCCATTAGGAAACACTTCCTTGACAACAAAAGGACCACTCCACCTTGATAAAAGTTTCCCGGGAAACAATTTCATCCTAGAGTTGTAGAGGAGTACCCTATCGCCTTTAAGAAATGCTTTCTTTTCAATATTGCGGTCATGGCAATCCTTGGTGTAATTTTTGTAGTTGCTTGCACACTCATAGGCCTCCAATATTAGCTCTTCAAGCTCATGTAAATCAAGCCATATTTTCTCTCCCACGCTAGCCAAGTCGAAGTTAATCTTCTTGATTGCCCATTGAGTTCGGTGTTCAAGCTCCACCGATAGATGACAAGATTTTCCATACACAAGACAATATGGAGTTGTGCCTATTAGGGTTTTGTATGCCGTTCTATATGCCCATAGAGCGTCATCAAGCTTTTCCGACCTATCCTTCCTATTACTTGCAACCGTCTTCTCAAGGATTAATTTAATTTGACGGTTGGACACTTTTGCTTGCCCACTAGTTTGTGGATGATAGGTAAGGCCGAATCTTTGGTGAACCCCGTGCTTTCTTAGCATCTTTTGAAAAGCACTATGAACGAAATGTGAACCGTTGTTACTTACCACTGCTCTAGGAATTCTGAATCTTGGAAATATGAATTTCTTGAACATCTTCATGACTACCTTGTGGTCATTAGTTGGGGAGACAATGGCTTCAACCCATTTTGATACGTAATCGACCGCCACAAGGATGTATTGATTTCCATAAGAAGTAAGGAATAGCCCCATGAAATCAATACCCCACACATCAAATACCTCTAGCTCAAGAATCGGTTGTTGAGGCATCTCGTTTCGCTTAGATATATTGCCGGTTCGTTGACACCGGTCACAAGTCTTCACAAACCCCCAAGCATCCTTAAAGATGTGAGGCCACCACAACCTGCTACGCAAAACCTTCCATGCTGTTTTGTTTGCTCCCATATGCCCTCCTCAAGGATCGAAATGACACATCTTGAGCACATTTTGCACTTCTTCATCCAGAACAAACCTACGGAGAAAACCATCTACTCATCTCTTGTAGAGTATGGGTTCATCCCATACATAGTGTCTTGCTTCCTTATTTAGCTTCTTCCTTTGGTTTTTGGAGAAATCGGGAGGGAATTCTCCACAAGCCAAAAAGTTCACCAAGTCGGCGAACCATGGAAGCTCCTTCTCATTCAAAATATAGAGCACATCATCTCTCAATTCATAACAAATGGGGATTTCATCATCACTAGCTTTCACATTCTTTAATCGAGAAAGATGGTCCGCAACCATATTCTCGGCCCCTTTCTTATCCCAGATTTCAACATGAAATTGTTGGAGAGATAAGACCCATCGAAGAAGATGAGGTTTGGACTCTTTCTTTTCCACAAGGTACCTAATAGCCGCATGATCGGTATAAAAAATAGTTTTGGAACCAATGAGGTAGTTCCAAAACTTCTCAAAATTAAAGCATGTACCACGGCAAGAAACTCCTTCTCCGTTGTGGTGTAGTTCCGTTGAACTTCATTCAAGGTCTTGGACATGTAGTAAATGACGTGAAGTTTCTTCTCAATTCTTTGTCTCAACACCCCTCCAATTGCAACATCACTAGCATCGCACATAAGTTCAAACTAAAAATCCCATCTTGGCCCTTGCACGATTTGAGTAGAGATCAAAGCCTTCTTTAATTTGTTGAAATCTTGAAGACACTTTTCATCAAAAATAAAGATGTCATCCTTTTGAAGAAGAGCATTTAGGGGTCTAGAAATTTGTGAGAAATCCTTAATAAATCTTCTATATAACCCGGCATGACCCAAAAAGGATCTTACTCCTCTCACATAAATTGGAGGTGGCAATTTTTCAGTCACTTCAACTTTGGCCTTGTCGGCCTCAATCCCCTTGCTTGATATCTTGTGACCAAGGAAGATTCCCTCTTCAACCATATAGGTGTCACCGTTCTAGTTGAAATGAGATCACCATTCTCATTTTCAACTATGGTCATTCCTCCCTTTTTAGGGACCACATGAACGAGGGAAACCTATCTAGAACTCGGGATGGGGAAGATGATGCCGGCATCAAGAAGTTTGGTGATTTCTTTCTTCACCACCTCCCCCATTTGAGGATAGAGTTTCCTTTGCCTCTTAATGGAAGGCTTAGCACCCTCCTCAAATGTTATGTGGTGCATACATAAAGCGGGACTAATACCTTTGAGGTTATCAATGGTATAGCCCAAAGCACCTTGGTGGTTTCTTAAAACACCACATAACATTTGAGTTTGGCACTAGTCCAAAGAAAAATTCACAATAACCGGAAAAGTTGAATTAGGACCCAAAAACTCATACCTTAAGTGTGATGGTAGAGGTTGTAACTCTACCATTGGAACACCCTTACCTTCTCTTGAGGTAGCTATTTCCAAAGCATCATCACTTGTGATTCCCATGCATACATGCTCAATGCTTTCTTCCGTACTTCCTTCAAGCATTCCTTCATACAATGTCATCTCCTTGCCTTGCTCACCTATCTTTTCCTTATTCAAAAGGACATTCTCAAGGGCATCGTTAGTAGTGAGCAAGTGCTCATGCATAGAAGTCACAATAGAATCAATAGTATCAATCATCATACAATTGTCAAGACTAGAGCTTGAATATTTCATGCTCTCATTCAAATCAAATTCTATCACCTTATCTCCTACTTTTAGTGAAATCTTAGCACTTTTAACATCTATTAAAGCGCTCGAAGTAACAAGAAAAGGTCTTCCTAGAATTATTGGAATGTTCACATCTTCATCCATCTCTAACACAACAAATTCCACCGGGATTACAAACTTTCCCACCCTTAGAGGAACATCCTCTACCTTACCTTTTGGAAATTTTATGAAACGATCTGCCAATTGTAAGGTAATGTTGGAGGGTATAAGTTCTCCTATCTCAAGTCTTTGATATACCGAATATGGCATAAGGCTAACACTAGCCCAAGATCACATAAAAAATTATCAATTTGCATATTATATATAGCACAAGGCTAACACTTTCTTCCAACACTTTACCACTCCTAGTTGATATAGCATTTACAGGCCTCTTAGGATCTAGTCCTTGGGGTGGAAGTTTAGAAGTGCTAGTCTCTTCCTTCAAAGCATTGGCAAATTGAGAAATTTGTGTTTCAATCATTTTATTATGGGTCATGACTTCACTAAATTTCTTATCACTAGAGGCCATGAAAGTATTAAACATTTTAGTTTGACTTTCCATCATTTCCTCCAAGCTAGACTTACTAGGTGGTGCTTGTGCATAGTAGTTGTCTTGGGGAGCTCTATAACCTCTAAAATTCGAATTGGAAGCATTTTGATTAAAAGAACCTCTATTATAATTGTTGTTCCAATTGTTCCGATTATTAGAGTTTCCCCCTTGGGGATATTTCCCTTGATTCCCATAGTTTCCTAGGTTATTATGATTACCATAACCACCTTGTTGGTTGTAGTTACCTTGGGGAATTTGGTCCCTTTGGTTCCTATTTCCCCATTAGTTTTGGTTATGGTAATCATAATTATTTCCTCTTTGGTTATAGGAATTTCCCCCTTGTTATCTTTGATTAGGTGGTAAGTATCTTTGATTATCATTCCTAGGTCAATTATCATAAGACAAGGCATTGACTTGTTCATTTTCATTATCATTACCATCTTCATATTGGGGTTGAGGTTGAGAATCATAACTATAAGAAGAGGTATCATGGTCATATGACCCACAATTTTCACAAAACAAACACCCATGTGGCATGTTATTAGAAGTAGAAGGAGAAGAGTTAGAATTCATACCTCTTCCCTTAGATTGGGAGGGATGCTCTTATGTTGAACTAGAGGTCTCTAGTTTTTCCTTGATGGACGTCATCTCCTTGCCAAGGTTGGCGATTTGGGACATCAAATTGTTGATGGAATTAAGGTGATCAACGGAGTAAACCACATTTCCTCCCTTGTTTAGAGACTCTCTCTCTCCTTCTTGCCAATCCATGTGGTGCCTCACCACATCCTCAATTATCTCTTTGACTTGCTCCTCCGTCTTGTTCATAATCGGGCCACCCGCTCCCGCATCTAGGCTAGTCTTTCCTTGTGGGCTCAAGCCCCCATAGAAGATTTGAAGCACTTGGTATGTCGGAATGCCATGATGGGGACACTCTCTTTGATATTCTTTATACCTCTCCCAAGCCACATAAATGGTTTCACTAGCCCGTTGACGAAAACCTTGTATCAAAGCCCTTGCCTCGGCCGTCTTCTTTTGAGAGTAGAATCTCCCTAAGAAAGTCGTGGTGACCTCGTTCCAAGTTCTCAAGGAGTTCGGCCTTACTTCTTTCTCAAGCCATTCAAGAGCCCTTCCTATCAAGGAGAAAGGAAATAGCTTTAGTCTCACAAATTCTTGAGTTACCCCATTTACCTTGATCGTGTTACAATATTTTTCAAATTTGTTCAAATGTGCAAGAGGGCTCTCTTTTTTTGCTCCACTAAATTGCCTCCTTTTGATCAAATTTATCATTGACGAGCGTATTTCAAAATCATTGGCTTGAGTAACGGGTGGAGCAATGCCACTTGAAGCTCTATAAGCTCCCGGAGTTCCCAACTCCTTCAAAGGCCTTTGGACCGATTGTTCCTCACCAGCCATTTGTTCTTGTCTTTCCTCGAAATTGACCTCCCTAGTTGGGGAAGTAGTTAATGGACTAGAACCGGCTCTCCTTATCCTCTTATAGGTTTGCTCAATCTCGGGATCGTAAGGAACCAAAATCCTGTTATGATTTCTGCACATACACTCTCAACAATTGCAATTAGTAACGAGGCTACAAGTGTAGCCAAAAAGAAACAGACTTTTTTTTTGAATTTTTTTATTTTATGGTGAACTAGACTCAAGTAATCAATTAGCAATCAACAACACTGTTCCCCGGCAACGGCGCCATTTTTATGGGCATTAGAACAGTCGCACATTCCACACTCAATCAAACACATTTATTATCAAACACCTTACAAACTAAACATAATGATAAGTAAGAGTTCGGTCCACAAGGAACGGGATATGGTTGCTAAAGATCTTAACACTTAAGCTAATTCGAAGTCTATGGTCAATTGGGGTTCGTCAAGTAGACAAACAAAATATGATTCTAAATCGATGGATTAAAGACACTAGGGAATGGGATCCACTCAACCAAGGCAATTAGGCAAACGGGGAGTAAAATAGAAAAGGTATAGCAAGGACAATATGTAAAATCGCCCTCATGCAATTAGAAAACAACTCACACTACTAAACTTAGATTCCTCATTAGTCTAGCAATAGATGATACATAATCAAATTGCAATAAGTAATGACATACTCAATTTACATTCCCATGTCAAACTAAGCATATCATGCTATCAAGCTCCTAAGTCAAGGGTAGCTAATCCTATCATGAAGAACTAAAAAGCAATTTCATATAATCAATTTAATTGCAATACAAATAAACATCAATGCTTCTCCTAAATTTGCATAATTAACCCAAAAGGTTGAGCTTCACCCAACCCCTAGCAAGAAGACTACTCACAAATCATGTTTATCAACATGCAAACAAGTATTAGGGTTCTAACTTCTTCAATAATTGGGGAAAAATGATTAACAATTGAAATAACTATCATCCAATAACAAATTATTAAGAACTAATAAGATTTAAATATCATGCAAGAACAAATAAAATCAGAAATTGAATGGAGAAAATTAGAAGGAAGTTACTAATTGAAGCTTGGAAATGTTGAATACGAAGTGCCAATTCATGAGGATGATTCTTGAAACCAACTATTACAATGATTAATTTGATGAAACTAAGCTACATTAATGTGTCAAACTAAGAGGAGTTTCTAAAAACTAGGCTATTTCTGTCTAAGTTACAAATGAACTAAAGGGGAAGTATTTATACTCCCCAAAACATATAGGGAAATCTGTCAAAAGAAAACGGATTCCCAACGAAGGAGCCCCTGCTCCACGGCCAGGAGCGCCCACTCCAGATTGTTGCACGCCTTCTCCAGCTGTCTTCAGAATACAAGCAGTTTTGAAAGTTTGGGGAGGAGCGCCCGCTTCTCACAGGGTGCACTTAGTAGTAAGTTTGGCAAAAACTTGGCAGAAGGTTTGGAGCGCCCGCTCTTGACAAGTGCACGCCCGCTCCAGCTGGAGCGCCCTCTCCATTCTCTAATTTCCTTGCCTTGAACACAAACCATGCATCGAATACATTCCAAATTGTGTCAAAAAACCTGTAAAACATGGACAAACACAAACCAAGAGGGGGTAAGGCCGAGACAAATCATTTTCATTCAAAAACGGGTTAGAAAGAGGGAAAATGAATGCAAAATCGGATTTAAATTAACACAATAAGTGGTCAAATAAACCACTTCTCACCTATATATCAACCAACAAATTAAAAGACACATATCAGCCAACAAGAGAAATATCAGCTAACAAAAGGTACCAATCAGCTAACAGAAGAAACATATCATCCAATAAAATGATGAAATAAGCAAACAAAAGCAACATGTTAGCCAACAAAATAAACATACATTTGTCACTAAGCAACATGTTAGCTATCAAAATAACTACTTTTCACTGAGTGGTGTGCCACGTTATATATATATATATATATAATATATATATATATATATATATATATATATATATATATATATATATATATATATATATATATATGTGTGTATATATATATATATATGTGTATATATATATATGTGTGTATATATATATATGTGTATATATATATATACATATGTATATATACACATATGTATATATATACACATATGTATATATATACACATATATATATATACACACATATATATATATATATACTTTCTAGCATAAAAAAGTTAGTTTAATTTTTTATTTTCAATGAAATTTGAATAGAATTTAAGGATAAGATTGTTAATTTAGAGTTTAATTTCGATAAATACCAATATTTATAAGTACAAATTAAATTATTATTTTTTCCAAAAAAGTATTAGATTATAACTATGATCTCGATAATTATCATATAAATTTATTTTTTATATCATAATTTTTTTAGTAGCGAAGGAAGAAGTTCAAAATGTACAACATCCATTTATAATATATATTCTAATTGATTATAATAATGTACTTTAAAAACAAATATGACATTATTGTATGTAGACTTATCAGTTGGTTATGGGTCATTTTGGATCGGGTCACTTTAGGTCACTGGTCAAGAAATGTTTAACCCTAGCCCAAAGTTTTGAGTTCATGTGCACCTAACAAGCTTATAAAATATTTTTTACTTAATTTATTTTTGGTTAATTTTTAGAAATTTCTAATATTTCAATCTTATTTTGCTATTTTTTTTAATAATGTTTTTAATCAAACATTTCATCAAAATTATAATTAGTCATTATGTTCCTAGTTCATAATTTAAATCATCACAAAAGCACATCAATTTCTAATTAATATTGTATGAATGATATGTTATAAAATTGGCATATAGATTAAACGTTTGTCTTAAGATTCAATAAACAACATGGGTTTCGGGCACAAAACTAGTATATAATAAGAAGAGTTTTTTTTCTGAGTTTTTAGAGCACCACGTAGGATTATATGAAAGGAATTGTGTCCTTCGAACAAGTGTATTATTCCGATAGGGGGTTCGAAATTATTAGAAAGCTAATTTTTCCAGTGATGTCAAGTGATCGGAATGCCTGGGTGTAGGCCACTTTCGATCAGTAATATTAATGCATAATTAATATTACAGCTTAATCTTGACTGAACCCTTCGGTCACACCCAAGCAACTAACGAGATGAAGCGACGAATTAATTAGGAATTAATTAATGAGTCGACCGAGAAATTAATATTTAGACGTCGAAAATTCGAGCTTGGAGCGTCGAAACCGAGCGTCGGAACCACATCTCAAATGTCGAGCAAAAATTTAGAACTTGGCAAGACAGGAAAATGCTTCAAGTAACAAGTAAAACCCTAGCCACGCTAAAGGCTAGGGAAGCATGCCAAATAGGAGTGTGCCACGTGGCAGTACACGTGGTTGTGCTATATGGAAGCCACCAAGTGGCAGCGTGCCACGTTGGCAGCGCGCCATGTGGCAGCGTGCCACGTTGGCAGCGTGCCACGTTGGCAGCGCGCCATGTGGCAGCGTGCCACGTTGGCAGTGCGCCATGTGGCAGCGCGCCATGTGGCAGCGTGCCATGTTGGCAGCGCGCCACAGAGGAAGAGACGTGGAAAAAGGGGGTCGTGGACCCGGGTGACGGATCATGGACACGGGCCAAAAGGAAGTGGCCCAACTGAACCAATTTGGGGCTCAAGGTTGGGTGACACATGGTTAGCTCACAATGTATGTGAGTTGCCTTAGGGACAAAGTGAGAAAGTGGTCCTCACCTAACCATGTGGCACTTGCTACTTGTTCCTTGGTTTATTTAACTAAGGGTTGAATTCATCAATCTTTCCATGTGGGATCTTTTGTAAAAAAAGTCACACATTGAAAAATGAGTGGAATTCACAAAAAAAGCTTTCCTTATAAATAGTCAAGGCATGGCTTGGTGTTCACTTGAGTAAGAGTTGGAAAAGGCATCACTATTTGTGAAAACCTTTGAACTCAAGAGTTGAAATAGGCATCACCATTGTGAAAACCTTTGAACTCAATTACTCGGGTTTTGGTCGGGCCTTGCTAACTCCAAGTCATTGGACCTAGTCGGTGTTCGAGTTATGGGAGGACTTTCGTTGGAGGTCATCATAATTTCGAGGCTAGCTTTCGAAGTAAGAGCCCCTCGAGGTCAGGCGAAGCACATGTCAAAGGTATATTTATTATCTTAATCTTGTCATTAAGTTAATTATGTTTATGGTTTTATTTATTGCGAGTGCGATCTTGTTTTTGGGTTTGTTTCCGCGGTGAGTCGGACTCACCAAACCCCAACATTATAATATTTAACATGTCATGAAGGATTATAAATTTTTTTTATAGCTAATTAAATATGAAAATAGTGTTTTCTTTTAAAATTAAATAATCCAAGGGCCATATAAGCAACATTGGTGAATGAGACTTTAGAGTTTAAATTAATTATATATAAAATATTATCTTTTGACATTTTATCTAAATATACAACGAATGAGAGGAAATTTACAATTTGTCCTACATAAATTTTTATATGTGGTTGTCCACACCATGTGGCCGAGGTTATTTATTCAAAAGTTACTTATGCTGAGATTACATATTCAAGAGATCCTCGGTAGGTCAGGATTACTTATTTAGGGGTTACTCGGTCGGTCAGGGGTTACTCTTACATAGAAAACGTTTTAACCAACTAAGTAACCCTAGAATAAGTAACCCTTGACCGACTAAGTAACCCGTGTTAACCCCCGAATAAGTAACCCTATTAAAAACTCACTAACCGACAGATTAACCCGAATTAAGTTACCCTTGACCAACTAGATAACCCGTAAATGAGTTACCCCGACCACACCGTCATACAGAAAAAGCATCCATAAATTTCAAAATAAAAATATTACTATATGATATATAATACGTACAACAACAAAAAAAGAATAAATTTATCACATAATTAAATACATTAATATATTTGTTTTAAAAAATATAAATAAACTGTGTATCGTACGTGCTTCATCTATTTAATTTTATTTTAGAATTGAAAAAATCAATCGCCACATAAGCGAAATTCACGATTGACATTTGAGAGTTTAATTTTATGTGTTAGATTAAAGAACTACTAATAGTGTTTTAAGGATTAAATTATTTAAAGAAAAATATCTTTTAACATTAACTATTTGTTCTAATATCCGACGAATAAGATATAATATTTCAAAAACTTTTAGGTACTCCCGATTTAAAATAAATTTATTGTAAATCGGCGACGCACACGTGCGAGCTAATTTACTCTTTTTTTATTTCTATAACAAAACTCGCGAAAATAAAAAAAAACTCGAAGTTAGAAATCACTGAACAACAATGGAGAAGAGAGAAAGTGAGAAAACGCAGAGAGAAAATGCGAATTTGAGTACCTTGAGGCTTCGATCATCATTGGAGAATACATCATTGAACTTCAATACCTCAAATTACAATAATCAGATCCACGAATTTATAGGAAATCAGAGGCGAATTTATACAAAATCAGAGGCAAATTGAAACTCCCTTGTCAAATGATGTTGAGAACTCAAAGTCTTTTGCTGAAATCGATTTAAATTTATCGATTATAGAAGAAGAAGAAACATAGAGTTTTGGAGATGAATTTGTTCCAAGTTTTTACAATAATAAAAATTCTGACACTGGAGGTAATCAAATATTTGGAGGTAATCAAATTTGTTCTAAGTTACCCTTTGAATGCACAAATTTTAATTTACCCTTTTTATGCATAAATGTGACCCTTTGTTTGCTCAAATGTTACCCTTTTTTTACAAAACATTAATCTTTTTATATAAAAATGTTACCCTTTGTATGCTCAAAAGGTACCCTTTTTATGAATAAAAGTGATCCATACATAACATAGTATTACTCCCCTCCAATTTAATTTAATTTCTCTAAACAGAATGATATGATGCCTCTGCTTATCTGATATGTCTGTTTAAAATCACAGTTGTAAATCCAATTGATGTTTCTGGTTTTGATCTTAGAGGATCATTTGTTGGTGTAGTAAGAGAAAATTTTGAAGAAATATTAGATTTGTATGAAAAACATGCTGCCATATTGGGGTTTTCAATAATAAAGCATTCAACTAGATACTTCACAAACACAGAAGTAAGTGAGAAAAATTATGTGTGTTTTGCTGAAGGAAAGAGAAATTCAGGTGCAAGAAAACAAAGTTAGTTGATATGGTTGATGAAGTGGATGTAAACGTGAAAACAAGAAAGCCAAGATAAGTAGTCATTACAAGATCGGATAACAAGGCATGCATAAGAGCAAAACTGAATAAAAAAAGGACAGTTTTAGGTGGTGAATCATGTTTAACAGCATAACCATGAGCTAACAAGGTCACAGTTGCATTATTTGCATCGTTCTGAAAGAAAAATAACAGGAAAAAAGATGAAGCAATCAAAACAATGAAATCTTCAAGTCTAACTACAATGGACACTTTCAATTACATAGCTATAGAAGCTGAAGGAGAACATAATGTAGGGCATAGTGTTCGTTGTAGATTACCTGAATTTTTTCTCAAGGTTAAGAATGAAGCAAATTGAGGCTGGAGATGCGCAAACTTTAGTGAACATTTTAAATCAGGAACAATCAGAGGATCTAGACTTCTTTTTAGAGTGAAGTTTGACAATGAAAGAAGAATTTCCAATATCTTTTAGAGGGATCTAATGATGCTAGAAGACTATAAGATATATAGAGATGTGCTCGTCTTTGATACAACATATAGAACACCAGATATAATCTTATATGTGCTCCATTTGTTGGCATAAACAATCACTTACATAATTGTATGTTTGCATGTGCTCTTATTGGGGATGAAAAAACAGAATCGTTTGTGTGGCTATTTGAAAGCTATAGAGAATAGAACACAAACTAAAATATTCACTGACGAGGACCAAGCAATGGGAAATGCAATTGAGAAGGTAAAAAATTTATATTTACATGTTACCCTAACTAATAAGTTTTGATAACATAAAATATTTTACCATCAAACCACAATTTACCCTTTTTAGTGCATAAAGTTAACCTTTTAACTGCATAAAGTGACCCTTTTTATGCATGAAGTGACCTTTTTATTATTAATGTAGGTGCTTCCTAACATAAGACATAGACTTTGTATCTGACATTTGGAACAAAATGTAATAATCAGATTTGGGGCTCTAAAAAACACAAAGAGTTCAAGCATGCATTTAACCAGTGCTTAAAGTGGTGTATGACAGAACTAGAATTTGAAGAAAAGTGGCAGGCAATGATGCAAAAATATGACTTAAGAGCACACTCTTGGTACAAAAGAGTGTATGAATTGAAAAGGAAATGGTATCCTGCCCTTAGTAGAGATTTCTTTTGGAGTGAAAGCACTAATCATACTATAGGATTCAAAGCGAGTAAAGCAACTACCTTGACAGATTTTTATACCATATTTAAGAAGACAACTAATCGTTAAAGAAGCACAAAGAAATATGATGAATTTACCTGTAGCAAGTCAATAGCATTTACTTCATTGCCACTGTCCGGAATGCTAAAACATGCTGCATAGGTAAAAAGATAACTCAAAAGTACATAAATAACACAAAATATATAGCAGATTAAATGTAGCTACATGATTTTGGTGAACAGGTTTTCACTTTATCACTCTTCAGAGATTTTGAAGAGGAGTTTGGATACTCTATTACAAGAACTGTTCAAATGATAGGGAGAACTGAAATGTCTACTTTATCAAGTAACCCTAGAAGACAGGCCATGGTCTGCACATCAAGTAAATTATATACATGAGATCCAAAGTGTATGGTGTACTTGTAAAAATTTTGAAGCATTTAGATGGTTATGTTATCATTGCATCAGAGTTTTACATCTACATTCAGTAACATGAATACCAAACAAGTATGTGAATGACAAAAATACTTGATGTTAAAAGAGCTGTAACAAGCACAAGTGTACCAACAATACTTAAGCATTGAGAATGTCAGAAGCAGCTTTTGTAGTTACAAGCACAAGTGTACCAACAATACTTGATGTTAAAAGAGTTGTAACAAAAGGAAGAAGCAAAAGAGAAAAAGGAGGGCTTGAAAAAGGCAAGAGAAAAAAGAAACAAACATTGCCACCTCCATATTCAAAATTTAGATCAAAGACACCTAACATATAACTTTCTTAAGAATTTTTTGTTATAAGCTTTAGAACCTTTTTATCATTATACTTTGTATTGTTATACTATTTTATTCTTTTTTTTACTCTATGACTAGTTTGGTTAAAATTTAAATGATACTCTTATTAGCACATGTAGTTAAGTGGAAACATGAATAAAGTAAACGCATACCCTTTCGTGAATATAAGCTATCCATTTTATACACATAAGTTACTCTTTTTATGCATAAAAGTTACCCTTTCTTCCCAAAAAAATAACTTTTTCATGCATAAAAGTTACCCATTCTACCTAGGGGTGGCAATCAGGTCGGGTTGGGTCATTTCGGGTTCGGGTCATTTCGGTTTCGGGTCAAAAAACCCCTGACCTGAACCTGACCCATTTAACTTTTCGGGTCAGAAATCCTAACCCTAACCTGATTTATTCGGGTTCGGGTCAACCTGATTTCAACCTGATTTTTTTTAATGAAAAAATTAAGCCAATAATTTGGATTTTTATTCAGATCTGGCAACACATACATTCATCCTTTAATTATTTTTTATAATTTAATACTTAGTATGAAATTGGAATCCACACAGTACACCTTTATACGAGAATTGAAGTTACATTTCCAAAATAAAACAAAATAATGATCCATATGAAGCGTCAAATTCATGAGTCGGTAAACCATGAAACAGCAAAAGCTCAACCTTGCATGTCGTGCAAAACAAAAATAAGAAAAATCAGAGAAACAAAAAAGAAAAAAAAAAGAATGAAAGAAAAATTCGACACAATCATTAAATAAATTGAAAAACAATTACAGAAAAACAAACATACACGAAATATTATTTAAACTAATGACTAAATTCTTATTTTCAAACAATAGAGATTTTCGAACTAAAGAACAACAACAAAAATAAACTATTTAATAACACACACAAAAAAAAAACGAAGTAGTAGAAAAATGAAAGTCATATTTTCATTTGATGAAGATCTGGGTTAGAATATTAGTGAAAAACTCATTTAAAGGAAGGAGAGAAGAAATTATGAGAGAGAAGAGAGAAAAAATTATGAGAGAGAAAGTGGAGGTAAGAAAACATGTGACGGTGGCTGGTGGGTAGGGAAATAAATATTAGGGTTTTATTCTTTAGGTAGTACATATATATCTCATACGGAGTACAATATGGATCTGGCCCAAAAACAAAACATGTTTTAATTTTTTTCGGGTCAATTCGGGTTACTTTCGGGTTGAATTTCTCAACCTTAACCTAACCCATTTAAATATCAGGTCGGGTTCGTGTCAACCCATTTAAGTTTTCGTGTCAAAAACCTCAACCCTAACCCGATATTTTCAGGTCGGGTTCAGGTCGTGTTTTCGGGTCGGGTCAGTTTTTGCCAGCCCTAATTCTACCCACAAAGGTACCCTTTTTATGCTCAAATGTTACCCATTTTATGCACAAAAGTGACCCCATAAACTAAATTGAACCTTTAACCTGTATGAAGTAACTCTTATACATGTATGAAGTGACCCTTTTTAGTGCATAAATGACCCTTTTTAATGCACAATTAAAAAGAAAGATATATACAAAATAACATTTCAAATTACTTAATATTTTGTTAAATAAAGTTGCAAGCTTACGTGTCGCATGTATTTTGAATAGTGACGTGGCCTTGTAACATGGTGTCTTATACGTTTAAGAGTGCCACGTGACACAATTCCTGTAAAAGGAACACCTTATATTATATTGTATAGATGTTTTTGTTTGTAACTAGCTTTTTGGCCCGTTCAATGCACAACTTGTTACTTGGGTTAATTATTTTCATATGTTTTTTTTGGGTAAATTATTTTCATATGTAGGTATGCTTTTATACGAAGTAGTTTTTTATTTCTAAAACTTAAAAGAAAAAAATAGTGAGAGTAGAACTGTGAAGAAGATGAAGGAATTTAGTTAGATATATATACATGAAGATTGTGGGATATGAAATGACATATTAGTTTAAATTATATTTAAAGTCTATGAGATTAAAAGACAATTTTTATTATAATTCATATGAATATGTAATATGTACTAATTAATTGAACTCTATTTTATTATGGTGGAAATGAAACACTTCATTTTCTTACTTGAATTTACAAGTTGTACAATGCATTAAGACTTAAACAAAAATATTAAAGGAGGTGATAAGTGGCATATGGGGGTATCGAGTGACTTGTGAGGTCATGTGTCATATGAATAATTTGTGGTTTGTGTTTTTAAATACTAAGTATAGATATAGATATAGATATAAATGAGAATTTTGACCAAAATGAGTTGATTTTTATTCAAGAATTTAGAGGGTTGGCTATGTTGATTCCTTAATTTGGTTGATTAAAGTTGAATTCGTTAATTTGTAAAAAGCTTAAATTGGAGCTATTTCAAATTGTATTCTGAATATCAATCCAAATATTAGTTATCAAATATTAAGTTTTGCATTGTTATGTATCATTTCAAATGTCCAAATAACAAAACAACTACAATAAATTATATAATCTGATAATTTTAGTAAACATATTTATTCAAACATCCAACACAATCAAGTAGGCCAAAACATAAACCAACAAATATAAACATCTAATTAGCAAACAAGGCAATATGATCATAAAACCAAGTATCAAAGTGTGATCATAAAACCAAGTATCAAAGTGTTATTATTGATCATCACATTAATATGTACAAAAGCAAAAACATTTCTAATTTTCTATAAATCTTCAGTCATTTTACCACCTCTTTTCCATTCTTACCAACACAAAAATTTTACATATTAAGTATTAAAGTAATCTCCTTTCCACTCCCATGCTATTGCTAATACATAATTTTCCAAGAGAAAAAGAGCAGAAAAGGCCAGGCTAGCTAACTCAGCTCTTGTTAGATATATTATCATCCTCCATTAAGATTTGCCTCACTAAATAAGTATATACAAGTTTAATAAGTGGTAGAATTAGACTAAACCAAAACAATCCATATCCTAACCCGATCACATAATAGAACAGGCGTTCGGATTCTCATCACTGAACATCTGAGGTGGCTGAGAGTACTCGGGTTCGTGCCAATAATCTGTAACTTGGTGACTATAGCTGCTGCTTTCCCCATGCTGCCTTGGGTCATAAGTGTATGCATGAGCACCAAACCCATAAGCATAAGGATTATACTCCATTTTGTTAACCTCAATTTTAGTCACATTTTCTGCCTTTCCTTCTCCCGCGTCTTTCTTTCCTCCTCCACCACCGCCTTCCTTGTTCTCACCGCCTCCTTTAGCCTTTTCACCACCTTCTTTCGGCTTATCAGATGCTCCACCACCACCTTCTTTAGGTTTTTCTTTATCTCCGCCGCCACCTTCCTTGCCTTTCTTGTCACCACCGCCTCCTTCATCCTTCTTTGCCGGAGCAGCAAGCTCTACATTTCTCTTTAGCTTTACATTCAAGTAAGGTAGCATCTCTTTCATGTTCATTGACCCCTTGACCGTGATTGTATCCTTTTGTAAGTCCACATTAACATCTTGTACACCTACCAAATCAAAACAAATATCATTAATAATTTACCAAAAAGAAAAAGTTCCTTTGCTATCTTTTGTTTCAATTTGAATTTTAATAAGTTCGACTACGAAAATTAGGTTTAAATTCTCTCAATTGTACAAGAAAGTTCCTTATTAAAAAGTTAAGTTAGGTGCCTTCGTCTTTACTTGTTAGACGCGTCAATTAGACACTCTTACAATTGAGAGGAAGAATCAAATTTTTTTTCTATGCACAAATGCTTGAATAGTGACACCGTGTACCTCATAATAACACTTCCAAATTCTACTATTCTAAAAGTTTGTTTTATGGTCCACTTAAATTATTATAGTACAAGTTCTCAAAAAAAAAAAAAAAAAAAAAAAAAAAAAAAAAAAAAAAAAAAAAATTATTATAGTACAAAATTTGAAAATAACTATTTATATCAAATTTCTTAAATTATCATATTGAAATTGAGTAGTTGTGAGGATGAGAAAAAGTTAAATTAATAAAGAGATTTATAAAGTAAAACAACTAATCATTAACGTCCAAACATACTAATTATAAAAAGTAAAATGATTTTTTCAATCTAATGTCTTTAATTATTACAAGGATATAAAAGTCCAACAATAACACAATATCATCAAATTAATTTTTCAAAGGTAAGAAAAAGAAATATTAGAAAACCTATTCACGAGTTTTACATAACACAGTAACACTTGTACCAAATTATATTTCTCACTGTCACCGTAAGAAAAGTATGAAAATTGAAAAATATGTACTCATATTAGTCGTATGAAATATGAAAATAATGAAGTTTCTAGTGAATTTAATTAGCACAAAAATGGTGATTGGCTAGTAAAGCATGCTAAAGTTTGTAAACCAAAATCACTCACCATCACACTTAGCGACAATTTTCTTAATTTTCTGAGCACATCCTTCACAGTGAACCCTCGTCTTCAATAATACGGTAGCGACTTGAGGCTGCATAAACCAATTATTTTTAATATAAAGTTAGTAAATGTCAATCAACAAAAAAAATTATTAATGACTATACACATACATCATCTACCTTAATTTCTCCAATAATTAATAATTTTAATAAAATTTTATTTAAAGTTAATCAGCATCAAATACAGATTAAGACTAATAATTTATACTTTTCTCTATACCAATTCATTAAATATATCACTATCAATACTTACACGGATGAACTAACAAGTATTGTATAGAAATTAAAAATTAATTTAGAAACATGAAAGGTTTTTAAATAATTATATTCCGTGATTAATTATTCAAATTATAGCTAAACTAATCCCACCAATTGTAATTACGTAATCAACATAATCGAATCGTTTCTTTTCGTCCACACATGATCCTAAGCCAGAAGAAATATGATAACGCGACAAATACGTTAGCTGTGCTTGATTACAAAAACACTTAAATTATTAATCTGATTACGTTGATAATCATTATTAGTGGATTGGCCTTATTAGAATGGAGGAAAGAAAACAAAAACAAAAAACTACCAAACTATTAATTAATTGATTTTACTTTGTGCAACAATATCCTTTCGGCATGAATCAAGTTGGACCTTCGGTTAAAATGTTATAATCAAACAATAAATAGTCTATATGGAAGGCTATGAATTTTCGAAGGTAGAAAACGAAATATTCTATTCACTCGAATCTGTAAGTCACATTTGACGGTGTAATTAATAGTTTAAACTAGTGATGTGACAACTAAATTAAAATACAAATATAGGAGAGTATTTGCTAGGTCTCACATAATAGGTGGCATAATGTGACATTCTCTCTAACAAAAATATGAAATCAATTACGAAATATTAGTATTTTTAATTTCGAGCACACGGAATATACGCTATTAGTCGATCATGAGCACGCTCCTAGCACACACACACTGGTTCTATCCTATCATAGTTTCAATTAGATAATAGGTTGACATTTTAACAACCATGAGATTCCCCCAAACATGGCATGTTAAATGTTAGAAATTCACAAATCAATATACTGTAACACTATTAGAAAATGTATATTTGATGCTTATACATTAAGCAAAACTCTTCAACTAATTTTTGGTAAGATATTACCATACGCTATACAAAACTAGTCATAGTAAACTTGAGTTCTTAGATAAGTTCTTTTGTTGTGGATAAAGTAGACCCGATATTAACATGTTTAATACAAGCAACAAGCAAGATTTTATACAAAAGTTCACAACACAAAAGATGAAACATAAGAATATACCAAATATACCCTTCTTTTTGACATGTAATAGTAGTTACAAGTTACTCGTACAACATATAACCATTTACTCCAATAACTTGCATAAATTGATAAAAATATATAAATACAGGTCAAAATAAAACGTGAATTGTTGTAATTAATGTTAGTGAGTATACTATATCCACTTTCAGCTTTGTATATACTCCATATCATTTCCCTTAAAATAAATGAACTTTTATCAATCTTTTAAGCCAGACAATTAACCTTTAATGTGATCCAATTTGTGAACCATGTAAAACCACTAATTAAAATAAAGGAAGAAGTCAAAAACAGAGTAGCTCAAATTCTCAAAACAAAGAGAAATAATCAAATAAATAAAATACCTCTTTAGGCTTTTCCTTCTCTTTCTCCTTCTTATCCTCTGACTTCTTAACGTCGGATTTTGCTTCTGACTTTTTCTCACCGCCGCCGCCGCCACCATCAGACTTTTTCTCACCACCAGCCCCGCCTTCCTTATTAGGCGGTTTATTTGGTTGAAAAGATAACAATTCCACCTTCTTCTTAGTTTTCTCCTCCACTCTTTCCTTAATCTTTACTGGGTCCACTTTCCCAACCACCGTTAGTTTGCCTGCTGAACAATCCGTCTTTATACTCTCTACTCCTACAATTTCACACACCAAACAAACTTTTAGTAAAACAAATTTACAATTCTGCTGCAGCGCGTGGATAGAGCCTGAATGTAATGATGTAGACGAGATTTGATCTGATTACACCATACCAAACAAGTACTGCTATAATCAATTTACAATTCTGCGCAAACAGAATCTCCGGCAGAATGTAATGATGTAGGCGGGATTTGATAACAAACTAGTATTGGTAACGGACTAAAGGTTCTATTTATTTCAAAATTAAAATAAAATGATAAAAATTCGGAAATGTCCAAAACTGAAACGGAAAATTAGGAAGAAGAAAGAAATAACCGGTTGAATTAATTAATTAATTACAAGTGTAAATTGTGAAATTAAAAGTAAAATTAAATATTCATTAATTTCAATTTTTCAAGGACTTTTAGAAAACTCATTGAAATCTTACCATTAAAATTCTTGATTGATCGTCGGACTTTCTTAGCACAACCTTCACAATGCATATCAAACTTCAAAACAACGGTGGTTGAACCGCCGTCACCACCACCGCCGCCACCCTTTTTGGGTCCATCATTGTTCTTCTGATCTCCATCTTTTTTCTGCCCATATAACAAAATTCAAATTATTGATATAAAATTCAAATTATTGGTATAAAATTATGGAAAGATTAAAACTTTAATGAAGAAATGAAGAGAAATAAGGAAAACTAACCTCACCCATTAGTGAATTTGTTAGTAGAAGATGAAATTTCTAATTTCAGAATTATGGGTATGTTATTTTTTTGTTGGAAAAAAAATGACAAGGGTTTGTTTGTTTGGAGGGTAAGAAAAGTATTTTCTTCTCAAAGAGAGGAATTAATATTTGATCGAACAAGGAAATTGTCTAATTTGAGTCAATATATATAGATGAAGTTAAGGTGGAAATTTCCTAATTTATTTAATTATTTTTTAATTGCAACTTCTATTTATTTATTTTTATTTTTTATTATTTTTTTTTTTTTTGAAACAATTTTTAATATTTTATAATAAAGGGTTAATTAAATAATGTGTGGGGTTATGCCATGCTGCCTTTCAATTCACCGTTTAAGGCGTTTAATTTTTTTATTTTTTCATGCAATGAATGGATGATGTTGTTGTACTAGAGTATGTATTAGTAGAGTAGTAGTATTAGATGTACCTCAAAGGTTAAAAAACAAGTAATAGTCAATCCACATTTTTTTTGTGGTTTTTTTTTGCTTTCTCATTTGTAAGAAACATAAAAATTGAATGTAGACATGTTTCTACATAAGTGTTGAGTATAGTTAAAGTCTTGACTATATTTATTACTCTGTATTACTTCTTTATTCAACCAATTAGATTGATGGTCCCTATATTTTTTTCCCTTAAAAATTTTCTACTCGTAGTTTATGTTATGTTTTGCACGATTTTCAATGTACAAATAAATTATACTTTGAGTTGTTAAAATGAAGGGAAATTCCCATTGGTACACCCGTGGTTTTGACTTTTCCCATTGATACACTCCAAAAATTTTGTCTTTCCATCGGTAAACCCATGGTTTAGTTTTTTTCCCAACTGTGACTAACACCGTTAAAAAGTATTTCATTAAGTTAAAATAATTCAGAAAAAGACTATAATACCCCTTTTAAATATCTAATGTCTCGATTTGCGTGTCGAAAATTGTTCCATAGTTTTGGAAGTCATGTTAGTCCTTAACTCCAATGGTTAAAAAAAGGGACTACCTTGCAAATATTAAAACTCTTAAACTAATAGCTATACCATTGTTGCACATCTTGCTGATTAGCTTTGGCAAGCAAATTAGCTTTGTAGAGCTAATTAGCTTGGTAGATATTTATTAGATAAAAAATATTTTAATTTAAAAATAAATTAATTTATAACTAGCTTAACCATTGGAGCAACAAATAGCTAGAATTGTTGTAGCTTAAAAAGATGATTTGGCATAACAAGCTATTATATGAATTAGCCAACCATTATAGTTGCTCTAAAGGATCCAAACCTCAAAATTAGCAAAAAAAAATTGTGCGTGTTAAAAAATGTCTCAATTTGCGTGCTATTATTTTTTTGTGATAGTAATTGTTTGGTTAATGTTTTAGGGGTCATTTTAATCCTTTAAGAACCTAAATCGAACTCGAAATTGTCAAAAAATTTAAGAAAATGTCTCGTTTTGCGTCTCATGACAAAACAAAAAATAAATATCATGACGTGCAAAATGAGATATTTTTGTTAATTTTTTGACAATTTCGAGCTCGATTTAGATCCATAAAGGTTCAAAATGACTCCTAAAACCTTAACCGAACAATTATTATCACAAAAAGCAATGGCACGCAAATCGAGACATTTTTTGACACGCATATGAGACATTTGCGTTATTTTTGTTTGCTAATTTCGAGGTTAATTTGGATCCTTAACGACTAGGACTCTCAAAAATTTAACCGAATAATTTTCGACACGCAAATCGAGACATTAGATGTTTAAAAGGGGTATTATAGTCTTTTCCTTAATTATTTTAACTTAATGAAATACTTTTTAACGGTGTTAGTCACGGTTGGGAAAAAGACCAAACCATGGGTATACCGATGGGAAGGCAAAAACTTTGGGTGTATCAATGGGAAAGTCAAAACCACGGGTGTACCAATGGGAATTTCCCTAAAATGAATTTGATTCGTACAATGTTTTGGCCAAGGAGCTAAATGTAAAAAATGATGATATAAAATATTAATTACAATGATTGATGCGTAATTTTGCAATGTATTTTCAAAAAAATTCAATGAAAACATTTTGTTACATTTCATACCTATATAAATTTTAGAAGTTGTTATATACACCTGGGCGCATGGTACGCCTAATGGTACTCCTAGGGATGGCAGTGGGTCGGGTTAAATGGGAGACCCGCCCCAACCCCGCCCAAGTAAGGCGGAGATGGAGGGAGGTTTGGCGGGTGATGGGGCGGGGATAGGTATATATAAAATGTGTACCCGCCATGAGTGATGGGGCGAGTATGGATTTTAGAGTAGACCACCCCATATCTGCCCCGCCCCGTACCCATCTTACCCGCACTATATTTCTTTTAGAAGAGTTTAGAATTTATGAAACTTGATACCCTCTAAGACCCAATAAACTTGAATAATGAAAGTCTCAATTTTCTTTACCTAATTTATATAATTGTCATTAATGTGATACAATAAAGCATCATGGCAATGGGTTTGGGACAATTTTGGGGCGGGTATGAGGTGGGTATGAATATCCAAGTGGGTGATGGGGTGGGGATAGATCGTATCTTGTACCCGGTGGGGCGGGTATGGATGTGGATATTGTACCCGCCACGGGTGGTGAGGCGGGGATGGGTAAAAGATTTTTAGGCAGGTATGGGTATGGAGGTACCATCATCCGCATCCGACTTGCCCCATTTCCATCCCTATCCTCCGTTTCAAAATGATGTTCCTATTTACGTAAATTGATATTACCTCCGCTTCACATTACTCGCAACAAAGTACATGTTTGCGGAGGCCGAGGCAAAAGATTGAAAGGGTGATTATTGAAAAATAAGGGTATATGCTTAACTATTAATCCTGCCCAAAAAAAACAAATTCAACTTTAATTAAATTAAAATAACCCACCACCACAAAACCACCCGGCATCACCAAAACCAGCCACCACCAACACCCGGCATCACCGGAACCACCCACCACCACCACCGGAACCAACTACCACCACCCATCATCACCAACGCACCAACTCCACCATTACCACCGACGCACCAACACCACCATCACCAGCGATGCACCAACAACACTATCACCACCAACGCCCCAACACAACCATCACCACCGACGCACCAACACTATCATCACTGACGCACCAACACCACCACCACCAGCAAAACCCACAAAATGCACAGATCTGGAAATACCACAAAACCCCAAAAATCCTTAAACTCACCACCACCGCCACCACTAATCAAAACTTAAAACCTTCCATCGAACCCTGAACCCCAATCAAACCCACAACCGAAACAAAAACCAAACCCACCAACGAAATCGAAACCAAAACCTTACCCTCAATCAAACCCACGAAACCACCACACCCATGAACCTAGAAACCACGAACAAACCTTCGACGAACCCACAAACCATTCTCTATCATCAATTAAAGCTTTAATTTTGCAAATTTATCCATCAAAGCTCTTCAAATCTCTAGATCTAGAGTTTTGATGGTTAAATTTGACAATATAACCTTTGAATTTGGGTTTCGTTGCCAAAGAGGAAAACAAAAGGCAAAAGAAGAGAGAGAAAACAGAGGCGGCGATGTAGGTGGTGGTTGCCATTGAAGATGGTGGTTGTGGTGGTCTGTGGTTGTGTAGGTGGTGATGGTGGTGGTTGCCATTGAAGGTGGTGGATTATGAAGGAAGAGAGAGAAAACTTATGAAGAAAAATGTTGAATGTAATGGAGGAGGGAAATGAATTAGGATGAATGTGGTGTTAAGTTATAATTAATTAAACTTAGGGATTATTGTAATAAGAATAGATTTATAAATTAATTAGGATGTTTTTTTTAAAAAAAAGTAAGGGTAAAAGTGTCATTTTATAGGTAAAAACTTACTAAAAAGGGAAAGAAAGTGAGTTGTTGCGAGTAATGTGAAGCGGCCAAAAAAGGAAGTTGTTGCGAGTAAGGTTAAGCGAAGGTTGTATAAGTTTTTACCCATCTTTTATTGCAAATATCTTTAATCTTCACACTAACAAAAATTATAAAAGTTAGATATTAATAATGTACTCACCAACACGAATCAAACTAAATCTCACATGACTACATTTTTTCTTATAAATTGAGAGAAATTTAGAAGATTCTCTCTTATTTTTTAAAAGTCAAATATTCCAAACAGGATATCATTATAGAACGGAAGAAAAATTGTTTACTCATTTCGATGATTATTGCTCGTTTTATCATTAAATGAGCAAACAAATATCTTTGGGTGCACCTTTCACCATGCACACAGGTGTATATAATTAATAACCATCTCTGCCAAAATAACCCCCCCCCCCCCCCCGCGCTAAGTAGGTAGTCTAAGTTTATACAATTATGTTGTCGCATCATTGCCTAGTTATATGTAACACCTCAAACCCGAAAATGAGTTAGAGTTATAGTTCTCAAATGGACATTTAGGACCAACAATTATCTTTACATACTGACTAAAGGTTTTTTTTTCCGACGCATTTTGTCCTTACTCGTGTGAATCTTACAAAAAACTTCTGGTAGGTAGGGGATGAAAGTTCCGTATTCGGTTTGGATTTTGACCCAAACCGAAGTAATTCGGTTTTGGACTTTTCAAACCGAATCCAAACCGAACTAGATCTGAAACCGAACCAATCCAAACCGAAAATTTAAAACCTAATTCGGCTCCAAACCGAAAACCGAATTTGTAAGGTTTTTTTTTTCTCCAGATTGTTGAAGAATTATAAATTAAAAAATAAAAAAAACAACAAATTTATAATGAACATATCTACAGAAAAATAGTAAAAAAAGAATTAATACATTAACACAACTATAATAATTCATAAATTGTATTGATTACAACACTAAGATCTACAGCTACAGTATATAAAATATAATCAAGAAAAAAATGTATAACGATAACCCTGAAAATCTGTGGTGGTGGTAGGGAAGCACGAACAATAGCGACGGTGAACACGAGTAGCGGTGAACCCACGGTGAACACGAGTAGCGGTGGAGGAAGGTGAGAAACAGTTACGAAAGGGGTGATTGAGGTGGTGTCGTGGTGATGATGGAGGTGGTGAGGCCGTGATGGAGAAAGGGGGGAAATTTGGAAGATAAGGGTTTGGTGAGGTCAGATCTCAGAAGAGAGAAGGGATAGTAGGAAAAGAGGGGAAACAAATTATATATCTATAGAGGAAATGGGCTGGATATTTGGGCTGAATATTTTTAGGATTGGATTTTCGAGTTTTGGTTTTTGGAAGTCCCAAACCGAAACCGAACCGAAATCCATATTTTTGCAAATACTCAAACCGATCCAAATCGAAAATCGAAAAAACCGAATTGAATTGCTAATTCGGTCCGATTTTGTTCGGTTATCGGTTTTTATCCAAATTACTTTCACCTTACTGGTAGGTCATCCATCTCAAAAGGATTGACATAAAAGGATATCCGCTAATTTGATCTTTAAGCCTATAATAAATGGATAAAAGCGAATGACGGATCACATTGGATCTGGGTAGTGCTCCACTCCACCTGTTAATCATCCACCCAGGCATTTGTCAGTGGGCGCGGGTGGATGATACTTTGTATTGCACTTATATTATAAACAAAAAAATGTGTAATATTAAGAATTTTTTTAAATTGTAATCCAAATTAATCATGTAGGATTGTGTATTTAAGAGGCGGAGACTAGGTGGCAAGGTCTTGGGTGGGGATTAAGCGGATCTTTGGTAGGGATTAGGTGGGAGTGGAATGGTGGATATCCAAGTGAAGGGTGGGGCGCGAATAGTTTTGGAGTTGTATCCACCGGGGCGGGGATGGGGATGAATTTAGGACCCGCAGCGAGGATGGGGATGAAAATGTCAAGTGGAGATAGGGATGGGAAGGCCAACATCTGCTCCGCCCCATTATATATATAAATATATATACGTTGGATAGATTTAAATAGATTTCATAAGATAAAAAAAAGTTAGTTTAGAATTCTATTTGGATAGAATATTAGAGTAAAAATGTTAATTTAGAGTTTATTATCAATAAAATACCAATATTTCAGACGTACAAATTGAATTATAATTTTATTCAAAAAATATTAGATTATAATTCTCAAATATTATCATATAAATTTATTTTTTTATATCATAATATTTTTGGAGCTAAGGAAGTTCAAAGCGTAAAACATCCATTTATAATATATACTAATCGGTTAAAATTTTATACTTCACAATCGAATAGAATGGAGACCTGTCAATTAGAGGTTGAGTCATGAGCCATTTTGGATTAGATCACTTCAGGTTACGAGTCAAGAAATGTTCAACTCTGCCCAAAGTTTTGGGTTCGGATCAATCCATTGTATTTTGAACATTTATTTTATTTAGCTTATTTTTTGCTTTTTTTTTTAATTTTTTTTAATGTATTAAATCAAACATTTAGTCATTACATGCCTAATAGATAGAAAATCGTCAGAAAAGCGCATCAATGTTGATTCCTAACTAAATTTGTATCAATGATATATTTTAAAATTTGATATATAAATTATGAATTTCTCTTAAAATTCAATAAACAAACAAGGCATCGCAGGTGCACAAAACTAGTGTGTACATGTGTGTGTGTGTGTGTGTATATATATATATTCTAATTTTTTTTTAAATCCTACAAAATATGTTAAAAAAAAAGCTTAAGTTGTTCACTTCACCTTACTTTTACTGAATTTAAATTTTTTTTACTTAACTGATTTTTTTTTTGCTGAACTGAAACAATATTTACTGAATTGAAATTATTTACTAAAATTTTAATGAACTGACATTATTTTTAATACTATTACTGTAGACACCCAATTGTGTCTCCCCAAAACCAAACCCAGTGATGAATACCTTTCACGTCATTTGATTATCGAACAAAGCAAAAGTGTGAGAAGTCTAGTGATGACGATGTTTTTATTAAAATATCTCTTCTTTCTGTTTTTAAAAATATTTCTTTTTTTTTTACCCTATTTATAAAAACCGTGCATTCCAGTTTAGTTTGGTCCATGATATGGTTCCAATAATAGTGTAGTTGGATGGGTCTTGAAAAACCTTTTAAACGATATATTATAAGCCCAATTCTGATAAATAATGAGGAAGTTATGGCCAAAATACTAAATTGGGCTCGAACCGGATTTTACCTACGGCCCAATGATCTAGAGGAGGGCCTATTAATTATTATTTCTAAAGTGATTAGGATTGATATTAGTCTTCTAGGAATATCTAGAGGTTGTTTTTAGTTCTAATAAGGTTAGGATTGATAATTATATTTTAAAGATATTTTATTTATATTAAATCTGATTTCGAAAACTGTTTGGACGCATAATTACCTACAACCGGTTTGGAAGGTAATTACGCTTGGAAAAGCATGTTAGCTTTTGAACCAGCGCGAGACGACAAAGTCGTCGCCTGGCGCTGGTCTTCGTTGTTTGGCGATGAGCTTGTCGTCTCGCGCTGGCTCCTGTCATTTGCGACATAAGGTATTTTATTTTGAATATGCTTTTCTTCGATCTCGTGCTATTTTCCCTATAAATAGGAGACGTGTCTCCCTGTTTTCAAATCATCAATACCCAGAATTCTCTCTCTTCTCTCTCTCTAAAAGCTAGAAGCTTTCTCTCTCTTCTCTTTTTGTAAACCTTCCCTCTCTCAAAATTCCTCACTCATTAGTTCTAGAAACACCTAGCCAAGTTCGAAGTTGCCTTCGCCCTAGACGTGAAAGGTTGATAATTTCTGAGGGTTTGGTCCCAAATCTTATTTCAATTCTTTGATTAGATTTATTGTTTAATATTTCCTTGAAGTTAATAACGTGTGTATTTTGTTATTAGAAAGAGGTACGAGGCATCCAAGTAAGTGCTTTAATTGTTGATCTTTTGATATAGAAATCATTCTTAGGTTATTTTGTTGATTCCTAGTATCATGTTAGGATGTTTTATTGCTTCCTAGTATCATGTTTAGGGTTAATTAATATTTCTAATTTCATGTAGGATTATGATGCTTCCTATTTCTTTCCTAATATCATGTTAGTGTCATGTTAGGGCTACTTGATCTTTAATATTAAGTGACATGTTAGAGTTTGTTATTAATCTTGTTAGTATCAAGCCTAGGATCTTGCTAATAATATTTTTCTATATTGAAATTATGATGATTGATGTTATGTTGCTTGATATGATATATTATTGTTATTGCTTGATCACGCCTTTTATGCATGTTTAAAGGGAATTCGCACTTGTAATCACATTTAATAAGATAATTAATAATCTTGTTTAGGCTAATATGATTATAATTCAAGTGATCGCCAATAATAGATTTATTTGTGCATTAATTTTCAACCAACATAAATTAAACAGGTTTAGGGTAAACCTATTGATTGCATGTTGGTCAGAAAGCACACATGAATACGAGAAGAATAAAATAGAGACCTATTTTTAGGACATGTTCAATCTCTTTAAGGTTGGATTTTTACCTTCATCCCCGAACTTCCAGTCATGGTTCCAGACCTATTGGAGTTAACGATCTCCTGGATCGTTAGGAGATCGTTAAGGGGTGTAACCTTCACCTTGTGAACGGTTTACAAGTTCCTAAAACTTGTTGGCGACTCTTTTACTCTAGCTTCCTTCCCTTTGGACGCCACCATGCTTAAGGGTATGATCACAGTGGGGCTCAAGTCACTACAAAAATAAAAGTTTTTTAGCAACTAAAATTGGCAGCAGATTTTTAAAACGTTGCTAAATAGCAACAAATCTAAATTTTTTCATTGCCTAATTAAAATCGACATTTTATGCTTTAGTTTTTTAATAAACAATGGCTACATGTTTTTGATTTGTTGCTTTTTAAAACAAATTGTTTTACTAATTGTTACTAGATGGCATCATATTTTTCTCTTGTTGCAAAATAGTAACAAACTATGACAACAAATATTTTATTTGTATTGATTTAGAAACAAACAAAGGCAATGAATTTTTGAATTGTTTCCATTAGAAACAAGTCTTCTAAATTATTGTTGTTAATTGATAACGTATTATTTTATTTGTTGCCATTGGGAACGAGTTGTGTTACATATTGTTGTTAATTTATATGTAGGTCACTTTTTGCTATAATGTATAAAATTATTTGTTGCTATAATGACATCAAATAGAGACGGATTTCAATTTCGTCTCTAATTTAGAGACGGATTTTTTATTTTGTCCCTAATTTGGAGACAAAATTTTCATTTCGTTTCTAATATTTCGTTCACTTATTGTAAATTATATGCATAGAAGTAAACAAATAGTACTTGGTATAGTTGGTAAGATATTCACCATCTGACTTTGAGGTCACAAGTTCGACTCCTACCAAATGCGATTCTTGAGACTGGGGATTCAAAGAGCCTTACATGCAAAGTCGAGCCGAGTTGACCTAACCTGAGTGAGATTTCAGATTGGTAAAGGCCGAGATTGGGTTGAACCGAATTGGTAATAGGGATTGGGTTTTTGTCTCGTAGTGTTGATAGCAACCAATATTTATGATTTGTAGCTATTTTTATGAACCAACTTTAATAATTTGTTGCTATTTTTAGGAACCAACATTAATAATTTGTTGCTATTTTAGGAACTAACATTAATAATTTGTTGCCAATTTTAGCAACGACCAATGGTAACCTGTTGTCAAAGTTGGCAACGAATACACCAAAAACAGCAACAATTATGGAAACTATATTTAAATTGATGCAATATTGCAACAAAATTGCTTTGCAACTGGTATCCAAAATCCCATGGCAACAAGCCTTTTAGCAACAACAAATTTTTGTTTCCAACCCGTTGCTAAATAGAGTTGGCAACGGATTTTTAGTGAATAGCAACAAATTTTAGTTGATGCTATATTGATTTTTTTTTTGTAGTGAGTGTGGGATGGCTTGAAATATTCCCTACAGTTACCCTTTCATATTTCTTCTTACTATTATTGATATTACTGAAAAGAACTTATTTTTATTGAAATGAACTTATTTTTATCAAACTAAAATTATTTTACCGATAATAAAGGTGACTAGGGAAGCTAAAGTGCGCGATGCGCGCGTGCGCGTCATAGCTAAACCATATCTTGAAGCTCTTTTAGTTTGGCCTTAAAATCACAAATATAGTTGTTGACAGAATTCATGAGAGAAATACTTATATAAACAACTACTTTTATGGGTATACAATCCATCCAAGACAATTAACATTAATAGAGCAAATAAGTACATAAATATATAAAAGAGTATAATTGTCCAAACATTATTCTTAAAAAAAAAAACTTGTACGCATTAATGAGGGGTACATATGTAAATACAAATTTTTCAAAGGTTTAATTGGCATCACACTATTATAAGAGTAATATATTTTTCGGATTTTTCACCAAATACCACTGAGTTCTTTCGTAATTCACCATATACCACACAAAATTTTCTAATACACCAAATACCACTAAGTTTTAGGTAAATGTCACAACATACCATTTCCGTTAACGGTGTTAATCATTAACGTTAATTATGTCACGTGGCAGCTTGTAATTGGTGATTATTAATGTTATTTATTTAATTAACTAACTTTAAAAAAAAAAAAAATAATACCTCCAACTCAACCACTGTTGCCACCAGCCCAGCCCCGACCTCTACCCCCGGCTGGCCGCCTGGTCCATTTCCCGGCCGGCCGGCGACCATTCCCTTCCCCTCCTCTTTCCCGTCGCGACCCACCCACCCATTTAAACCCAAAACCCGACTGAAACCCCACCCATGGAGCTTGCGTAATTGATGAATTTGATGAATGGAGATGTCGTCTTGTTGCTGCTGGTGATGATCTTCAAGTTCGTCGTCTAAATCCATGGCGGAAGAAACCATTAAAGCCGGTAACTCGAGTAATTACCCTTAGCAACAAACCTTCTTTCAAAACACGAATACACTCCATTTGCACAAACCAAGTTCGAAAAAAACGAAAACCCCATTTAGGGATTCCAGATTTTGGGGAAACCAATTCGCAATCAAATCCGAAAAAAACAAAAACCCCATTTGCACAAACCAAGTCCCCTTCAAGATTAACCCTAACCCACGACCTAATTTAGGGATTCCAGAATTTGGGGAAACCAATTCAATCATAGTAGAAAACACACAAATTGCAATCGGAACAAGCATTAAATCATAATAACGATTCTCAATTCCATCAGAATCCTTCAAATGGAGATGAGAAAGTACAGAAGAGAGTTGTTGATGAAGAGGAGAGAGAGAGATGCGGCGGAGTTAAGGGTAATTGTGGAGAATCGACGGTGGTTGTTGCAATGGTTGGGAGGAAGAGGAGAGAGATTCCCAAGCTCCGAGAAGGATGAAACTGCCACCGGTGAATGCCATTGAAAATAGCCCCATTGTAGTTTGATGGTTTTCTGGGAATTGGAGCTTGATATTCTGCAATGGACAATCAAGAAATGGAGATGGAAGAAAGTTGAGAGATTGGTATTTGGTGGTGGCAGCAGTTTTTTTTTTTTTTTTTTTTTTCTAATTATTTTTTGTTTTTTGTTTTTGTTAATTTTTGTTATTTTTTTTTATAATTAATTAAATAATTTAGAAAGGAACCAATCACAAGTTGCCACGTGGAATTATTAGCCTTAATGACTAACGGTGTTAACGTCCGTTAGTCATTAATGGTATGTTGTGACATTTACCAAAAACTCAGTGGTATTTGGTGTATTAGAAAATTTTGTGTGGTATATGGTGAATTACGAAAGAACTCAGTGGTATTTGGTGAAAAATCCGTATATTTTTTATAAGGTAGGGAAACGAACAATGCTTTATACTTGTTTGTTGCAAATTATATTTTTAAGCAATATTTTGCTATCTATCATCTTTTTTATACTCCTTAATAAAAATAATCTTTCATTGTAGAAAACTAGGTTGTATTTTACGTCCTCTCAATACACTATGTTTAAAATTAAACCACCCAGTCTTTCATTTATTTTAATTAACCAACTATAATAAGGCAAAAAATTAAATTTCACCACTCACCTCTTAATGGAAATCAATAAGTTCCATTTTTGTGAAAAAAATCATCTATTTTCGTGCCAAAATTTGCAACTGTAAGGTTTTTTGATTTCGTAAGATGCGATTTAAGGTCAAAACTAACAAAAATAATTCCATCGTGTCTTTATAATTGCATCACTTTCCTAAAAAGAAAGTTCGAAATTAGTTGCATCAGTTTTCTTTTAAATTGATAAACTTTCTGATCTCTATCTCTCTCATATCACGTCGATCCATTTCTTTACTCTCTCTATCTCTCTCATCTCTGAAAATTGCCTAGGGGTTCGCAATTTGAAAAATGATGCAACTAAAAAAACGGAGGAAGTAATAAAAATTCCTCTTTATGTGCGTCGATCACTGAAATTGAGGTATTTCTTTACATGCAAAATGAGGTATTTCAAATTATTTGCTTTTAATTTTGACCACAAATTGTCTTCCCGAGAGACCAAAATGTTCCCCCAAGCCTTCATAGAGCAAGCATTCGACACAAAAACTTTTTTAATAGAACTTAACGTATTTAGAGGTGGTGAAATATATATTTTTTTTCCGTTTTATAAGTGGTTAAATTAAATAAAATAAAAAAACTAACGATTAAATAAAATAAGGCCTGGTATTTTGAAAGCTCAAAGACTAGAATAGACCCGGTCTACAATAACTTATTATATACCCAACTTTCGAGTATACCATACGAATTGACGTGATTATATTACTACAAAAGTAGATTTTTATATTTACAGGTCACTATATACAAAAATAGGGTAACTATTTCAAACTATTACATGTAAATGTAGGGTCACTCAAAAAGGTCACTATATACAAAATTAAATAACTTATCATTATTTAAAAAGTAGGTCAAATACTGTAAATTTAAGGTCATCATTCATAAAGATGATATTTTAAATTTTATCATCCTAAAGATAATTATATAATACCAACATCATACAGACTAAAGCTTGACAAGATCAACGTTTACTTTTATAACATAAGAGCTTTCAATGCTAATCTTACTAAGCCTCGTTAACCAGCAACTTATTTTATGTTCTAGCTTTCAAAAAATAATCTCATTTCTTTATAAATGTATTTCTGAATTTTAGTTTTAGTAATTTTGCTGTATTTTTACTTCATTACATTTAAATTGTTATACTATATTATTTTAATATTTTTGTACACTTATATTTTCTATTTAATATATTTTATTTTTTATTGTATTACAACAGTTTTAAGTTCTCAAAAATATGCTTCACGAATTCAGATTATATCTATCGTATAACAGTACAAAAGTACTGGTGATTAAAATCAGATTTTCAATATTATCAACGATACTTCTTATGTTGTTCCATTCAGCACAATTGAAAATAAGCATTGAGAAATACCTGTCACTGCTGCGTGGCGATCCGATTGATAGAATTCTAGTCCATATCCTCAAAAAATACATAACATCAATCAAAAAATCAAATTCAAATTATTGAAAAAAAAATCATTCTACGAATTTCTAGTTAAAATCAATATTTAATCATTGAAACTGAAATTTTCATTATTTTGAATTGAATTTGCTTGATGATTTCAGTATTTATAATGAATTGTAAACTGATATACAGATAAAACGAATTAAAATAAAGGAAATATACAGAAATTTGAAGAAATTAAGATGAAACTTACAGCATAAGAAGAAACGAGAAGATCTGGAATAGAACGTCCGATTCATGAAAGCATCATCTTGACGATAACGAAAGATGATCTGAAGATGAATGCAGAGAAATTTTAGAAAAGATCTGAATGAGAAAGAAGTAAGGAGTGCATGTCTAATACACGAAATTAATCTCCTCCGTCAGATTAGAATTAATGTCTAATTGCTTGTTTTTTTTTAGCTTAATTGTTTTTAATATATTTATATATATATATATATATATCAAATTATCGTATTTTAGAGTTAGGTCATGTTCTCTTCACCTTAAAAAAATAATATTAAGTAAAAATAATTTCAGTTCAGTAAAAATAAGTTCAGTTCAGTAAAATTAATTTGAGTTCAGTAAAAATAATTTCAGTTCAGTAAAAATAAGTTCAGTTCAGTGAAATTCAGATTTCTTAAAGAAGAATTATAATAGAAAATCAGTAAAAATAATTTCAGTTCAGTAAAAATAATTTAAGTTCAGTAAAAATAAGTTCAGTTCAGTAAAAATAATTTCAAATCAACAAAATTAAGGTGCATCAAACATGGCCTTATTGTAGGATAATAGAGGAGGATGCAAGGGGGTTTCCCTGCCTCGTCTTGTTCAATTCCTCCCTAAGAGCTTAGTTTTGGTTTTTTATTTTTGTTTTTGTTTCTTAGTTGGTTCTATTTTGCTAGCTTCTTTTTTTAGACTTTTTTTTTTTGAAAACTTCTTTTTTTAGACTTTGTTTCTCATTTAAATAAAATAAAATTTTTTGTCAAATTTCAACACTATCTCGACCCATGAGATAAGTGGGTGATGGATAGATGGAGTGGAGCGGATGAAATAATATTTGAGCAGATGTAGCCCCATTCGGTCCAAATTCAATTTGCTTAACCTTTGTAGGTGGTTAAATTAAATAAAATAAAAATTAACGGTTAAATAAAATAAGGCCTGGTATTTTGAAAGATGGATTTACACAATTTCCTAGAAATTATGATAGTTAAGAGTTATCGTAGATCTTTTTACAATACATATATGTCAAATTATCGTATTTTAGAGTTCTTGTAGGATAATAGAGGAGGATGCAAGGGGGGTTTCCCTGCCTCATCTTGTTCAATTCCTCCCTAAGAGCTTAGTGTTGTTTTGTTTTTTTTTTTGTTTTTTTTTGTTTTTGTTTCTTAGCTGATTCTGTTTTCTAGCTTCTTTTTTTAAGACTTTGTTCCTCATTTAAATAAAATAAAAAAAATAAAAAAATTGTCAAATTTCAACATTATCTCGTTACTCACCCATGAGATAAGTGGATGATGGATGGTGGATGATGGATGATGGTGAAATAAATATTTGAGCAGGTGAAGCTCCATCTGATCCAAATTCAATCTGCTTAACCTTTGTATTACAAGATAAATCTAGCCTAAAGCACTTGAAATTGTGGATTATTTTTAGTGTATGAGCTTCTTAAGAAGAAGGTACATCTTGTTGTTATAAGCAATACATAACATGATTTTCAAAGGAACGTCGACAATATTAAATAATTTTGGGGTGGGGGTATGGGGATTTTGGGGTGGGCCCGGGTTTACTGGTTCACAAGGTATGGGGAAGGGCAGCATCGTCACGGGGGAAAAGGTTTTGGGCATCGATGGAGGTGGGGGAGGGGGGTTTTGGGAGACGAGAGGGGTCGTGGCTGGTAGTGGGGAGGGTGGTTGTGGGTGGGATTGGCTTTTTGTTTAAATTTCTAAGTTTTTTTTTTTTAAAAAAAAAAAATCAACCAATTACGTGGTGACATGTGTCAGCTTAAACTGTTATAACAGGTTTGGTGATCAGTTGGGACCATTTTGAGCAAATGAATACCAAAATCGGATTATTTAAAAATAATCCAAAGTTGAGATTATTTTGAACTAATGAGCAAAAGTGAATTGGGATTATTTTTACCAAATTTTCCTTTCTTTTATTATATCAATTATTCTTCTTAGTCAATCAATGAATGGTCAATAAGGTTAAATTACTGTAATTTTGTCAAGATTATGTATCATTGATTTTTATTAATTGCCTAAATTGTTTAAAGTATTTGTTTTTTTAAGAAAATAAAATAAAGTGAGGGGTTTGATAGATGGCTATTTTGGGTATTCCATTATTTGGACACCAAACTTTTTTCTTCCTTGCCTCTTCACTTATACGAAATTACGAAGTATAACAGACATAAATAATGTTTATTACCGTGACTTTTGGTTGAAAGCCCTTAGTCCCTAACTTTTATAGAACTAATTTCACACATCTTATTTGGCCTGCTATATGAAAATTTCCAAATCAGTCATTGCATATGGTCAAAGTATGTAACATTCACAATATGAATAATAAACTTGTGGAACTTCATAAAACGGAGTGTTTTTTTTTTTTTTTTTTTTTTTTTTTTTTTTTTTTTTTTTTTTTTTGAGGAAGTAAAAAGGAGAAATTTTATTATTCACTGTACAACACTTTTATTGCCTAGTTGGACCTCATAATTTAACCATATACTTGTATAATCTTGTGGATTCATTTCATATTTTAATTTCAAAACATTAACATTCATAATTTGTTAATTTAAAATTTTGCATGTATAATATTAAAATAAATTACCTAGTATTAGAGATCAAAGATGCACACTCTACTATAAACAAAGGTTCTACATTTACTTGTGACTAAAGGAATTATTTTAATGGAAGGAATAACTATAATGTGGATATAGCCTTTTTTTTTTTTTAATAAGTAAATATCTAGCTGCAAAAAAAATATGGAGATAATTTTTTCAAAATTTGATAATGCTGTCGCACATTAAAAATAAGAAGAAAAAAAAAGAGAAAAGAGAAAAAGTAATAACATAAATTAAAACAAACAAAAAAAATATGATTGTGGTTGGGTGATGTATGTATGTATGTATGTTCACTAAGTTAGGTTGATACATTAATATCATCATGTATGACGTATGATGCATGAAGATGTTGGCTAGAGGAGAATGATGTTCATCACTGCTGCCGGTTTAGATCAAACCGGGTTGTCTTGAATTGACATCCTAGAAAAGACTTAATGGCCCCACTTCCTCGGATTTTTTGGGATAAGTGGGTCCTACCATTCATGCAATGTTGCTGATTTGAGTGTACTAAAAATAGAAATTGTAATTTGAGTTACATACTTTCCCACGTTTTAGATTTGTGTAGGGGATCACTAGGTATATCCACAAAAGATAAGAGGCCTATCAGTTTTGGGTTTGTTCTGATTTAGTGAACTGAATTGATTGGAAGTAAATTAAACTAAATTTAACTGAACTGAATAGAGCTGAAATAAATTTGTGTAGACGATCACTAGGTATATCCACAAAAGATAAGAAGCCTATAAGCTTTAGTTTGTTCTGATTTACTGAACTGAGTTGATTGGAAGTAAATTAAACTAAATTTAACTGAACTGAATAGAGCTGAAATAGATTATTTATAAGAGAAGAAAATTAGGACTTGAACTGAAGTGAGCCGATTAAAGCTGAACTGAACTGAACTGAAATTAAGCTGAAGAGAACATACCCTTTGTTTAATGGTAATTTAACCATTTAGATCTACAGTTCTAAGCAAAAATTGCTTTTTGGTTAAAAATAGTACTCTTTGTTTTTTAAAGATGGGATGATTTAAAGAGATTGTCTCTCATAATAAATGATTCAAATTGTGGCTATATAATTTCATTTGATATGTAAAATATACTTATTTGAGGTTGAAAAATGTGATAATATACTCCCTATATACTTTTTAATTTGAATATTTACTTAGTTTATAAAGATCAAATGATCAAATTTTAAAAACTAAATTAAAATAAAGATAAAATGAAATCAAATCTTAAAAATGTGCTAGGCTAATGTACTTTGGGGTTAGTTAGGGCCTGTTCTCTTCATCTTAATTTCAGTTCATTTAATTTCAACTCAATTTTGTTCATTTCAGTTCACTTCAATTCAGTTCCTAATTCCCTTATCTCATAAACAGTTTCAGTTCAACTCAGCTTAGTTCATCTCAATTCAGTAAATGAGAACATACCCTTAGGCCGATCCCTAAGCCCAACCCACAAGTTACGTGCTGTGTTGGGATGGGCTAAAATTGTTAAAAGGTTGACCCATGCTCGGTCCAGGCCCATGTGCTATCATGTCGGGTATACCAAATACACTCGACTTTTAGTAAATTCACCACATACCCTTTATGACTAACAATCTTAAACTCTATAAATCATTAACTCTTAACTACTTTAACCTAATAACCCTTAATCAAATAAAGGGAAAACTAGAGGGAAATGTCTCAGTTTGCGTGCTTGGTTTGTGAACCGTGTAATTAAATTGCTCTATTAAGGTCCAAAGTGTCATTTTGGATCTTAAGGAACAGATTTAAGGTTGAAATTGGCAAAAAAGACTAAAAATGACACGATTATTTGCGTTTCAGGTGCCTTGGCTGTTGCGCTTTGATTTTCAGGTTGCAAGAATTGTTTGCATTCGTGAAAGGCCTCAGTTTACGTGCAAGATGATCCCAAAATCTTAAGTCAACAATTTTGCCACCATAAAATCCTTTTTTTTTTTTTTTTTTTTCAATTTAGACCTCAAATTTGATTCGAAAGAGCCAAAATGGCCCCAAAATCTTAACCAAGTCATTTTTACGGCTCTGAAACTAATGCACGCAAACAAAGGAATTTATTAGCACGTAAACTGAGGTATTCTAGTTAATAGCCAAAATGAACGCCACAACCTTAATCGAGCAAATTTCATGGCTTAAAAATAAATGCATTTCACTACATTAAGAGCAAATGGGATATTAAAGGGTTAATTAATAAAGAAGCTAACGATTGTTAGTCATTAAGGGTATTTGGTAAATTTTCCAGCAAATCGAGGGCATTAGGTGAATTTGAAAACACCGACGGCATTTGAATTTTTTTTTTTTTTTTTTTTTTTTTTTTTTTAAAGTCAAGGGTATTTGGTGAAAAAACTGTATAATTATTTACGTGAACAAAAATATGCGCATATTGAAAAGTCAAATGAATAAAAAAAATAACCATTTAATTTATATGCATATAATAATAGAGATATTTACATAATAACATGCATTTTAAAAAGTCAAACAAGTCAATTCAATCTTTATGGGATGCAACCAATTTTATGAAGTTGTACATGAATTGGTACCCTAGTCGTTAATACTTTCTTTTATTCTTATGAATTCCATCTTTGAGTGTTTAATCAATGTTATACCATAATAAATACTTTATAATATAAAAATACGCATTTTAAGACTTGCAATTCTGTATATGTGATGATTTAATATTACTTCTAAATTGCTTAATATTATAAGTTGACATGCTGATACCACAAACATATCATGAGTTATGACTGACCACCAAATCTATCCACTTAAAATGGAATAATGTAAAGTAAAGAGGAGTTGGCAAACCTGCTAGAAATAAGATATGTAGAAGGTAGGAAATAATAGAGAGCTACAATTACAAGGTGTAGAAAATTTGAGATACTAAGGCATAATAATTATGGAGTATATATATTTAAAAGGTAAGGAAAAGGATTCCGATCGTACCACAACCTTTATGGTGTTTTTGGTTCAATACTTGCGGGTCAGATACTTTAAAAGTGAGGGCGGAAGAAGAAGGGATCCTCATACTCAAAGTGTCACACTGTCACTAGTAGGGATTGAACCCCCAACCTCAAAGTTGGGATGTGCAATCTTTCCCACTAGACAAGCTTAGTTTGGTAATTATAGAGTATAAAATTAATCTTGGGATAATGGGATTCTAGCAAGAATTTAGGGGTCGTTTGGTTGGATCATTTGGAATGGATTGAAATGGAGTTAGAATCCATTCTATCTAGTTTTTTGTTTGGTTGAGGTTTTTACTAATGGAATCTCATACCCAAGAGGTTCTAATCCCCCCCCCCCCGTACCCATGGAATCCTATACCCCCCTCTTTTCCTAATATTCACAATCCATTATATTAATGAAGTAAAGAATCCATTCCAACTATAAAACCAAACAACTTTGGACTAGTATGGGTTTTAGAATCTCTCAAGTATGAGATTGCATACCTATCCATTCCGACTTGATTAACCAAACACCCCCTAAGTTTCTAATTTAGTTGGCTAAATTTCATGGTATAAAAAATATAAGCGAAAAGATCACAATGTTCAAACCTCATTCATTTATGTTTGTGGAGTGTACACGGAGGTTCATAATGTACCCACACTAGAGTTGTCAAAACATGACTTGACCAACCAGATCTGAAACCGACCAAATACAAATTTTGTCTCGCATTGATATAATAATTTTGCACAAGATCTAACCCGACCGACCTCATTGAACCCGACCTAAACACCTACATTGACACCTCTAATCCATACTTCAAGCCTAAATAATTTTTATGAGATTAATTATGATGTAATAAAAAAATGTTAATAAAATGCAATTATAAAATTCTAATCTTTAGCCCAACTTTTTTATTCATCAGTTGGTCTTCACCATAGAATGTTTAGCTTCTAAAAGGATTATTACTTACCTTTCCAATTGGATCTCAATTTCAATGGATATTTGTATGTGAGAGGGAGTGTTGAAACTTGAAAGTCATGAAACCCTCTTATTAAAGGAAAAAAAAAAAAAAAAAAAAGAGACAAGGGAAAACACCATCTTATTAAAATTACTCCTAGTGTCACCAATTGTTATCGTTTTTGTATTTAACCTCAACTCGTTTGGGCTTGTAAGTGGAAGTGGAATAAACTCTCCTGCTGAGAATTTTATACCCTATCACATAATACAAGATTTAAGTGTTCAAAATGGCAAAAGGGAAAAATGTGTAAAATACGTGCTTTTTAATTAATGTTGTTTTTAATGTCTTTTTAATCCAATAATTTTGAAATTACAAGGCCATATATTGCATTTAATATTATGATCATATTCTTTTTTACTTCTTTCTAAGACAGGAAGCCTAGCCACTTCTAGCTGCCCCTTTTTGCCCTTCCATGAATCAATTTTCAAACTCCTTTTGCCATTCCAATCATTCTTATATTATGGAGCAACGTGGTCAAATACATAGCATTATTCGTCTTCTATGGATCAATTTTCAAGCTCTTTTTGTCATTCCAATCATTCTTATCACTAGTAGAAAAATAGAGATTGACATCGAGCAATGGCCACCAGTTTTTAAAAATCAGTGGGAAAAAAATGAACGGAATTTTGAGGGAAGAGTAATGCCACCGGTTCAAACCGTACCGGTGGGGAAAATGTTAATCCACCGATTATGAACCGGTGGCTTTGTTACAAAAACCGGTGGCTTTGTTACAAAAAAAAGATCGTCCTTTTCTTCCTTCCTATATAGCCCACCATTTCCCAAACCCTAGCCCCTTCATCTTCTCTCTCCTCCCTCACTCTCTTCTCTCGTCCCTTCTTCGCTCCTCCTTTATTGTCTCTGATCTCACTCCTCCGATCCTTCATTCTCTCTTCTCTCATCCCCTCCTCCCTCCTCTTCCCCTCTCCTCTTCCTCTCTTATCTCGCTCGCCCCCTCCCTCCTCTTCCCCTCTGCTCTCGGTCGTCACCTCTTTCGACCACCACCGCTGCCGCCACTAACCATCGCTGATATAGAGTTTTCATGGTCGAATTTGGCCTTGTAAACCCAATTTCAAGGTTTTTGTGTGGTCGAATGAAGGTATGTATTTTTTTTTTCAATTTTTTCTATTTTGTTAATTTTTTGGTTGTTATTTGAGAGGCAGTGGTTTTAGGTGGGTGGTGGGGTGGTTCGTTCGTTTTAGGTGGGTGGTAGGGTGGTTTTTGGTGGTTGGTGGGTGGTTATAGGCGGGTGATAGGGTGGTTTTAAGTGGGTGGGGGGGGGGGGTTGCACGATTGGAGGCAATTTCTTTATCTTCGGCGGTAAAGTGTTGGAATCCACGGAGATTCTCCGTGATGCGTTTAGTGTTTTGCTCATATCTTTTGTAAAAATCTTTTGCAGATTTTAAGATATGGTTGTTTTAGTGAAAGGGTGTTAGTTTTGGGCCGAGTTTGGTGTTTTGCTCATATCTTTTTCATTTCAAATCGGAATTGGACTTATGATATACCGTTGGAAAGCTTATTGAAACTCCTATCCAAAAAAATAATAATAGGATCAAAATTATATGGCCACCAAATCTATTTAGATCGGTTTTGTGGTGTGGACACAGAAAGAAGAAAAGTAAGTTATGGTTAGCAAAATGGGCTAAGAATTGAGTTGGTTTATGAAATGTATTGAATGGAAATATGGATTAAGCACTCAAAAGTTTAAATACTCAACCCGACCAATAAGTGAAGCGACGTGAAGAAAAAACCCTAGGAAAACACCATGTCACGGTGAAAAATACCGTTACATGGTGCATAGTGCCGTGACACATCAGCAAACCCCGTGGCGTGACAAATCCTGCTTTTACGCATTTTTAAAACTATGTTAGCTTTTGATCCGTAACTCGAAATAAAGCATATATTATATCGTCGGAAATATTACCAAGTATAATTTCCAAGTCAATTGGAATCAGGTAAAATCTTTGGTGGATTTTAAGATATGGCTGTTTTAGTGAAAGGGTGTTAGTTTTGGGTTGAGTTTAGTGTTTTGCTCATATCTTTTTCATTTCAAATCAGAATTTGGTTTTGGGGAGACATTTTTAGGTGTCTATAGAAGCCCCCACTTTGACTGAGTTTGTAGAAAAGTCAGTTTCGAAAGTGATAGTCAAAGTAGTCGATTAAGACGGAGAAATATTTAAGACGTCTGCGATCCTAAATCAATCTACATACGCTGCTACCTAAAGATAAATGTTAGTTCCACATATAAAAAGAGAAGGGATAGAATGCTTAACTAACACCGGTGTATCGGTGACGAATATGTTCGAAAGTATCTGACACAAGTGTATTAGAGGCAACTGAGTTTGGTAGTTTTCTATGCCTAAAGAAATCCACTGTATGAAGATTACCGTGATATTTTCCATACTTGAGGAATGTTGATAGCTGCTATAATCGCTGACTTCTTCGCCTCGAGAGGTGGCAACGATGAGATTGCAAGTTTTTTGTGTATCGAGAACCTTGCGCCGTTGTTGACACCCAAATGTGTCTCCCCAAAACCAAACCCAGTGATGAATACCTTTCACGTCATTTGATTATCGAACAAAGAAAAAGTGTGAAAAGTCTAGTGATGAGGATGTTTTTATTAAAATATCTCTTCTTTCTGTTTTTGAAAACATTTCTTTTCTTAGCTTATTTATGAAAAACGGCATTCAAGTTTAGTTTGGTCCATGATTAGGGTCCAATAATAGTGTAGTTTGATAGGGCTTGAAAAGACCTTTCCAACGATATATTATAAGCCCAATTCCAATGAATAATGAGGAAGTTATGGCCAAAATACTAAACTGGGCCCAAACCGATTTTTACCTACGACCCAATGATCATGTGGAGGGTCCAAAGGTTTAATCCTATTCCTAAAATAAATAGGATTAATTAGAAGCTTTTATAAGTTTTTAAAAGATCTTAATTATCCTTTTTGAAAAGATAAGATTAAAGAATTTGAGTTAAATAAAAACTTTCCTTTTTTAAAACTTTCCTTTTCTTAAATCCTAATTCTATTCGAATTTAAAGATATTCAAAGACAATCAGATATTATTTTTGTGCCTCATAATCTTTATCCAAATTTTATATGGTTGGATAGATCTTGAAATTATCTTTCCAATGATATATTATAATATTAATTCCGAGTTATAACGAAAAAGATATGAATGGAATATGAAACTCTATCCAAAACTAACACCCTTCCACTATTTCGGCCATATCTTTTTATCTACAAAATATTTTAATCTTATTCTTATTGGGTTGGAAAGTAGACTTTAGGATCTTTCCAACGACATATTATATGCCTTATTTGGACTTCCGGATCAAAAGATATGATAAAAACAAAAACGCATGAAACTGATTATTAGCGCATGACGACAAGCATTAGCGCCTGGCGCTAACCTTCAGCGCCTGGCGCTAATTACCAACGTCTGGCACTAATTACCAGCGTCTGGCACTAATCGTGTTTTATTCTCTTTGAAACTCTGATTCATTTTTATATCTATCCGACTGACTTTCTCTATAAATAGCCTCTTAAAATTCTGTTTTCAATCATCAATTCTGTCTAATTCTCATCAACTCTTATAAACTCTCGTCAAGAATTTCTTGATTCTCTCTATCTTTCTAAACCAACCCTTTTACAAATACAATTTCTCATACATTAGTACTAGACACACTTAGCATAATTCGAAGTTGCCTTCGCCCTAGACGTGAAATGTTTTAATTTCTGAGGGTTTGGTCCCAAATCTCTACTTCAATTATTTAATTTAATTGTTTGTTTTATATTTTCCTTGAAGTTACTAATGTGTGTATTTTTTATTAGTAAGAGATACGAGACATCCAATTAAGTGCTTTAATTGATTTTATTGATATTATGATGTAGAAATTATGCTTAGGTTATCATTATGATTCCTAGTGTCATGAGGGTGTTTTGATCTTCCCAGTATCATGTTTAGGGTAACAATTATAATTTCTATTATCAAAGATGACAATTGTGTTTCCTGCGATGCTTCCTATTTTCTTCCTAACATATCATGCTAGTATCATGTTAGGGTTATATATTTGATCTTTATTGCTTAGTAACATGCTAGGGTTTGTTATTAATCTTGTTAGTATCATGCCTAGGATCTTGCTATTATTATACTTTAGCATGATTATTATTATTATTATGATTATTTTTATAATTGTTATAATAATTTTTATGATTATTATGTTGCTTGATATTTTATTGTTATTGCTTGATCACACTTTTTATGCATGTTTAAAGGGAATTGGTACTTGTAATCATGCTTAATAAGATAATTATTAATCTTGTTAGGGTTAATTTGATTATAATTCAAGTGATCGCCAATAATAGATTTATTTGTGCATTAATATTCAACCAACATAGATAAGCAGGTTTAGGGTAATCATATTGATTGCATGCTTGTCAGAAAGCGCACATGAATACGATCAGAATAAAGTAGAGGCCTATCATTAGGGCAAGTTGAATCTCTTTTAGGTTGGATTTGTACCTTCATCCCCAAATTACCAGTCATGGTTCCAGATTTATTGGAGTTGATGATCTCCTGGATCGTTAAGGGGTGTAACCTTCACCTCGTGAACGGTTTACAAGTTCTAAAACTTTTTGGCAACTCTTTTGCTCTATCTTCTTTCCCTTTGGACGCCACCATGCTTAAGGGTATGATCACAGTGGGGTTCAAGTTTGGGGTAATGCTTGAAATATTCCCTACAACCGTGAATCGTCTTCCATTTGGAAGATGATCACTAATGTTTGATGATGGTTCGATTTTCCCCGAATGTGGGCTGTAGTTGGTTTGATTGTCCCCAAACGTGGGTAGTAAATGGTTTGATTATCCCTGAATGTGGGTTGTATTTGGTTCGATTGCCCCCAAACGTGGGCTGTAGATGGTTCGCTTGTCCCCAAACGTGAGCTATAGATGGTTCTCTTATCCCCTAACGTGGGCTATAGTTGGTTCAATTATCCCCGAACGTGGGCTGTAGATGGTTTGCTTGTCCCTGAACGTCATCTATAGATGGTTCGCTTATTCCCAAACTTGGGCTGTAGATTATTCGCTTATCCTCGCACTGGGCTGTAAATGGTTCGCTTGTCTCCGAACGTGGGCTGTAGATGGTTCGCTTATCCCTGAACGTGGGATGTAAATGGTTTGCTTATCCTCAAACGAGGGCTGTAGATGAGACCTGCAAAATAAAATTTGCCAAACTACCCGTATAGACTGCGATTGACTTGATATGACATGACATGTGTATGACTTGTGATTGTGTGTGTATGTGTATGATTTGAGTGTGTATGAAGACATAAGCAACCGACAATGCAAAAAGCAAAAAAATTTCATCATTTTTTTCATGAGTGGAGGGTATCGACTTTCTCCCAAAAAAGAAATACATGAAAAATGAAGTTTTGTTTTTGAACTTTCCTCGATGAAATTTTTTTGAAAAAGTTATTTAACTTCCTTAAAAGAAAAGACATGAAAAAGGGAAGAAGGTTTGAACTTCCTCGTTGAGCAAGACGAAATGAATCGTATGGATTGAATTGCTTGTCTTGAAAATAATGTATGCATGATGCATGTTCTTAGGCCAAGAGGCTAAGGACAATATTAACATCATGTGACATGATAGATGAATGAACTTAGGTCATGGAGCTAAGCATCATATATGGTGTAATGAAACGATCTTGAACGTCACTGAAGTCTGGAAGCTAAGCACTTATATAAATGAAGTGATTGTTGAGTATTGCATAATGAACGTTGCTTAGGTCAAGGAGCTAAGCACAATATTTTTTGTATGATTACAAATCATTGATATATAAATGATAAGAACATTATACGATGCGTGAAACAATGAACATTCCTCAGGTTAGGAAGATAAGCAAGTATACAATGTTTCTTTTAATGAATGTTATCTTGAAAGATGATGAAGCATTTGCGGTAGGGAAATAAGATTTCATGATAAAGGGTTCCTAAAGGAAAGATGATATGGCTATGTGTGTGTTGAAAAAAGTGTGTGAAAGTGATACTAAGGTGATGCTGCAAAGGCTATGGTGATGGAAAGAGATGTGAGAAGAGTAGAGATGGTGACTCTTTAGGTAAGCAAAGTGACGTGGGTTCAATCCCCCAAGTCTAGATCTATATGGGTAGGAATAAGCATTGGAAATGACTCGATCATGTGTGAATATGAATATGAACGTGAGTATGAATGTAGCCACACCTTGATGTGTGGTTGCCTACGTATCTGTTAGAAATCAGGCTGAACATATCTCTAACCGAACTTTGCACAAGTGTATGTACACCTCAAATAGGTCTTTTAAGGGTTGTAATGTGGTTAAGTTGATGGTATAAAGAAGAAAAGGGTAAAAGGCTCAAGACCCGAGAGAATCCCCAAGATGTGAAATTGTGAATTTGAAAATTTTGAATTTTGCAAGTTTATTTTCAACATTTTTTTTACTTTGATTTTTTTTTATTCTTTTGAATCAATTGTGGGCAATTTCAGGTCATGCGGTCAATCACTCACTTAGCATTTACGTTTCTCAGGCACGATACCAAGCACTCGATGAGAGATGCAATTTGAGACGTGTTCATATCAAAAACAGTGGAACACTTGCCCTTAGACATTGTTTTATTGTTGCTTTATTGTTTTTTTTTTTCTTATTTTTTTACTTGCTTTTTGAGTGTTACACAAATTTCACACTTTCCCATCCCAGAGTTAGGTGAATATGGGTTGAATAAATAAGGTCAATAGTTAGACGAGCCTCAAAGTGGTTGATGAAGAAATGGATATGTGATTATGGTTCTTGGGGAATGAATGATTTGCAAAGGTGCCTCAAGTCATTGGCATACCTTGTTTTTGGTTCGGAGATTTTTTTTTTAATTTTAAGGAATGAATGAAAAATGCTATGATCGATATGTAAGGGAAATATGCTCATTTTTATAAATGGAGAAGGTTAACGAAACACATGAAACATATAGAAATTCGAAATGGAAAACCTATACTAGACATGAATAGGGGAAGGGAGATGAATGATAAAAAAAGATATCATAGAATCCTGCACGAAGGATCCGTTGTGCGCCTTGTCTTCATTACTTCTTGCCGCCTGGAGGGACAAGAAGTTTGTTTGCATCCGCCAAGTCTTGAATGACATCCTTTAAATTCCAACATTGCTCAGTAGTGTGGCCCCTTCCTTGATGGAACTTGCAACGGGCATTAGGATTCCACTTGGCGCTCCTTTCTTCAGGTTTTGGCTCTGGAAATGGCCCAATGGGTGTGATCAAGCTTTGACTGTAAAGGCAATCAAAGGCCGCATCATAAGCCATTCCTAAAGGAGTGTAAGTTCTCCTTTTCTTGGGCAATGGAGCATCAAGAGCTAACACTTCATTGAGATCAAATTTGCTTATATTATTGGTAGTATTTTCGTTCTTAGAAGACAAAGAAGAAGGAAGGTCGTTCTTCTTTTTTTTTTTCCAAGTGTTATTATTGTTATTACTAGCAGTCTTTATTAGCTCGTATTTGTAAGTTAGGTTCTGGATGAAGAGGCAAACCATCTCTTTTTCTTTGGGGGGATCTACCAAGAGTGCAGCCGTTTCCCTCCACCTGTTCAGATAAGCAGTGAAGCCTTCATTCTCTTTCTGTTTGAGAATAGAGAGTTCACGTTAAGAGGTTTTGGTTTGAATATTACACTTGTATCGATTCATGAAACGGTTGGCGACATCTTGCCAAGTTGCATTATGCTTGGCATCTAGAGAATAAAACCATCGTTGGCAAGTTTGCTCTAAGGAGAGAAGGAACACTGCAGGAAAGAGTGTTACGTCCAATCCTTTGAAAGCCATGGTTGCAGAGAACGCCTTTAAATGAATATTGGATTGTCAGTAGGCTTTAACTTTGGAATATTAGTAGTGGAAAACTTTTTACAGAGCCTGTTCATCATATCCGAAGGAGTGGGAGGTTGCTCCACATAGGTGAATTCTTAGAAATTTTGCTCGTTTGTTCTTTGATCTTGTCCATTGTAGCCACAGTAACATTATTCTGTTCCATTGTGGTGACTTTGGTAGTGAGCGTTTGCATCATGGTCGTGAGTGCCACGATGGACTTGTTAATGTTTTCAACTTTTTCTCTAAAAGACATTGGAATGAATTCAAAATTAACAAGAGATGAAGATGGATTATGTGAAAGTGATTGCGACGGTTTCCTTGTACACCTCTTAGGTTTAAGAGGTTGTTGTGGTAGTGACTCGAACCGTATTAATCTACCCCTACTCATTGACCAATTACTATGAAATAAAACAATTCACTTGATTATTTGACTCATTTCTTACGATAGAAAAGGAAGGGGAAAAAATAGACATTTGAAAATAGGTGAGAAAAACTCTACTAATTTTTTATTATAACGAATAAAGGGGGTGCATGAACCTAGTATACGATCATAAACAACATGGTGCACGACTTGAGTCGGAAAATAAAGAAAGTGTGTGGACTATACTTGACTCGTGAGTGATTAAGTGATTTTATAAGACTCGTGGTATGATCACATGGCTAGACATGTAAACGATATAAAAACGATTGACACAAGGACCAAAAATAGCATGGAAGAATAAAAAGACAAACTAACTTGATTAGTTTTGTCCAATTTTAATGTTTATGCTATTACTAAGTGAAAAACGCCCATTGACAATTGGTAGTCATAAATAAGATCAACAACAATCAGAGACAAAGAACACATATTAAGGTTAGCACAAAAATCACAAGAAAATAGGAAGAGGACTAGAGTTCTAAAAGAGTTAAAACTCATGAGTATAAATAAATAAATAAAAATCAAAAATCTATAATTTTATGTTACATGAGTTGACACGGATTTAAGGACTTGTCTAAGACTAGCTTTACACGAAAAGATATAATTTTTTTTTTAAAAAAAAGTTGACGCTAAAAGACACCTAAACTAGACAGGATGTAGCATATCAGTTATAACTTTTGATCTGTGACTTTGATTTGAACAAAACCAACTCCAAATGAAAGGTAAAACTCGGGGCTACATATCCATAGGTTTCACGACAGATAACTGTTTCTAGAACTCTGTCTATGACCAAAATAAGTTAATGCTTGTGTAGGATACAGAAATAAAAATCTGGTTTAACTCAAAAAAAAAAAGCTATGACTCGACTAAAAAAAGGGTTTGATAGAAGAAAAAAAAATAAAAATAAAAAATACAATAAAAAATGCACATATAAGCACATTGTCATGTATGATGCAATGAATTTCGCAACCTAAAGTCAAGTTATATGTTCCTCTATGGTCAAGCTTTTGGGTGTCTACAGGTATCATGGTTAAGAGTTTAAACGCGTAAGCAAGGTAGCCTCCCTTGAGGGTGTATGCTAACGGGAGGCTCCGCAAGTTTGTGATGAAATCGAACCCTAGACCATGGTTTGGGTGGATTAAAAAATCGAATGAACCCTAATTTTCACGAGCGTTTTCGGGTTGATAGAGCTTCAATCCCTCGAGCTAGCCACATACGTAGAACACATACTATTGTGGCAAAATAGGTAAGATAAAATGCATATGCATATGTGACAATGCCAATTAAATCTTAGAAATATTATTCAAGAATCTTTCAAGTCTCATATACTCATCTCAATTAAATACTGATCACTGAAATCGATAAATAACCAAGAATCCTCCCTAGTGGAGTTGCCAAATTGTTGGCGTCATTTGAAAGTGTGCCTACGTTAATCATGTGTGAATATTCTTGGCACTCATAGGAAGTGGGAATTTACGTTTATGATTATGGACAAATAAAGTAGGAAGCCGCCTACAAGTTTTTAAGGAACTTGTAAATCGTTCACGGATCATAAAAGACAACCACGATAAAGGGACAACGAAAGGCAACAAAGATTGACCTATGAAGGTTACACCCCATTCATAATCCATGAGATTACTAACTCCATATGGTTTGGAACCATGAAAGGAGGATCGGGGATGATGGTACGAAGTGAGTTATGGAGTCACATTCGCCCGTATTGGCCTCTACTAGATTCTTATAGTGAAAAGTGATTCTTGCAAACTCAAAGGCATAAAAAAAAAAAATTTGCTTAAAACAATTATTAGGATAAATTGATTGAATATTAATGCAACATATAACTCTAAGTATTGTGATCACTTTGATTAATAACAAGATTCAAAAGGAACCTAAATCAGTTGTCCAAATTATCTTATTAGGCGTGATATTCAGTTACATATTCCCTTTGACTTGCAATATGGTGATCATAAGAACAATAGATAAACATTAATATTGAAAGCAATTTAACAATGATAAATTTAGTCAAATCAAATAATAATAAACCTAATTATGATACTAGCAATATTAAAATAAAATAAGTAATTAAATTAATTAATTACTCATATTTCGCGCGCTATTTTAAATTGCTACATCATGAATAAATTGCTAGTGTAGGGAATATTTCAAGCATTACCCCAAACTTGAACCCCACTGTGATCATACACTAAAGTACGGTGGCATCCAAAGGGAAGGAAGCTAGAGCAAAAGAGTCGCCAACAAGTTTTAGGAACTTGTAAACCGTTCACAGGGTGAAGGTTACACCCTTTATTGACCCAAGAGATCGTTAACTCCAACAGGTCTGCAACCAAGACTGGAATTTCGGGGATGAAGGTACAAATCCAATCTAAAAGAGAAAGAACCTGCCTTAATAATAGGCCTCTACTTTATTATTCTCGTATTCATGTGCGCTTTCTGACTAACATGCAATTATTAGGTTTATCCTAAACCTTTTTAATCAATGTTGGTTGAATATTAATGCACAAATAAAACTATTATTGGCGATCACTTGAATTATAATCAAATTAACCATAAACAAGATTATTAATTATCTTATTAAGCGTGGTTACAAGTACAAATTCCTTTTAAACATGCATAAAAGGCGTGATCAAGCAATAACAATAAACATTGTCAAGCAACATAATAATAATCATAACAATAATCCAAATAATTATAATCATCATAATAATCAAAATAATAATAATAATAATAATAATAATAATAATAATAATAATAATAAAATTAATCATGTTAAAATATAATAATTATAGAAAGATCCTATGCATGATACTAACAAGATTAATAACAAAGCTTAAAATGTCACTAAACAATAAAGATCAAAGCTTTAGCCCTAGCGTGATACTAACATGCTATTAGGAACGAAATAGGAAGCATTCTTTCAATCATACTTGATATTAGAAATTTTAGTTGTTACCCTAAACATGATACTAGGAAGCAATAAAACATCCTAACATGATACTAGGAATCAAAATAACAATCTAAGCATAATTTCTATATCATAATATCAATTAAGCAATTAAAACACTTACTTGGATGCCTCGTATCTCTTTCTAATAACAAAATACACACGTTAGTAACTTCAAGGAAAACGTAAAATTATACAATTAAATTAATAATTGAAATAGAGATTTGGGACCAAACCCTCAGAAATATCTAACCTTTCACGTCTAGGGCGAAGGCAACTTTGAACTTGGCTAGGTGTGTCTAATTCTAATGTGCGAGGAATTTTGTTTGTAAAAGGCTAGGCTAGAAAGAGGGAGAGAGAATCAAGAAATTCTTGATAAGAGTTGATGAGGATTGGTTCTTTTAAAAAGGGGAGATATTACCTATATTTATAGAGAAAAAAGAGGGTCGAAGAATAAGAAAAGAATCCGAATTCGAATCGACATAAAACTCGATGGACATCAGTTTTTGCGGATTTGGTTTTTATCATATCTTTTGATACAAAAGTTCGAATAAGGCATATAATATGTCGTTGGAAAGATATTGAAGTCTACTTTCCAACCCAATTAAAATCAGATTCAAATAGTTTGTAAATAAAAAGATATGGCTGAAATAGTAGGACGATGTCAGTTTTAGATAGAGTTTTGTATTCCATTCATATCTTTTTTCGTTATAGCTCAGATTTAATATTATAATATATCATTGGAAAGATAATTTCAATTTCTATCCAACCATAAAATATTTGGATAAATATTATGAGGCACAAAAATAATATCTGACTTTCTTTGAACATCTTTAAATTCGAATAGAATTAGGATTAAAAAAAGAAAGTTTTTATAAAAGGAAAGTTTTTATTTAACTCAAATTCTTTGATTTTATCTTTTCAAAAAGGATAATTAAGATCTTTTAGAAACTTATGGAATTTTCTAATTAATCCTAATTAGTTTAGGAATAGGATTAGACCTTTGGACCCTCCACATGATCATTGGGCCGTAGGTAAAATCCGGTTTGAGCCCAGTTTAGTATTTTGGTCATAACTTCCTCATTATTCATCGGAATTGGGCTTATAATATATCGTTGGAAAGGTCTTTTCAAGCCCCATCCAAATACACCATTATTGGACCCATATCTTGGACAAAAATAAACTATAATGCACGTTTTTCATAAATAAGGTAAGAAAATAAATATTTTCGAAAACAGAAAGAAGAGATATTTTAATAAAAACATCATCATCACTAGACTTTTCACACTTTTACTTTGTTCGATAATCAATGACATGAAAGGTATTCATCACTGGGTTTGGTTTTGGGGAGACACATTTGGGTGTCTACAGCTAGTAACTTCAATAAAAATATACTTCCTCTATTTTTTTAATATTGCACCACTTACCTTTTAAGGAAGTTTCACATATATGTTGGGGTTTGGTGAGTCTGAATCACCGCAGAAACAACCCCGACCCAAGGAACCACTCGTAATTAATAAAACCATAAAGCATAAATAAATAAGCACAAGAAAAGGAAGAACGAATCATACCCTTGAAGCGAGTTTCGCCCTCTCAAAACGGGCTCTTACTTGAAAGCCTTGAGCACCGCAAATGCCGTGCCTCCAACGGTATCCACCCAAAAAGGACGAACACGACTTTTTAGGTCCGCTACCTTGGAGTTAGCAAGGTCTGACCAAAAACCAAGTGTTAATGGAGTTTAAGAGTTTTTCCCAAAATATGGAATGCTCTTTCTAACTCCCACTCAAGCACTTTACTCCAAATCCTAAGGTTGGTATTTATAGAGGAAAGTATGAGTAGGAATTTCTATCCAATCAATGTGGGATCATGAAATTCCACAAATTAATTTAAAGCAAAATTAAATTAAAATTGCAAACTAACAATAAATCTACAAGTGGCATTACCATGTGAAATGGGTTGGTGAGGACCACATGAAGAGTAGGGGACCATACTTGCTCCCCACTCAAAACTCTCCTTGTGCCACATGTCCTTACCCACTTGCTCCCATATCCCTCAAGCTTCCCCATAGTGACCGGCCCTATGGCCCCGCCACGAGCCTAGCCCGAGCCCAGCCACGCACCAAGATGCGGGCTGCTGCTGTGCGCGCAAGCCATGCACTTGGTGCGAGCTTGCTGCTGTGCGTGGCTGCTAGTGCATGCGCTGCTAGCACGCCTAGCTTGCGGCAGCTAGCTGCTGCACGCACCACGTGCACGCGGCTACTAGCTGCTGCTGTGCGTGGCTGCTAGCACGGTGCGCTAGCACGCACCCAGCCAGCCATGCTAGGCTCGGCTTGGTGCGCTTGCTAGCCACCTATGCTTGGACATTTTTGCCCCTAGCATTCTGATGCTCGGGGCATTACGATGCTAGGGGTATTTTTGGAATATGGTCGATTTATTATTATTTTGCGCGTCTCATCTTTTCATTATTTTTGACTCGACTTTCGACGATCGGTTTCGACGCTCCAAGCTCGAATTAACGACGTCTAAATATTTAACACTCGGGCGACGAACTAATTTCTTCCGAATTAATTCGTCGAGCCGGTTTGTATATTTTGCTTGGGTGTGACCCGAAGGGTTCAGTCAAGATTAAGCTGTAATATTAATTATATTAATATTACTGATTGGAAGCGGCCTCCACCCAGGCATTCCGATCCAAAATTTAATTAAAACACTATAATATGGAAATCAAAGCCAGTTCGCGACATGCTTGATTCCCATTGCCTCAATGTGTTTGTTATGCTTCACTTGAGACAAAGGTTTAGTAAGAGGGTTGGCTACATTATCATCCGTTCCCATTTTGAAAATTCTGATTTCACCATCTGTCTTCCATTCTCGAATCATGTGAAATCGCCTATTGACATGTTTGACCTTCTGATGTTCTCGTGGCTCTCTAGCCTGAAAAATAGCTCCATTGTTGTCACAATGGAGGTCTATTGGACCCTTGATGGAGGGTACAACACCAAGTTCATCAATGAACTTGCGAATCTGTTAGTTGAGTCGAACACTACAAGAGGGGGGGTGAATTGTAGGTGAGTTCCTAGTGACTACTTTTTGAAATATAAAACAGAATAAAATAGGAACTTGCAATGCACACAAGATTTTACGAGGAAACCTTCTAGTGCCCAACTAGAAGTAAAACCTCGACCCTACCTTAGGGATTTCGAGCACGAAAAATTTCACTATAATAGGGAAAACACCAAGTTACAACCTATTATAATCAAACCACTACTCACAAGTTCCTGAACGAACTTGCTACAGAATAGGATTCTATTCTACCCAGTCTAAGTCCCACACTCAGACTCTCTCTCGTACTCCCTAAGCACAGATCTTCTCAACTTCTCAACAGAATCTCTCTCTGTATGCAATGATAACAAAAACACTATCACCCAAAATAACCCAAACCAATTACAAGTAAATACACCTAGTACATGATAGGCAAGCTATGCATGAAACCCGAAACTAATATGACAAGATGATAAGCTTGGCAAACTTACACAATTAAAGCTCTGTAAATTCTTCACGCATAAAACTCACAAAAAAACCTAAACTTTTTTTTTCTCTACTATTTATACAAGTATTATTTGTATAGCAAGTAGGTTTTCTTAAAGATAAATAAGTTAAACTTAACTTATCTTTATACACGGTTTTTATGTAAATCATTAGAAGAAAATCTTTTCCGAAAAATAAGATTGAAAGATTGAGTTAAAAAGCATAATATCTTTTTAACAAACTGATTTTAAGAAATAAACATTTAAAGAAAATCTTTTTCGAATTCTATCTTTTATCTTTTCCGATTTTAATTATTTGCCAAGCTAACTTGCCACGCTTCTAATAGACTTCATGCATATCCTACTTAACATATTTAACAATGAATCTAGAAGATAAAATCTTTAACTAAATCATTGCTGCGCCGCGCTCCTGTACTGGTAGGTTTACTTGGGCTCCACGCTTACTAAGTTCCTCCAAAGATCTTAGCCAGCCATCTTCAAGTTCCTGTAAAGGAACGTTCCTGTTAGGGAACTCAGTTCCTGTGAGGGAACACTTCTTCTGTTTCGAATAACCTTCTTGAATAAAGAACTTCTTCAAGTCTTCTTAGTTTCAGTTACATCTTCCATCTCCAAGATCAATTTCACCTAAACTAAACAAACACTTGAAAAACCTTTATTAAATGAGTTTGCTGTAGTTTAAGTTCCTTATCATCAAAACCTTTAAACATCAACAATTTCCCCCTTTTTGATGATGACAAACTAAAGCAAACTCTAGAGAAAGTTAAAACAAAATAAAAGGACGTATTTTTGTATTTTTGATTTATAAAAAAAAGTAATCACACAACTGAATTAAAAGCAGAAACTAAAAGCAAATAGACAAAAATAACTAAGACAGAAATTAAACTAATAATCTATCAGCATCATATCAGAAGAAAGTTCTGATACTTTATCAATTGGAACCCAGAACAACATCAGCCTCCATGTTTGCTTCTTCTTTTCCCCCTTTTGACATTATCAAAAAGTCATGCTTTTTCAAGTGTATTAAGCATCTACCCACAGCACCACAAGCAATTCATCGAGTGTGGGAAACTAAAGGCAGCGCTGCTAAACAACCTCAAGTAAGTTCTACCCTTCAGCATAAGTGTTCAAAATACACATAAACACACAAGTATAAGCAGAGTTCCAACATTTCATTAAAGACCAAAAAGATTTTTCATCCAGTTGAACAATTTAGAGAATTTACAAATAAAATTAATTGTTCAAATACTAAAAACAGAAATTAAAATTGTTCATGACTGAAACAGAGAAAATAGGCTAGGCTGAATATGAAATAGGGCAGGCTAGGTTTCAAGGAACTCCAGAATTTTCTTGAAGTCCTCCTTTGTCTGTTGTGTAGAGGTCTCCAAATTTTCTTCAACACCCTTGAGTTTCACCAGGAACTCCTCCTTCTGTTCCTTTAGAGCCTTGATCAGTTCTTGCTCTTGAAACTCCTTTTGCTCTTGAAGTTCCTTGTTTTGTTTTAGCACCATCATCCTGAGTTCCTTTAACTTCTTCCCCTGCTCCTGTACCAACTTTTCCAGGGTCAGCACCTGAAGCTTTCCAGCAGAATCCTTCATTTGACTTTCAACCCGTTCCATTCTATCCACTAACTCATCAACTTGCCCATTGAGGATATCTTCCTCAACATCCAACTCCAGTGGCTGTTCCATACTGGTTTGAGGAACAACACTGGCAGAAATCCTCCTGCTCTTTATCACAGGCTGCTCAGATACAACCTTTTCTTTCCTCTTCCCTGTCACTTTCTCTTTCTGTTTCTCTCCCTTCTCTAATTTCTGAATTTTTCCTTGCACCACTTCCAAACTTAACCCAGCCAGGGTTTCCTCATTAATCACATTTTCTGGCTTTTCATCCAAAGCCCCATATTTACCCTTCAAAACTACTCCAACATTCTCAAATACAGTGGACAAAATGGCTCCATACCCCACTTTTGTCCTACTGGGAACACAGTGTGCTAAGTGCTGATACATTAAAGAAGGAAAATTGACCTTAATCTTCTTTGAAATACAGAAAATTACTGCCATATCCATCAAGCATGCTTCCCCCTTTTTAGCAGTCCTAAGCAGAATAGTCTTCTTCACCAAATTAAACAATTACTTGTTTAAGGGACTAAGATCATTATGACTCATGACCTTCTTCCCTCTCTGACCACCTAAGGCTTCAACAATATCACCAGTCAAATAGCTACCTACATTTACACTTCCCTTTCCCTTAATATAAGTGTCGTACCCCTCAGTAGGAGTTTTCAGAATTTTACCTAGGGTTTCAATGTTCAATTCGATTTTTACCCTATTAACTACACTTGAAATTATCCCTAATTTTGCTTGAAAATTTTGGCAAAATTCAGTCATAGCTACAAGGTACATATAGTTTGCTGAAACTCTTGACAACAGAAATTCCCAACCTTGAAACTTAATTAAATCAAGAAATTCTAGAAATCTTTCTTTTCTACACCAAACAACATCAATGCGATGACCAACTACATACCTTCCAGCCTGTGACTCAAGTTCCGCTTGATCAGTCACTTCATCTTCTTCATCTTCCTTTTCAGAATTGTTCTCCTCCTCTTTATCTTCTTCTTCTCTCTTACTCATCTCTTCTTCTACTTTGTTCTCCTCTGTTGTCTCGTCTGAGTTTTTCCCTTGAGCAAACTCGTCAACTTCCTCAATTTGCTCTTCAAGAGACTTTTCACTTTGTTTCTTTTCTTTCCACTCTTTTAGTCATTGAAGAATGCTTGAAACAGAGGAATCCCCTTGATCGCTTTTACTTTCAACTTCTTTTGGTTTCGGAGGAGATTTCCTAGGGTTTTCGGGAGTTTTGTTTGAGATAGAAGATGATTTGTAGTTTACCATGGTTAAGGGAGAAGTTTCTTCTTGAATTGTGTTTTCAGAGTATTGTGATTCTTCTGAGGAAACAAATTCAGCAATGATCACCATTGATGCTTTAGGAAAGGTTTTTATAAAAGGTTGAAAGAGTTTTTACTAGGAAGGGTTTAATTTGATTTGACAGTGAGGTGAAAGAAGTGGGTGAAATCAGCTTTTATAATAAATGAATCGGTGTTAGGGAATTTAGGAAGTTTCACTGTTCAGTCATTAATTGAACAAATTCAATTAATTTTTCAAATTTCAAATTACTGGATGATTCTTTCAAAAACTTAACTTTCCAAATTCAATTAATCTTAAACGAAGTTTCTACAAAACACAATTGGGACACGCTTTTTACATATGTGCAATTTACAAATTTAATAACCTATACCGTTGAGCAATTTTATGAACTTACCTTTGGTAGTTAACAACGGTGACACTTTAGCTATGTTTATCACACCAAGGTTGTGGTAGAAGCTCTTTTTGCTTTATTCACATTATTTTTGACTTTGCCATATCTTGGAACTTCAGAGGCTAGTACTTTAGCTTGATCATCCCAAGTTCCAGTCTCAATTTCTCAAATCTTTCTCTGTTCAAGGGCTTGGTTAGAATATCTGCAATTTGATTTTCAGTTTGACAAAATTCTAACTTTATATTCCCTTGCTCCACATTATATTTTAGAAAGTGATGCCTAATGTGGATGTGTTTTACCTTTGAGTGTTGAACTGGATCCTTAGAAATACATATAGCACTAGTATTATCACAGTAAATAGGTACACATTCAAAAATAATACCAAAATCTCTGATCTATTGTTTTATCCATAGAACTTGTGAGCAACATGCTGCCGCTGCCACATATTCAGCTTCTGCAGTAGATAAAGCAACTGTGTTTTGCTTCTTGGAACCCCAAGAAACTAAACAGGGACTTAAAAATTGTACCATACCTGAAGTGCTTTTTCTATTTATCAAATCACCTGCATAGTCAGCATCAGTAAAACTATTTAAATCAAAAGAATCACTTCTGGGATAGAAGAGACTCAAATCATCAGTTCCTTTCAAGTATCTTAGAATTCTTTTTACTGCTGTCAGGTGAGACTCCTTTGGATTTTCTTGGAACCTGGCACACAAACCTACACTAAAAGATATGTCAGGTCTGCTAGCTGTTAAGTAGAGTAGTGAGCATATCATACCTCGATACATAGATTGATCAATGCAAGTTCCAGATGGATCTTCATCTAATCTAGTGGCAATTCCCATAGGAGTATTATTGGTTTTGGCATTTTCCAACTTGTATTTCTTGATCAGTTCCTTAATATATTTTTGCTGATGAATCATGATTCTCTCTTCAGTTTTCTTGATTTGCAAGCCAAGGAAGAAATTTTATTCTCCAGTCATGCTCATTTCAAATTCTCCACTCATAAGGTCAACAAAATACTTGCATAGAGATTCGTTAGTTGCACCAAATAAAATATCATCAACATAAATTTGTACAACTAAGATATCAGTTCCATTTGACTTTAAAAACAAAGTTTTATCAATTTTACCACGTTTAAAATCATTAGCCAAAAGGAACTTAGATAATCTTTCATACCATGCTCTAGGAGCTTTTTTTAACCCATAAAGAGCTTTTTCAAGCTTATAGACATGGTTTGGGAACTCTGGATTTTCAAACCCAGGAGGCTGTTCAACATAGACTTCCTCATTTAAATATCCATTTAAGAAAGCACATTTAACATCCATCTGGTACAGCCTAAATCCCATATAAGCAGCAAAGGAAATAAGTAAACGAATAGCCTCTAACCTGGCTACTGGAGCAAATGTCTCTTCATAGTCTATTCCTTCCTGCTGGTTGAAACCTTGTACAACTAGTCTTGCTTTGTTCCTGACAATAATACCATGTTCATCTAGTTTGTTTCTGAATACCCATTTTAGTCCAATGGACTTCTTATCTTTTGGTCTAGGTTCCAGATGCCAAACTTTATTTCTTTCAAATTCATTTAATTCAGCTTGCATAGCATTAATCCAGTCAGTGTCAGTTAAAGCTTCAACATAATTCTTAGGTTCCATGGAGGAAGGGAATGCATTGAATGCACAGAAGTTCCTAAGCTGAGATCTGGTTTGAGTTCCTTTTGTGATATCACTCATGATTACATCAACTGGATGTGATTTCTGATATTTCCAGGGCCTTGGAGTGAAATCCTTTATTGGATACAATTTTTCTTCATTATTGTTGACTGGTTCTTCTGTAGGAACTTGTTCATGGAACTCAGTTTGAACTTCTTCAGGTGTTTCCACATTCTGGTCTTCATTATAGACATTAGTATGTTCTTGAAGTGGAGTTCCTGGTGCATTCTCCATCTCAGGTTCAGCATTTGCTTCAGGATTCGTTACTTCAGCAATTTCAACTTGCTGCTTCTGCTATGATGCTGGTTTCTCATCTGGATTCTGCTTACGCACAAGTCCAATTTTGAAATCATCATCACAATCCTGTACATCAACCAAATGTTCAGTTTCATCAAATATAGTACAGACTCCTCAACACACATAGTCCTTTTATTATAGACTCTATAAGCTTTACTATTCGAGGCATATCCTAGGAATACTGCCTCATCACTACATTCATCAAATTTACCCAAGTTCCTTTTACCATTATTGTGAACAAAGCATTTGCATCCAAAAGATCTAAAGTAGGAAATATTAGGCTTTCTCCCTTTCATAAGTTCATAGGGAGTTTTATTGGTGATGGCCCTAACAGATACTCTGTTAAGTATATAACATGCTGTGTTAACTGCTTCAGCCCAGAAATTCCTAGGCAGCCTGCTTGATATCAGCATTGTCCTTACCATGTCTTCAAGGCTCCTATTCTTGCGTTCCACCACTCCATTTTGTTGTGGAGTTCTTGGGGCAGAGAAGTTGTGATCCATACCATACTCAGTACAAAATTCATCAAATTTTGAATTCTCGAATTCTGTTCCATGATCTGATCTAAGATGTATCAATTGATTGCCTGTTCTTCTCTGTTCTTTCTTTACAAAAGCAAAAAACTCATCAAACGTTTCATCCTTACTTACAAGAAAGAAAACCCAAGTGAACCTTGAAAAATCATCAACAATAACCATTACATATTTCTTACCACTTCTACTTTGGATTCTCATTGTACCACAGAGATCCATATGAATGAGTTCCAAAGGTCTTTTGGTACTTACCATCTTTTTGGACTTTAAGGAAATTTGAGTCTGTTTTCCTCTAGCACAAGCTTCACACACTTTGTCATACAGGAACTTAATGCAAGGAAGTCCTTCCACTAAGTTTTTAGATCTTATTTTATCAAGTAAAGAAAATCTTGCATGGCCAAACCTTTTGTTCCATAAAAGAGGATCATCCTCAATAACACTAAGACATATTAAACTGCTGTTACGAACCTCATTAAGATCCACAATATATGTGTTCCCTTTACGAGTTCCTTCTAAAATAATGTTCCCAGTGTCATTGTGGATGATTCTACACTTATTAGAAGTAAAGCTAACAGAATTACCTTTGTCACAAAACTGTGAAATACTTAACAAATTGTGTTTGAGGCCCTCGACTAAAAATACATTATCAATGGCATGGGAACATGACCTTCCTATCTTTCCAATAGCAATTATATCACCTTTCATATTATCACCAAAGGTCATTGTTCCACCATAGTAGGCATCCAGTGAGAGAAATCTAGATTTATCTCCAGTCATGTGCTTAGAACAACCACTGTCGAGGTACCAAGTGTTGTTCCCCCTCACTGGAACCTGCAAGAAGAATTAAACGTTAGAGTCAGGAACCTAGGTTTCCTTGGGTTCCTGTGTAACAGGAGTTGATTCATTTTTCTTGATCCAGATTTGTTCTACATGTTTGACATTCTTCTGTGTGCTTTGTTTTTTCTTAGGACACTTAACCTGCTTATGTCCTGTATTGCCACAGAAATAACAAACCATGCTACTAGGCAAGTTGACATACTTCTTTTCTTTCTGGAACTTGTTTTTAAAACCTAAACCTTTAGTATTCTTGGTTTGAGCCTTAGTAATCCAATCAGGAACTCTATACTCTATTGGTTGCTTACCTTTCCTAGCTCTCTCAAGTTCCCCCTTAAGACGTGCCTTATCCGTTTTTAAATCTTCCAAATCATGTTTTAATTTTTCAAAATTCGGATAATCAGTAGGTGGAGGAACTTCAGAGTTAGGAGTATCGACACTAAGTTTTAACAAAGACAATTCCACATTCAGAAGTATGTTATCTTGTTTCAGATTCTCTATAGTCTCTTTTAAATTTTTATTATCATCAAACAGACTAAAGAACCTGTATTGAATGTCAAACTTCATGTTATCAACCCATTCATTATTCTCTTTGTAAGTAACTAAAGCTTTATCACTTTGCTGTTTGGATCTATGTAATTCCTTTAAATCTTCTTGAGTTTCCAAAATAGTATTTATTAGATTCTCTTTAGACAGATTTTTTAATTGATTGTAAGAGAACCATACCTCAGACTCAAGCTCCTTTAGTTTGGCAGCTTCATCAATTTTTGCCATTAAACATAAATGAGCAGTTTCTTCTAATGGTTGGTCCTCCTCTTCTTCTGAATCTGTATCTCCCCAAGCAGCTAGCATGGCTTTCTTCTCATTGTCCTTGGTGAAGTAAGGCTTATAGACTTTTGACTCTTTGGATTGTTCTTTGCCTTTTGTCTTTCCTTTCTCTCCATCCTGTACAGGGCAATCCTTAATGAAGTGATCTTTTGACCCACACCTGAAGCACGTTGTGTTTCTGGAACTTGTGAACTTCTTTTCCTGTCGAACTTCTTATTATTCATCATCTTTTTAAATTTCCTCACTAACATAGCCATCTCTTCCTCATCAACTTCCGATTCTTCTGAATCTTGAGCCTTAAGTGCAAGGCTTTTACTTCTGGAACTTTCAGTATTGGAACTCAGATGAAGTTCATGTGTCATCAATGATCCAGCTAGTTGTTCCATATTAAACTTGGTGAAATCCTTAGCTTTCTGCATAGCAGTAACCTTGGATCTCCAGCGTTCATCTCGTGGTAGACTTCTTAGGATCTTCCTTGCCTGTTCATCAATAGGAATATGCCTGCCAAGGGAGTTCAGTTCATTAATAATATCATTGAATCTGGTAAACATCTCTTTTATGGTTTCTTTAGACTGGATTTCAAACCTTTCATACCTAGACATCAATAAATCTATTTTAGAACGTTTTACCTCGTTAGTACCTTCATGAGTTACCTGTAGAAAATCCCAAATCTGTTTGGCAGACTTGCATCCCATGATACGGTTCATGGGGTCCAAGTCCACAGTGCAAATACTTTATTGCTAAAGCATTCAGTTCAAGTTTCTGATAATCTTCTTTGTCATAATCAGAAATAGATTTAGAAACTACCTCATGTTTGTCATTGGTTGTAGTTATTTCAAAATCACCAGTTTCAATAACACGCCAAACCTGGTAATTTTCAGCCTTGATGAAGATCTCCATCCTGTTCTTCCAGTAGGAATAGAACTTACCATTGAACATAGGTGGACGTTGGTTTGAGTACCCTTCTTCAATTTTCTCCTTGTAATTCATCTCTCCAGGAACTTACTCAGCAAAGTTATCTGCTTGCAAGTGAGAACCTTGCTATGATACCAATTGTTAGCTGAGACAAAAACTACAAGAAGGGGGGGTGAATTGTAGGTGAGTTCCTAGTGACTACTTTTTCAAATATAAAATAGAATAAAATAGGAACTTGCAATGCACACAAGATTTTACGAGGAAACCTTCTAGTGCCCAACTAGAAGTAAAACCTCGACCCTACCTTAGGGATTTCGAACACGAAAAATTTCACTATAATAGGGAAAACACCAAGTTACAACCTATTATAATCAAACCTCTACTCACAAGTTCCTGAACGAACTTGCTACAGAATAGGATTCTATTCTACCCAGTCTAAGTCCTACACTCAGACTCTCTCTCGTACTCCCTAAGCATAGATCTTCTGAACTTCTCAACAAAAGCTCTCTCTGTATGCAATGATAACAAAAAAACTCTCACCCAAAATAACACAAAACCAATTACAAGTAAAGACACCTAGTATATGATAGGCAAGCTATGCATGAAACCCGAAACTAATATGACAAGATGATAAGCTTGGCAAACTTACACAATTAAAACTCTGTAAATTCTTCACGCATAAAACTCACAAAAAAACCTAAACTCTTTTTTTCTCTACTATTTATACAAGTATTACTTGTATATCAAGTAGGTTTTCTTAAAGATAAATAAGTTAAACATAACTTATCATTATACACGGTTTTTATGTAAATCATTAGAAGAAAATATTTTCCGAAAAATAAGATAGAAAGATTGAGTTAAAAAGCATAATATCTTTTTAACAAACTGATTTTAAGAAATAAACATTTAAAGAAAATCTTTTTCAAATTCTATCTTTTATCTTTTCCGATTTTAATTTATTTGCCAAGCTAACTTGCCACGCTTATAATAGACTTCATGCATATCCTACTTAACATATTTAACAATGAATCTAGAAGATAAAATCTTTAACTAAATCATCGTTGCGCCGCGCTCATGTACTGGTAGGTTTACTTGGGCTCCACGCTTACTAAGTTCCTCCAAAGATCTTAGCCAGCCATCTTCAAGTTCCCGTAAAGGAACGTTCCTGTTAGGGAACTCAGTTCCTGTGAGGGAACACTTCTTCTGTTTCGAATAACCTTCTTGAATAAAGAACTTCTTCAAGTCTTCTTAGTTTTAGTTACATCTTCCATCTCCAAGATCAATTTCACCTAAACTAAACAAACACTTGAAAAACCTTTATTAAATGAGTTTGCTGTAGTTTAAATTCCTCATCATCAATACCTTTAAACATCAATAGAATCCAAACTGCCTCCTTTGCTACTTCAGATGCTGCCAAGTACTCGGCTTCAGTTGTAGAATCAGCGGTTGTGCTTTGCTTTGCACTCTTCCAACTAAACACTCCTTCATTGAGACAGAATATGTATCCGGATTGTGACTTGGAGTCGTCTCTGTCTGTCTGGAAGCTTGCGTCGGTATATTCCTCAACAACCAATTCATCTTCACCGCCATAGACCAGGAATTTATCCTTGTTCCTTTTCACGTACTTCAGAATATTCTTAGCCGCAGTCCAATGTGCCTCTCCTGGGTCTGATTGGTATCGGCTCGTAGCACTCAAGGCATACGATACATCCGACCTAATACATATCATGTCATACATGATCGATCCAATAAGCGAAGCATATGGAATACGACTCATCCTTTCTCGCTCATTAGGTGTCTTTGGACACTGCTTCTTGCTTAAGGTTATGCCATGTGACATGGGTAGGTGACCTCTCTTGGCTCCTTCCATTTGGAATCGAGCTAGAACCTTATCGATGTATCCCTATAGATCTTGATGCCTAGTATGTACTGAGCCTCTCCCAAGTCTTTCATTGAAAAACATTTCCCGAGCCAAGCCTTTATAGACTCTAACAACGGAATGCTATTTCCAATGAGCAAAATGTCATCGACATATAAGACTAGGAAGGCGATGTCACTCCCACTGACCTTCTTGTAAAGACAATACTCATCTTGATTCTTGATAAAACCAAACTTACTGATGGCTTCATCAAATCGCAGATTCCAACTTCTGCTTGTTTGCTTTAATCCATAAATGGACTTCTTAAGCTTTCATACCTTCTCAGGATTGTTCTGGTCAACAAAACCTTCAGGCTGTGTCATGTACACAGTTTCTTCCAAAATTCCATTGAGGAAGGCGGTTTTGATGTCCATCTGCCATATTTCATAATTGTAATATGCAGCAATCGCTAGAAGAATTCGAACGGACTTAAACATAGCTACTGGAGAAAAGGTTTCATCATAATCAACGCCGTGAATTTGCCTGTAACCTTTTGCTACAAGCCTTGCTTTGTAAATGAATACATTTCCATCTTTGTCGGTTTTCATCTTGAAAATCCATTTACATCCGATAGGTATGTAACCTACGGGTAAATCAACCAAGTCCTATACTTGATTTTCAAACATGGAGTCCATTTCGGATTTCATGGCCTCTTGCCATTTTGCAGAGTCGGGGCTCGTCATAGCTTGCTTGTAGGTTGCCGGCTCATCTCTATCCACTACTAGGATGTCCTGATCTTCGGTTAATACAACACTGAGATATCTGTCAGGTTGAGATCTTGGCCGAGTTGACCTACGTAGGGTAATGGACTGAGCATTTGCATTGTCGGTTTGACTTTGCATATTTTGACTTTGACCAATGTCAACAGGTGCTTCCTGAGCACTTTGATTGTCAACTTGTCCTTGTTGCTCGTCCTCTCGAACTTCGTCGAGTTCGATTTTCCTCCCACTTTTCATTTTGGAGAGATGCTCCTTCTCCAAAAAGACACCATCACGAGCAACAAACACTTTGTTCTCGGATTTGTTGTAAAAGTAATACCCTTTGGTTTCTTTTGGATAACCCATAAAGTAAACCTTGTCAGATTTCGGATGAAGTTTGTCAGAAATGAGTTTCTTGACATATGCTTCGCATCCCCAAATCTTGAGAAAAGACAACCTTGAATTTATCAAACGATTCAGATTTGTGCGACATTAGATAGACATAACCATATCTACTATAGTCGTCCGTGAAGGTTATAAAATATCGATAACCACTCCTTGCGGGTGTACTCATTGGCCCACATACATCGGTGTGTATTAGTCCCAACAAGTCACCGGCCCTTTCTCCCAACTTAGAGAATGGTTGCTTTATCATCTTGACTAATAAACATCCTTCGCAATTCTCAAAGGATTTTAAATCAAATGAGTCAAGAATACCTTCTTGAAGAAGCTTCTTGATGCGTTTGATGTTAATGTGGCCAAGACGACAATTCCACAAGTAAGTTTGACTAGACGGTGTAGTCTTAGCTTTCTTTGCATTGGTATCAAACATTTTGTCTAAAAACACGTGAAAGTGTCATTCCATAAATATATTCAAGACATCAAAACAAAAGTCTTGGTTGATGAAAACGACGTCCAACGTCGGAAATACATCAAAAGTATGGTGCATAAAACTAAATAAGTTCTACTTCTTTAGACAAAACATGATATTACAGGTTTTCTTGGATAAATCACCTTCATCCTACTTGTGTACTCATTTCCACATGAAGAAGCACTGCTCACTTGGTTCCTGAAAAAGGAGTGTATTGTGAGTCAATTTTCCGATATCTAATACCTTTTAAAAATTGCTTATATTCAAGTGTTTAAGATGATATCTGAGGTTGAGGTTACTTTTCCTTTCGCCTCATCATCCAGATACTTGCTGCATTCTCTTTTGTAGTGTCCGGGGTTACCACAATAGAAGCAGCGCATATTCCTCTTGTCTTTGAACTCCTTCTTCCTTGGTCTAAGGGCAAAGTTAGCCTTCTTGGAAGAATAGGTCTTTTGGAGCTCTTGGATGATTTCCCTTAAGGACAGTGTATCCCTATTGGTGGTGAGACGCATTTAAGCCCCACATATCCCGAGTGAAGAGAGCTAAGAAGCATGTGAGCCGCTTGCTCATCTTCCACTGGTTTGCAAATTAGCTCCAGATGGTTGAATAGCCTTGTCATGTTAATTACATGAGCTTGAAGTGGCATTCTGGGCCTAAGTCTCGCATTGTAGACTTTTCCCCACACCTCTTGTCTTTCTTTCGAGAGAAAACCATCTTGCGGTGGCTTGATCCTCATTTTGGAGAGTTACCTAGTCACATCCTCCACGTGACCATAATAATTGCCCCTAGCACTTTTGGCGACCCTCAAATTGACTACATCCTCAAGAGCTTTGAGCATCATGTCCGGAAAATAGCCGGAGAAAATCTCCTTCCATTGAATCGGGATGGAGCGAGTTTGCCATGAGTTTCGAAATTCTCTTGCAATCCATGCTCCATTGTTCATGAGCTTCATCACTCATGATCCCTTTTGAGTAGAAGCTAGGGATCGGAGTGTCCAAGATATGCACTAGGTAGCAATTTCTGAGTGTCTTTCTGAGTTCATCTTCCCATTCTTTAAAGTTCACCAAATTGAGCAAAAATGGTAACTTTTCGGGAAGTTCCGGGTACATAAGGTCGTTATCATTAGTTGAAGACATGATTCTACAATTGAAAGAATTTTAATGAAAAACCATTCAAAATTACTTAAATTAGATTGAATTTTATTCATGCAAATTTTCAATACTTATTTAGCGTCTTATTTACACGTAAAATTGTCTCTATTTTGTTAAAATAAGGCGATTCCAAGATCCGAAGAAACAAAGAGTGGTTAAGCATGCTTTGGATTGTCTTAACACTCAATTTTCTAGGGTAAGAATTTCCTTGCTAATGGCTCTAAGCCACTCTTGGTTAGACAATCGTCGCATCTAATGCATCTTTGACGATGTATCTCTTTTGCCACGTATGTGAGGACTCCTTACTCATACCGATGAGTTAAACCAAAACCAACGTGCATACTCAGTGTGCCTTATGAGCCTTGGAGAAGTGATGACACCTCGCTTTGGCGTAGCCTACCATCACCCTCGTTCGGTTGGTAAGTGTTGTTTTGGAAAGGCAAGTTTGACTCAATATTATTAGAGACCTAGGATTTCTATGTTGGTTGATTTAAGTGAACTTAACTAATCATCGCAACATAAAGAAAACCTAAACATGCATCTAACGAAAAATTCACATGTATATAAGCATAAAATATAAAGCGAAATTAAGGTACAAAAGGTCTTCATTTGCAATTCAAGGCTTTGTCTTCCAAGATACGCCGTCTTCAAGACTTAACCAAACTATGAAAATACTAGTGTCTACGACTAGGAATAATCTAAATATTAAGGTACAAAAATACTTAACGGTGCGTAGACCGTATTTAGATTCACAAAAATACATAACGGAACGTAGTCCGTATTTTCTATCCTAATCGGGTCCCACTAGTTGCCATTTCATAAAACCTATGAGAGAGAATATATATTCCATTCATCCATTCACTATTTCTGAATGGCCCATGCAATTAACAATATCAAACAAGTAAATTTAAACAACGCGCGCACTAGTATCTAACCTAGGTGGTTAATCCGATTAACACGCCTAATTAAAACTAATCAAAATTGTTTAACCGACTATGTAATTGACGTCATTAATAATTGAAGCTACCACTAAATTCCGCATTTCCCTTAATTAATCCAATTAATTAAGTCGGTAGCACCCAAACTTGTCAAAATAAAATTTTGCCAATGCCGCTCAAAACCGAGGCCTAGCCTCCCAAAATTTTAATTAAAATAAACAAAATTAATTAAAATAAATAAAACGGCAAAATAAGCAATATTAAGCCAAACGCATTTCAAGTGGCTTTCACTTTAAGCGTTTTGCCAAGAAACTCGAATAATCGCGGCTCATGCAAACCAAGCATACTACGACTATTCACCTCACCGCACAAGCATATGCACACACAAAAAACTCCGCACACACGGCCCGCGGCAAGCAGCCATGGGCTGCTGCCACTGCCGCACGCACGCGCACGCACAGCCATGGCTGCTGGTGCGTGGCTGCTGCGACCGTGTGCTTGCTGCAGCGCGTGTGGCCCCACGTAAGGCGGGGCAGCCACCTTGGCAGCCACATGCGGGCTGCTATGCAGCCTGGCTAGCCAAGGGTGGTTCTTTGCCTCGTTTTGCGTGCCATGGCCTCGGGATTTGATCCCATTTCGCGAGACATAATTAATTAATTCTAAATTAATTTTAGAACTAACTTAATGAGCAAAAATAAAATTTTTTAAACAAGTCTAACTTAATAAAATTTCAAAGTGTAAATAACCAAAATAATTCCAAGAACCATTCTTAATTAAATTGGTTTAGCTTGGTTTAATAACAAACTTGAGGCAATTTCTCACTTTTAATTTAATCAATTTAAATTAAACTTGAGAATTTGAAAAAGTAAGGGGTAGTTGGAAAAATATGAACTTTAATGTTCAAATGAAAATTCCAACATCTAAATTTTGTGAATCCTGGAAAATTATATCTTCCAACATGAAGATAACCAAATTTCTATCACAAAAATTGAAACTTTATGTTTCCAATCAACTCTAAATGATTAAAATAACAAAGTTTAACACAAAATAACATGGAATTTTAGTGGGTTTTTAAGTTTCAATCACTTATCACAAATAAAGATTGAATCTTTAACACTTAGGAAGCCTCAAAACAAAAATTTTCACACTAAAAAGCAATTAGTTTGCAATTATGTGAAAATAAATCAACCTTTAAGCATCAAATATTACCAAGTAAGTGTTCTTTAAGGGGACTTAAAAATGCAGAAAATAATGCAAATAATCAACCACATAATCAACAAGTTATGCCATTAATTTCAAGGTTAGAAAAGACTTAAAATTTTTCGTCAAAAATGAAAAATCCCTCGAAAAAGGCATTTCTGGTCAATTTGGCTAAAATGACAGCCCCAACGGGGTAAAAACCTTTCCAGAACACCTTTTCCACCCAAATTTCACTATTTTTTGGGTGAAAATATGGGTTCTGGGCCAAATTCGACACTAAAAACGGGATTAAAATAAATAAAACCGAGCTACTAATCTAATTAGCAACTTAAACCAGAAAAATAAGCCAAAATAAACCTTGAAAAACATGATTATAAAAATAAACGAGCGGGGCTCCGATACCGCTGTTGGGGTTTGGTGAGTCCGACTCACCGCGGAAACAACCCCGACCCAAGGAACCACTCGTAATTAATAAAACCATAAAGCATAAATAAATAAGCACAAGAAAAGGAAGAACGAATCATACCCTTGAAGCGAGCTTCGCCCTCTCAAAACGGGCTCTTACTTGAAAGCCTTGAGTACCGCAAATGTCGTGCCTCCAACGGTATCCACACACAAAGGAAAGACACGACTTTTTAGGTCCGATACCTTGGAGTTAGCAAGGTCCGACCATAACCCAAGTGTTAATGGAGTTTAAGAGTTTTTCCCAAAATATGGAATGCTTTTTCTAACTCCCACTCAAGCACTTTACTCCGAATCCCAAGGTTGGTATTTATAGAGGAAAGTATGAGTGGGAATTTCTATCCCATCAATGTGGGATCATGAAATTCCACAAATTAATTTAAAGCTAAATTAAATTAAAATTGCAAACTAATAATAAATCTACAAGTGGCATTACCATCTGAAATGGGTTGGTGAGGACCACATGGAGAGTAGGGGACCATACTTGCTCCCCACTCAATACTCTCCTTGTGCCACATGCCCTTACCCACTTGCTCCCATATTCCTCAAGCTTCCCCATAGTGACCGGCCCTATGGCCCAGCCCGAACCCAGCCCGCACTAAGATGCGGGATGCTGCTATGCGCGCAAGCCACGCACTTGGTGCGGGCTTGCTGCTATGCGTGGCTGCTAGTGCGTGCGCTGCTAGCACACCTAGCTTGCGACAGCTAGCTGCTGCACGCACCACATGCATGCGGCTGCTAGCTGCTGCTATGTGTGGCTGCTAGCACGGTGCGCTAGCACGCACCTAGCCAGCCATGCTAGGCTCGGCTTGGTGCGCTTGCTAGCCACCTATGCTTGGACATTTTTGCCCCTAGCATTCGGATGCTCGGGGCATTCCGATGCTAGGGGTATTTTGGGAATATGGTCGATTTATTATTATTTTGCGCGTCTCGTCTTTTCATTATTTTTGACTCGACTTCTGACGATCGGTTTCGACGCTCCAAGCTCGAATTACCGACGTCTAAATATTTAACACTCGGGCGACGAATTAATTTCTTCCGAATTAATTCGTCGAGTTGGTTCGTATATTTTTCTTGGGTGTGACCCAAAGGGTTCAGTCAAGATTAAGCTGTAATATTAATTATATTAATATTACTGATCGGAAGCGTCCTCCACCCAGACATTCCGATCACTTGACCTTACTGAATATATTAGCTTTCTAATAATTCTGAACTCGCTATCAGAATAATACACTTGTTCGAAGGACACCATTCCTTTCAATGTATTGCACCATATCCATTTAAGGAAAAGAAATATTTGTGTTCACACTATAAATACCTAATATACCCTTACTTTTCAACCCTTTTTATTTTGTGTATAGAATAACATGGGTAACTTGGTATCTACCTTTCTCTCTCATCCTTTTTTCCACAACCAAAAAATTTGCGTCTGTAGGCGTCGCTCAAAGTGCGCCTACGTTAAAAGCATGTGGTGAATATGCTTGGCACTCTTAGGAAGTGGGAATTGACATAATACGATCAGGGACAAATAAAGTAGGGAGCCGCCAACAAGTTTTTAAGGAACTTGTAAACCGTTCACGGATCATAAAAAGGCAACCACGAATAAGGGACAACAAAGGCAACAACGATTGACCCGTGAAGGTTACACCCCATTCATAATCCATGAGGTTACTAACTCCATATGGTTCGGAACCATGATAGGAGGATTGGGGATGATGGTACGAAGTGAGTTATGGAGTCACATTCGCCCGTATTGGCCTCTACTCGATTCTTATAGTGAAAAGTGATTCCTGCGATCTCAAAGGCATACAAACAAAATATTCAATTTGCTCCAAACTATTATTAAGCTAAATTGGTTTAAAATTAATGCACACATAATTCTAAAATTGGTGATCACTTTAATTAAAAACAAGATTAAAAAAGGATCCTAAACCGGTCGTCCAAATTATCTTATTAGGCGTGATTTTCAATTACATATTCCCTTTAAACATGCAATATGGTGATCAATAAAAATAATAGAATAAAAATTAATATTGGAAGCAATTAACAATAATATCATTATTCAAATCAAATAATAATAATAACCCTAATCATGATACTAGCAATATAAAAATAATAAGTAATTAAATTAATTAATTACTCACATTTCGCACGTTCCTTTTAATTGCTACATCATGAATAAATTGTTAGTAACTTCAATAAAAATATAACTCAAATGAAAATTAAATTAAATAAATGTAGATTTGATTTGGTCCAAACCCTCAGTCAATAATACCTTTCACGCCTTGGTTTAAGTATATAGAACTTTGGGTATTGTATGGACTCTTTGGAGTGCTTAGGGGAAGTATTAGTGAAAGAATGGGGTGGCTAGTGTTTAGGATAAAGAGGGAGAAAAGAATTATTTGATGATCAAACTTTTTGATCATTGGAAAAGGAGTGATATGACCTCTATTTATAGAGAAAAAAAGAAGGGTCGAAGAATTAAGATAAGATCCGAATTAAATCGGAATGAAACTCGATAGACTGCAGTTTTAACGATTTTTGTTTTTATCATATATTTTGATCCAGAATTTGGAATAAGATGAATAAGATATCGTTGGAAAGCTCTTGAAGTCTACTTTCTAACACAATTAGAATCAGATTAAATTATTTTGTATAATAAAAGATATGGACGAAATAGTGAGACGGTGTCAGTTTTGGATAGAGTTTGACATTTTATTCATATCTTTTCCGTTATAGCTCGGAATTGATATTATAATATATCATTGGAAAGATAAATTCTAGGGTTATCCAAACTCATAAAATTTGGATAAAAAATATGAGGCACAAAAATAATATCTGTCTATCTTTGAATGTCTTTCAATTTGGATAGAATTAGGACTTTCAAAAAAGGAGTTTTTTTCAATTTCAAACTCTTTAATCTTATCTTTTCAAAACGAATAATTAAGATATTTTAGAAACTTTTAGAAGCTTCAAATTAATCCTATTTGGTTTAGGAATTGGATTAAATAATTTGGACCCTCCACATGATCATTGGGTCGTAGGTAAGGTGGGCTTAGGTTCGGTTTGGGCTCAGTTTAATATTTTGGCCATAACTTATTCGTTATAACTCTGATTTGGGCATATAATATATCGTTGGAAAGCTCTTATAAAGCCCATAAAACTTTTAAATCACTGGACTCATATTATGGAGCAAAATTGACTGGATTAAATGTTTTTATAAAAAGGACACGAAATGAATGATTTTAAAAGACACGAAATTAATTATTTTGTGTTTAAAGGCACGAAAAGAGGAAAATAAGTTACGGTTTGGGGAAATGGGCTAGAATTGGGTTGGTTTATGAAATGGAAATATGGAATTAAGCACTCAAAGATTAAATATTCAACCCGACCAATAATGGCGGTGAAAGGTTGTTTATCATCGGGTTTGGTTTTGGGGAGACATTTTTAGGTGTCTACAGTGTCAAACCCTTATGGTGCAATAATTAAAGAACAGAGGAAGTATATCAAATTGAAATTAAACTAAATTAGAAGTTGAGTTAATTTGGTTTAAACCCTCAATTAATTATACTTTTCACGCCTTGGTTTAAGGACGACACCTCGGGTCAAGTATGGAATCCTTGGAGTGCTTAAAGGATGTATGGTGGAAGAATAGGGAAGGATAGAAATTAGGTTTAAGAAAGAGAAATAGAGAGAGAGAGAGAGAGAAAAGAGTGAAGGTTTTGATTTATAAGAGAGGAAGAAAGAATGATTTTGTGCCCCTAAACTAGAGAAATCAGGTTCGTGTTTAGAAAGAAATTGCGTAGAGTAAAGCACGGAACCCTAAATGTGAAGCGCCGCAAAGAAAAAAAACCCTAGGAAAACATTGTGTCATGGTGCAAAATACAATGACACAGTGCACAATGCCGTGACATGTTAGCAAACCCCGTGGCGCGACATTTATGTCGTGATGCGGCAAATCCTGTTTTAACGCATTTTTAAAACTATGATAACTTTTGATCCGTAACTCATAATAAAGCATATAATATATAGTTGGAAATCTTATCAAGTTTGATTTCCAACCCAATTAGAATCAGGTCAAAATCTTTTGTAGATTTAAATATATGGCCGTTTTAATGAAAAGGTGTTGGGCCAAGTTTAGTGTTTTGCTCATATCTGTTTCGTTTTAAATCGAAATTGGGTTTATAATATATATCGTTGGAAAGCTTATTGAAAGGCCTAAGCAACCAAGTAATAATTGGATCAAAATTATATGTTAACAAAATCATTTTAGATCAGTTTTGTGGTGTGGGCACAAAAAGAAGAAAAGTAAGTTATGGTTTAGCAATATGGGCTAAGAATTGAGTTGGTGTACTAAATGTATTGAATGGAATTATGGATTAAGGACTCCAAAGGTTAAATACTCAACTCGACCAATAATGGCGGTTGTTGTTCACGGGTTTTATTTTTGGGAGAGATTTTTAGGTGTCTACAACTAGTAATTCTTTAATTAAAGTGTAGACGAGGTAGTTATGACCATTATTTGTAAAGTAATTTTGATCATGATTTCTTGGTCACAATTTTGAAATTTTTTGGTCTATCATGCTTAGCAAGTGACTTGTTTTCTCTTTACTAAAATTAATATGTGAAATGTATGCATCAAATACATATTGAAATTTAGGTTTCTCTTTCAATACTGTATATCATTGACAATTAGTTAAATAAAATCACCATGATCCATTATCTTGCCATATTGTAGACATTTACTTTCGGTCTTTTAACTTAGCCAGACAGCAAATAATAATACAAGTAACACTTCTCTAGTTGAAATCGAAGTTTAGCTTCTTTGGACTTTGAATTGTAAGAAATGGTAAATCAGAAGCACTTAAAACACAAATAAACAAGACCTTTAACTCATTGTTACACCCATAAATCAGATTTTTGACTTTTAATTGACTTTCTTGACTTTGACTAAGTTGAGAATTCCTAGAGTCAGTGATTGGTCTTTTGGGCTAGTTTGATTAAAACATAACAACCATTGGGCTGGTATCACATTAAAGGACCAATTATATATAGACCAGATTAGAAGGCTAATGGATGATTTTAATTTTCAAAGTAGAGATGGTGCCAAGAAGTATAACCGTACAACAGTTATGGGAGTCATCCATAACTGCTCCATTTTGCCTATAGATAGAAGTAAGAAGACATCCTCAAATAATTCAACAACAAGCATTTCATTTCTTTTGAGATTTTTTCTTAGCCTTCGTAGTTTCCTTTGGCTTAGTAGCCAATTAAGCTATAGTGTAGTTTATCACATAGCATTTATTGAAGATCGTTCATCTTCTCAAATTGTATGACCATGGAGGTAACCTCTCCTTCAACTTGTACAATAAAAGACCTGACTCTATCCTTTTATTAACGATATGCATTTGTATCTTTTGTCATATGTGTATCTACTCGTTTTTTTAAACAAGCTAACTTGTTTTACTTCTTTTCGAAAAGCTTCCTTATTTGTTTGTTTTACACTAGCAAGGTTATCCTTTCGTTAAAGAAAATTCTAAAAAATAGCGCGTTCTTTTATACTATGCTCAGTCAAAGTGAATTGAAGCTAAGTGATGATCTAGCAAGGAAAAGCAGTAAATTTCTTGGGCACTAATTAGATCATAATCTTATTCATTCGACCTTTTGTTAAATAAGATCTTCTCATCATCATTGCTCTACCTAATATCTCCTCTTCTTTTTTTATTTCCCACCACGACATCAAAGAGACATAAATGTATCCCTTCCCCCTTTCAATACATGCCTCCTAAAATACATATAATAGATTTTAAAGAAAAACGTAATTATAATGAGATAAAATCAACTATTTAATAATGTCCCCACTTTGGGCTTGTTCTCTTCACCTTATTAAAATAAGTTTCATGTCTAATAGGTTGCGATAAGTTCAGATAAATTCATATAAGTTACAATAAGTGAAGGATCTATGTCTTCATCAAGTGCAATTACTAGATATATAAATGGATCAAATTATGGAGATAATTAAGATCGTACATTAGAGTCATTGATATATAATAGCTAGAGGTGATAATGATCTTGGGGCTAGTAAAATAGGTCACACCCCAAATGGACGGATCCTATAAGGTTACACAAAGGGCCTAGATCGAGCATCAGAGGGCGAGGCCCATGATGGGCCTTGTCCCCTAGGTGGGCGGTTATATGAAGGGATTTGAGAGGTTTTGAGCTTCCTAACCTAGTTCAAATATAATATGATTATAAGTAGACTAGGTTCCTAGGTTATTCGAGAGAACAATTTTCTTGTTAAGTTGAAACCCTAATTAGTAAACATGAAACCAAGCCACTCAATCTCTCTCTCTCTCTAATCCCGTGGACTAAGTAGAGGAGTCACACTTGAGGCTCTATTCTCTCCATGATTTGCCGATCGAATAGCTATGTGGAGATCACGCTTCAAAGGTATGATTATATAATTCTTGTGTGTTATGCATGCGATCCTATTTTAGGTGCGTATGAATATGATTCATGAAATTCCGCTTATAATACTTAAAAATTCCTATAGTGGTATCGGTTAACCTTTTTGCATGAACACGCTTGATTATAGTAATACAATTATTTGAAGTCTAATTTTATAATCAAATAAGAGAGAGAATTAATTTGATTATGGTTCAATTATTATATTAAATGTGACTTAAGTCTTTGAATTGATTAAATATGATTTAATTATGCTCAAATAACCATGAAGAGGACCGAAATTTAGCCCTAAATTGCTCAAAAATTTCGAACAACAATTTTCGGATTTTTTGAAAATCATAGTCCTAAATTTTGATTTTGTGCTTGTTTGTTATTTAATTCGATATGATTCAAATTTCATAATTTTAATTAGATTGATTTATGCATAAAAGTGTTTTGTGTATGATCATCAAATTAATTATAAGAGTTAGAATTAAATTGGGATTAATTTTATGAGGAACCCTAATTTTAAAATTGAATGAAGATTGAATTTTAATTTTGGATTGATTTTATTTAATTTTAATAAATGTTTATTTTAATTAAATTAAAAAAAATCCTTAGCTGCCGACCGAGGATAGTCCAAGAGGGAGGGAGGGCAGGTTATCCAGGGTGGCAGGATGCAGCGTGCAAGAGTTGCACGACTATTGCACAACCACATTGTGCTGTTGCTACATCCTTGCACGATAGTGGCTGCTGTAAAGCAGCCAGTCATCGTGGCTAGCCTAGGCTGGCCATGCATGGTGGCCTGCAGCCACAACACTGATGCAGCTCGCTGTTGTCCTTGCGGTAGTGGCTAGCTTCGGCTAACCAACCATGGTGGCTGGCGGTGGCAGACGATTTTAAAAAAGGAAAAATTCATTTTAATAATCCCAACCTTGCCCAATTTACTTTAAATAATCCAAACTATTGATTATTCTATATTAATCCCAACTTTGATGTGCGTTTTCTTCTAACAATCCCAAACCGGTCAACCAAAGTCAACAACTTATTATTGTAGGTTGCCTAACACGTGTCGACATGTGATTGGTCCAAAAAGATTAAAACTAAATAAAAATAAATATTAAAAGAAACGAAAAAAATTACAAAACTTAAACCACCAACCACCAGCCAACAATGGTGGCCACCTTTCTTTCCAGCCTACCCCCAACCATCCCCTCCAGCCCCGTCGCCAATTTCTAACACCAAAAATCGGTCCCCACTCCAACCACAGCCCAAAAACCGCCTGAATATTCACCTAAAAAACGCCCAAAACCACCAGAATACAGCCACCGAACAACAGCCACCTGAAACACTTTACAGACGCCTAAAAACTACACATGAAACAGCACCAATATCGCACCCAAAAATTGAGATAAATGCCTGAAAAGTCCCCCAAATAAGTCGGAAACCGGTAGAAATACAGACATCACCAGAAACTTCAACGCGCCTATGCCGTCGCTAGGAAACCACAGCCTAAACCCCAGATAATTTGCCCAAAAATTGCAACCTAGAAGCCGGGAAAACTGGACCTTCTCCGTCAAACCTTTGTTGGACCGATATCTAATCTGAAGGGTTATGTTTCGGGGTTAGGTTGGGTAGGGAGATGGGAGAAGGGAGGGGAAAAGAAAGGAGGTAGTAGGCGCCGGAAAGTCGTGGCCACCGGCTGTGGTCATGGCTGAATTGGAAAGGTCTTGGCCACCGACGGTAGTCATGGCTGTGTATTGGTTTTGGGGTTGATTTTTTTTTGTTTTTTATTTATTTTTTTTTTGTTTTTTTGAACAAATAAATGTGCAACATGTGGCAGTTTCATTTTAAAAAAAAATATTAACCCTTTCTTCAGGTTACCAGTAATCGGGACTGAAGAAAAAAAACACTGATAAAAGTTGGGATTATTACATAATAATCGAAAGTTTGGATTATTTAAAGTAAATTGGACAAAGTTGGGATTATTAAAGTTTATTTTTCCTGTAAAAAAATATTTTGTTTTAAAAATATTTCAAGATAAATTCAAATTTATTTTGGGATAAAATTAGTTTTATTTGAGATAAAATCCTTTCATTCTAGGATAAAATCAAACATTCAAAAGTTGACTAATTTGATATTATCCATATTTAAGTTTTTAATCTGGTAATTATCCATAATTAAGGTTTTTAATTTTGGATAAGATTTGTTAGGATTCTATAAGCATATTCCAAAAGGATAATAATTGATTTAAATAATGTGATTATCCCATAATTAGATTAGGATATAATTGATTCTAAAATTATTTGAGTGGCTAGTAATTAGGATAGAATCACCTTCTCTAAAAAAAAAAAGGATAGAATCACTTAAATTAGTTAGGATAATCATTGAAAAATAAAAAAGATTTATCTTCCAAGATTAAAATATGATTTGATTCTATCTCATGCTTAAATCAAAATATATGATATTTTATAATTGGTGATGAATAATTTATGATATTATCTGATTATGAATTAAAAGATGAGATATTTTAGGAAATGTGTTGCTTTAATTATGAACATTCGATGTTGTGTTTTAAACAAGCATGTTGAGTGATTTATTATATGGCACTTTTATATAGTATATGATATTATGTTGTTATATATAGACTGGTATGACCCATAGGTTCTAAATACGATCTGCGCATTGTGATTTTTTTTTAAAATCTAAATACGGTCTGCCTACCGTTAAGTATTTTTTTTTAACTTTTATTTAAAGTAAATAGATTAGTTATTTAAATAGTTTAGTCCAAAGAAGCCCATAAAGTGAAGGTCTAAAGTAGTAAGGTGGATGGAGATCCATCAAGGTTCAAGTGAGAGGATTTCATTTCTAGTTTTCTTAGGTTTAAGAGGCCATACTATGTCATGTTTTGTTTTATGCATTAGTAGATTATGCATGTTAGATTTTGTTTATGTTGATTGATGATGCGCTAGAGTTCACTAACACTACTGAAAAACAGTAAATTGCGATCGCCATAACCGGTCTTAAAAAATAGGTAAAACAGTCGCAAATTGTAATTGCGACTGTCAGCAGTCGCAACGCACCGGTTGTTAATCTATTGGTCGCAAAAATTAGAATTTACGACCATTTGGCGATCGCAAAAAATATTGCGACCGTGTTCTATATTTTCAACGACTGTTATTTAGATGCCGTAATTCTGTATTTACGACTACCTTAACGGTCGCAATATTAAAAAATTGTGACAGGCGTGGACGGTTGCAACTTTTAATTAATTGCGACAGGGTAAAAACGGTCGCAATATGATAACAATTGCGATGACAAGAAACGGTCGCAAAATGCTAACAATTGCGACAGGTTCGGAACGTTCGTACTTTTTGACATATTGCGACCGGTGTGAACGGTCCTAATTCTTGAAATCTGCGACATTCTTTAACGGTCGCAATTTAATGAGAATTTGCGACATAAGTGAAGGTCGCAGTTTTAGTGTTATTGCAACCACCAAGATAGTCGCAAAATTTATGATAATATTACCATTTGCTTTAATTTAACGATGCCATCATAACCTGAACCTATAACCTGTTATCATATTTCTTAAATTAAAAAATAATAAAAATTAAAAATAAAATTCATAATTCATATTAACAAGTCCAACTTTGAACAATACTTACAATAACAATGCTCAAGTTAATAATAATAGTAATTAGTTAGTAATAGTTTTATAATCTAAATTGAATAACTAAGTTAGGCCTATAAGAATTATACAAAGTAATGACCTATGTTCTTTCAAAAATAGTAAGGCCAATATGAACAATATACTTCCTCTGTTCTTTTTTACTTGACCTGTTTCTTTTATCACGCGTGCCAATGCAAAACTTTTAACGATCAATAACTTAAATTCTTCATAAGTAAAAATTATAAAAGTTATATATTATGATAGTACTTATTGAGACGAATCCAAAAATATCATACATTAATATATTTTTCCTTACATATTATTCACAAAAGACGGTCAAAGGAGGGGTGGTGAATAGTGTAAAAGTCAAAGCGGGTCAAGTAATAAAGAACGGAGGAAGTAATAGCTAAGGCCTATATTCCCCTAAAAAATTAGCTAAGGCCTATATCCCCTCTCAAAAAAAAGCTAAGGCCTATATTCCCAAACAAAAAAAAGCTAAGGCCTATATTTTTACACCCCCCCCAAAAAAAAAACTAAGGCCTATATGAACAATACTAAACTAAGAGCTACATGAACAAATAAACTATGACACTGGAGTCTTGTAACAAATTAACCCCACCACCATTCATGTCTGGGTCATCTTCCCTATGAACCTGAAATGGAGGACCACCTGAACAGTTAGAGAACAAGTTCTGCAACATCGTCTCCATCATTCGCTTACTCTCAAGTGTCGCCTCCTCCTGCTCCTTCTTCAATGCTTCTTGCAATTGCGTAGCAAAATGTGCCTCCATTTGCACCTAGGCCCTTCATTACACCCTTTTTCCAACCACTAACAACCTCCTAGTACAGCTGGTTAGGGTCCGGTTACCCTTGAGTGGAAGACTCGTCAAACTTCTTTTGGTAGGCATCCTGTAATCATGACAAATCATATTCATTACATTAATCACTTTTGTATATGGAATTTGCTTAAAAGTATTCATTTTCATGCAAATACAAGGCTACAAGGTCATAATTTGGATGTAATGGCTTAAATGACCTTCTAACTTACCCAATTTCTTTGTTTTTGGTACATTATAAGATTTTATCAATAAAACAACTTATATTCAGCATATTAAACATGTTTATAGGTTGAAATTGCTTAATCATAGACATTTTCATGCATATACAAAGCTATAGAGTCATAACTAGGCTAAAATAGCTTAAATGACCTTCTAACTTATCCATTTCCTTTTTTTTTGCTATATTCTAAGATTTTATCAATCAAACAACTCATATTTAGCATATTAAAAATGTTTATAGGTTGAAATGGCTTAATAATAGACATTTTCATTCATATACAAGGGCCAACAAGGCTATAGGGTCATAATTAGGCTAAAATGACTTAAATGACTTTCTAACTTACCTAATTTCTTTGAATTTTCTATATTCTAAGATTTTATAAATCAAACAACTCATATTTAGAATATTAAACATATTTATAGGTTCAACTTTCTTAATCATAGACATTTTCATGCAAATACAAGGCTATAGGATCATAACTAGGCTAATATGGCTTAAATGACCTTCTAACTTGTCCATTTCCTTTTTTTTGGTATAATCTAAGATTTTATCAATAAAACAACTCATTTCAGCATATTGAACATGTTTATAAGTTGAAATTTCTTAATCATAGACTTTTTCATGCATATACAAGGCTATAGGGTCATAACAAGGGTAAAATGGCTTAAATGACCTTCTAACTAGCCATTTCCTTTGTTTTTGGTATATTGTAAGATTTTATCAATAAAACAACTTATATTCATCATATTAAATATGTTTTTCAGGTTGAAATTTCTTAATCATAGACATTTCCATGCATATACAAGGCTATAGGGTCATAACTAGGCTAAAATGGCTTAAATGACCTTCTAACTTATCCATTTCCTTTGTGTTTGTTATATTCTAAGATTTTATCAATAACAAAACTCATATTCAGTATATTAAACATGTTTATAGGTTGAAATTGCTTAATCATAGACATTTTCATGCATATACAAGGCTATAGGGTCATAACTAGGCTAAAATGGCTTAAATGACCTTCTAACTTACCCATTTTATTTGTTTTCGCTATATTCTAGGATTTTATCAATAAAAAAACTCATATTCAGCATATTAAACATGTTTATAGGTTGAAATTACTTACTCATTGTAGGGAATATTTCAAGCGTTAATCCCTTAGCTTGAACCCTACTGTGATCATACACTAAAGTACGGTGGCGTCCAAAGGGAAAGAAGATAGAGCAAAAGAGTCGCCAACAAGTTTTTTTAGGAACTTGTAAACCATTCACAGGGTGAAGGTTACACCCCTTAACGATCCAAGAGATCTTCAACTCCATAAGGTCTTGAACCAAATAGGGTTCTGGGATGACGGCACAAATCCAACCTAAAAGAGATTGAACCTGCCCTAATAATAGGCCTCTACTTTATTCTGATCGTATTCATGTGCGCTTTCTGACTAACATGCAATCAATAGGATTAACCCTAAACCTGTTTATCTATGTTGGTTGAATATTAATGCACAAATAAATCTATTATTGGCGATAACTTGAATTATAATCAAATTAAACCTAAAAAAGATTATTAATTATCTTATTAAGCGTGATTACAAGTACCAATTCCCTTTAAACATGCATAAAAGGTATCAACAATAACAATAAATATAAATATCGAGCAACATAATAATATAATAATCACAACAATAATAATAACAATTATAATAATAATAATATTCATATCCATAATCATGAATCCTAAAAATAATCATAATCATTATTAATAATCATAAATCATGTTAAAGCATAATAATAGCAAGATCCTAGGCATGATACTAAGCAATGAAAATCATAGCTTTAACCCTAACATGATACTAACATGAATATATATTAGGAAGAACATAAAAGGTATCATAATGATCATACTTGATATTAAAGTTACCCTAGACATTATACTAGGAATATCATAATTAACAACCTAAACATGATCTCTATATCATAACATCAATAAAAACCATTAAAGTACTTACTTTGATGCCTAGTACCTCTTTCTAATAACAAAATACACACGTTAGTAACTTCAAGGAAAATAATAAACAAAACAATTAAATTAAATAATGGAAAGAGAGATTTGGGACCAAACCCTCAGAAATTAAACCTTTCACGTCTAGGGCGAAGACAACTTGGAATATGGCAAGGTGTATCTAAGTCTAATGAATGCGGAATTTTGTATTAGAGATAGGGCTAGTTTAGAAAAAGGAGAGAGAGATCAAGAGAATCTTGATGAGAGTTGGTGAGAATTGGTGAGAATTGATGAATGAAAACGGAGTTTTTAGCACGTTATTTATAAAGAAAATCAGCCAAAAAGATAAAATATCAAAACAGAGTTCTGGCGCACATAAAATTGAACCAGCGCCAACGCTAATTGCGCCAGACGCCAGCATTAGCGCCAGCGCTACAGCTGGCGTTTGGCGCTGATTCAGAAATTCACGCGTTTTCTTAAAATCAGATAAAAATTGTCGTACAGGAGGATAAAATCGTATTTTTCCTCAAAAATGCTCTTTGATTTTAATTAAAACTCTAAAAAGTCAACAAAAGTCAATTTATTAATGCTAATTGAATTAGGAATGAAAAGAACCTTCTAGAAGAATCTAGAAGACTAAAACCATTCCTAATTGCATTAGGAATGATAAATCCATATTAGGCCCTCCCCTAGATCATTGGGCCGCATATAAGGCTAAAACCGGGCCCAGTTTAGTAATTTGGCCATAACTTCCTCAATATTCATCGGAATTGGGGTTATAATATATCGTTGGAAAGCTCTTGTCAGCCCCATCCAACTACACAACTATTGGACCCATATCATGGACCAACCAAACTAGATTGGCCGTTTTTTAAAAATAAGTTTTCGAAAACAGAGAGAAGAGAAAGGAAATTAAAACTATCCACAACACTAGACTTTCCACACTTTCACTTCTTTCGATTATGATTCGACGTGAAAGGTACTCATCACCGAGTTTGGTTTTGGGGAGACACAAATGGGTGTCTACAGAAGCCCCCACTTTGACTGAGTTTGGAGAAACGCGAGTTTCGAAAATAAAAGTCGAAGTATTGATAGGGACGGAGAATGATTCAGAACGTTCTGCGATCCTAAATCATTCTTGTAACGCCGATACCTGCAAAACTAGCATTAGTTAAACTGATAAAAGAGTTAAGAAACGCGTATCTTGCACCGTCGAGCACACGTCTCTGAAAGTAACCAATTCGCTGCTGTATTCTGCTTTGATGACCTCCTGCCAAGAGAATGCTATCCCGCTTGAAAACCGCTACGCTTGTAATTGCTTCCAATATAGAAGATTGCTTCGCTTGAAACTATCCCCTTCCGCTTTGATAATATTCCACGTCCAAGGGAATACTATCGAAGATTTCTTCGCTTGAAACAATCTTCTTCCGCTTTATGACCATCCTCCACGTTTAAGGGAACATGATCGAAGACAACTTCACTTGAAATTACCTTAAGTTTTTTATGACAACTCTCCACAATCTAGAGAATGCCATCTTGCTGTTTCGAGGTTCACTCGTCTCTGAACAAAGAGCTTCTCTTTTTTTGGATATGCCCACGCGCCTCTGAACAAAGAGCTTCTCTTTTTTTGGATATGCCACGCGCTCTGAACAAAGAGCTTCTTTCTTCTTTGATATGTTCATGCGCCTCTGAACAAAGAGCTTGATAATTGGATGCCCACGCGTCTCTAGAGCAAAAGAAATTGATGATATGTCCACGCGTCTCTGAACAAAGAGCTTGATAATAGGGTGCCCACGCGTCTCTGAGCAAAAAAGCTTGAAAGAAATGTCCACGAGTCTCTAAACAAAAGAGCTTGATAATATGTCCACGCGTCTCTGAACAAAGGAGCTTTGAAAGAAATGTCCACGCGTCTCTGAACAAAAGAGCTTTGAATACATGTCCACGCGTCTCTGAACAAAGGAGCTTGATTAATATGCCCACGCGTCTCTGAATAAAAGAGCTTGAAAGGAATGTCCACGCGTCTCTAAACAATAGATCTTGAAAGGAATGTCCACGCGTCTCTGAACAATAGAGCTTGAATACATGTCCACGCGTCTCTGAACAAAGGAGCTTGATTAATATGCCCATGCATCTCTGAACAAAAGAGCTTAAAAGGAATGTCCACGCGTCTTTGAAAATAGAGCTTGAAAGGAATTTCCACGCGTCTCTGAACAATAGAGCTTGAAAGGAATGTCCACGCGTCTCTGGAGCAAAGAGCTTCGATACTTGAACGCTTGTTGCGATAATATTCTGAAGAAAAATTTCTGAAGACCAACGCTTGTCGATCTCTTAAAGCTCGCTTGAACTTTGCTTTCGCTAAAACCAGTACATCGGCGTCTCCGTGATGAGCCAATTCTTAGGCGCTTTAAGCTGAGTGAGACGATATTTCATCAGGTCGATCACTTATTGTGATTGTAATCAAACAGACTACTTAATCATGTCAAATTGCTTATAGGGGCTAACTGGCGTACCAAGGAACCCGAAATTGCTGTTTGAGGTCAAAATCATCTTTTTGAGAGGCTTAGAACTCTGTCGCTGCTGAAATATCTCTGGCGCCAAGAATTGACTCTGTCGCCAGACGATGAGATCTAGCGCCAAGCGCTGAAATCTATTTCCTGACGCTAGATGTTGTTTTCTGGCGCTGGAGTAGGGTCTTCCCTATTCTGCTGCACCTATATTTATTTTTGACTATAGAACTTTGCTAATCTCTTTAATTATCTTAGGGTTGACCTAAGGTTTAATGTCGCTTGACTCATTGACTTGACACGACTCAAGGTATAAAACTTGACTCGCTGTGATTGACTCGAGGTTGACTCGACTCGAAGTGAAATGACTCATGTGACTCACGACCCGTGTGTGCATAGTGTTGATTGTGCGACTCGAAAATGCAAAAAAGCAAAAAAATTTCCGTCATTTTTGTGGAGGGTACCGACTTTCTCCCGAAAAAGAAAGACGCGAAAAAGAAAGAATCGAAGTTTTGAAGGTGCATGTTGAATGAGCTTAGTCAAATGTTGTTTCTCACAGTACAAGGATTGTAACATCTTACACTATCCTAGTTTACTCGATAATGAAAGTATTTAGTTAACTTAGGCACGGAGGCTAAGCACTTTATACTTCGATGTAATGATGATTAATAAGCGAAATTGACATGACAATACATGCTTCAGCGTTATGTTAAGATTTCATGACTAAGGGTTCCTAAGGGAATTATATTTGGTCATGTATGTGTGATGTGTGTGAAAGTGGCACTAAAGTTAGACCGTAAGGGCTAAGTGTGTGGGAAGATATTATTTTTAGAAGAATCAAATGATGGTGACTCTTAGGCTAGGCAAGCTAATGATGTAGGGATCAAGCCCCCAAGTCTAGCTCTACATTAATAGGGATGAGCATAGGAGATCCCTTGATATGATCATGGTGTATGAATTTGAATATGAATATGAATGTTTATTACGGCCGCACCTCGATGTGAGGTTGCCTACGTATCCGTTAGGAATCAGGCAAAACGTAGCTTTAGCCGAACCTCACACAAGTGTATGAATACCTCAAAAAGGTCTTTTTAAGGGTTGTAATGTGGTTAGGCTAAAGGTTTGAAGAAGAAGGGGATAAAGGCTCAAGACCCTCGATAAGCCCCCAAGGTATGCAACCTTGATTTTGTATATTTGTATTTTCATGCTTGAGGTTTTCTACTCTTTATTAGCTCTTTTTTTGCTTTAGCATTTATTTCATTTTTATAAGTGTGGGCAATCCCGATCATGCGGTCTATCACTCACTTGGCATTCATGTTTCTCAGGCACGGTACCGAGCACTCGATAAGAGACGCAATCTGAGACGTGTTCTTATCAAAGACATTTTCATATCAAAGACATTGGAACACTTGCCCTTTTGTACACTTTTATTATTTTTTTTTGCTTATTTTAATCTTTTGAAGTCACTCAAGCTTTTTATGATATTGAAATTTGCATAAGTTGCACACCATCCCATCCCAAGGTTAGGTAGATGTAGGTTGAAAAATGAAGGGTTTATCATTAGATGAGGCTCAAAGTGGTTTATGAAGAAAGGATTGCATATTTGAAGGGTGAAAGGCAATATGATGTGGCTAATAGGGGTGCCTCAAATCATTGGTATACCTTGTGCTTAGTTTGACATGGATATTTTTTTTTTAATGCAATATAATGAAATGATCATATGCTAGAGAATAAATGCTCATTTTATTAAAAGGGGAAAAGAAAGAATCTACAAAATTAATCTAAGGAAAAAGAAAGGTGCCTATGCTAGACTTATTGGGGAAAGGGTAAATAGAGAAAAAGAAAAAAGATGTCATGAAATCTCATCGTTGAAGCTCGCCTCTGTCTTGTGTTGTTTTCTTTATCATCACTCGCTCTTCTTATTAACTGGAGGTATGGGAAGCTTGTTATTATCAATCAAATGTTGGATAGCCTCCTTTAGCTTCCAACAGCTCTCAGTGGCATGATCCCTACCTGGATGGTACTTGCAGCGCACATTTGGATTCCAACTAGGCAATCTCTTCTCAAGTGGGGGATCTTGAAGAGGTCCAATAGGAGTGATGGGTCCCTTGGCATGGAGTCGATAGAAAGCATCATCGTAGCTAATTCCAATAGGGGTAAAATCCCTTTTTTGTTGCTTTCTAAATCCTAAGATCTCATTAAGGTTGAAAGTACCAACAATGTTGTTAGAGTAGGTGTTTTTGGAAGGAGAAGGATAGTCGTTCTTCTTCCCTTTACAGCTACCGTTACTATCGTTATTAATCTTGGCCTTCTTGTCGCGCGGAGGAACATGAAGGAGATTTGAATCAATGAAGTCTTGAACACGATCCTTGAGGGCGAGACACTTTTTAGTAGTGTGACCGCGACCTTTATTGTATTGACAATAGGAATTTGGATCCCAATTGGGAAAACGTTTTTCAGGTGGGAAGTCTTGACTGGGACCAATGGAGTGAATATGACCTTGATCATGAAGACAGTTAAAAGCTTCATTGTAAGTCGTTCCTATTGGTGTGTATTCTTCAATGATCCGTTTTGCCCGTGGCTTAGGAGCATCGAGTTCTTCATTAAACCCTTGGCGAGAATTTTGTTCGATGACCATCACCCGATTTGCTAATCCTTCTACCACATTCAAGAGCATGGCAACGACATCTTGCAATTTTCGAACGTCCTCTTTTAGACTTGACGAGCCTTCCATGGTATTATCTAAGAAAAGACTTTAATCCTCCTCAATCATGGCCACTTCATCGAGAGAAGTTATATAAGCTGTCTCGATCATGGGCTCACCTACAGGTATGATAAGAAGTGATGGATTGAAGGATATTTGATCTTCTTCAGTGGTTAGAATTTTGGAAGTTTCATTGTTATCGATCAGATCTTGAATAGCTTCTTTGAGTTTCCAACACTCCTCAGTGTCGTGACCCTTTTCTTGGTGATACTTGCAGTGCTTATTGGGGTCCCACTTGGGTGGCCTGGCTTCTGGAACAGGATCTTTAATGGGCCCTATGGAAATGATTAGTCCTTTGTGATGTAGCTTCTCAAAAGCTGTTTCATAACTCATACCAAGTGGAGTGAACACTCTTTTTGACCTTTGGATTCGTGATTTAGAGGCGTTCGTAGCATGTACTCCATTAATGGGAGAGGAAGAAGAAGGATGGTCGTTCTTCTTTCCTCTCGCACTATTATCTTTAAGAAGGTCATCTTCAATGTCAATACCTATATTATAGACATCCTTGAAAGTATTCAAGTTGTGTTGGTACTTTAAGTGCCTTGAATACTTCCCTTGGAGGTTCTTGATAAACATCCTCACAGATTCTTTTTCGGTAGGAGCCTTGACCATATTAGCAGAAGTTTCCCTCCATTTATTGAAGAAAGACGTGAACCCTTCGTTTTTATTTTGTTTTAACATCTCGAGGTGTCTATGGTCTATTTCGTCTTGGATGTTGCACTTATATCTATCTATGAAAGCGTTTGTTATCTATTCCCAAGAAGAGGTTTTTTCTTTCTCAAGAGAAAAGAACCATTGCTGGCAAACGATTTCGAGAGATAGTGAGAACAGAGAGGGGAACACTTTTTTATCAATACCTTTGATACTCATTATGGTTTCAAAAGCTCTTAGATGAAAGTAAGGGTTATCTGTCGCCTTGAATTTAGGGATGTCAGTGGCGTTGAACTTATGCGGAAGAAGTTCCTTGTCCAGCGAGACCCCTGTGAACTCATGCTCTGAAATTTATAGTCACTAGATAGCTTGCTCAAAATTTCTTGCATAAGTTTCATTTGTTGTTCTTCACAAAGTCATCAATTTTGAGGGTCAAAGCCTTTAACACCTCAGTCACGTCATTCAATTGACTCCTAAGTTCGTTGACCTCTTCTTGACTTGCCATTATCTTTTTAGCCTTACTCTTTTGACGAATTGGTTTATCGAAAAGTGAGACTTGAATAAAGAGGTTGTCCTTGATTAATCGCCCTTCTCTCCTCGACCAAGTACTGTGGAAAAGGAATTTGGGGATATTTATTGTTAATTATTTGACTCAAATTCTATTCAACATGCAATGGATGGAGGAAGTGAAGAAAGATTGGAATAGAATGTGAAGGAAAATGATGTAGATAGAGGGATATTTAGAATTAGGAATAGGATGTACCCCCAACTTAAATGACGTAAAAAATCGACTCATGCATGAACCTAAGACATGGTCATGGTGATACATACTCTTAGTGTGTGCTAAGACTAGTGAGTGTAGGTGATATGTTAAGACTCGTGGCATGACCATGTGGCTAGACTATGTGACCAGACTCAATTAATGACTCGACAAGGTGTTATTGGCAGCGAAATTTAACCGAATTATTTAGCAAACTGGTTAATTAGACACTAGGTGATGACTCAATCAATAATCCTAACTGTTGGCAAAACGAAAGGACTAGCTTCGCACTGTGTAGTGTAGCGCCAGACGACAGAGCTGTCGCCAAGCGCCACACTCCACAGAGTGGCACTACAGTCCAGACTTTGGCGCCAATGCTAGAGCTTCAATCCGAGACTGTTTTCGGTGTTATTAATCAACAGGGGTATGCCTAAAGTCGTACTAGGTTAATTCTGATTAAAAAATTAGACTTTATTTACTCAAATTAGTTAATTAATTAATTAATTAGGCAAAGTTCTTTAATTCATTAATTTATTTAATCTTAACACAAGTCAAACAAACAGTTAAGAAAACATATATATGCACAACAAATAATGCACAATTAGTCAAGTAGGCACAATATGATGCAATGAGTTTGCAACCTAACCATGGCTCTAGTTCTCTAAAGTTCGGGATATGGTTTTGTCAAAAGAGGGTCCATGGTTAATTGTCCAGATGCACCGCACGGAAGCCTAACCGTGAAGGGTTGGCACGAGTGGATGGGACACCGCGAGTTTTAGAAAAACTCGCTTCCATGGTTTGGTGAATCCAACATTCTTGGATGTACCCTTTGTTGCTCAGAGCGTTCAATCAGGTAGATGGAGCATGAATTCCCAGAGGGTTATTTCCATATGTAGAACACATATGGGTTTCAGAAAAGTGAGAAAAAAACTCAGTCAGGAAGTAGGATCGAGCAAACAATGCGAAAAACTGGTTGAAATTAGAATGCATATTTCTGGCTCGGTATTGGAAGAATTTGGCACTAGCAAACAGAGACTGGCGCCAGGTTTTAGCTGTAGCGCCTGGCGACACGCCTGTCGTCTGGCGCTACAGTTAAATGTCTGGCGCCAATGCTCTGGTCGCTGACGCTAATTCCTACATGCCTCAGCAGCTTTCTGTGCTCGATAAAATTTTCCAGTTTCGCGCAGTGTTATTTCGATCCTAGTTGTGAAAGATATTTCTCAAATTTTCAACGTGTAAAATCCTATGTTTTAACTCATTATGGATGGTCTTTCCAATGAGATCTTTTTATGCATATGACAATAATGTTAATCAAAATTATGCACATGAAATACTTAGGACGTTTCGAGTCTCATCCACTCATTCTAAATCATTGCCGAAACAAATTCAGGAATTAAAATAGAAATCCTCCCTAGTGGAGTCGCCAAAAACTGTAGGGAATATTTCAAGCGTTAATCCCCTAGCTTCAACCCCACTATGACCATACACAAAAGTACGGTGGCGTCCAAAGGGAAAGAAGATAGAGCAAAAGAGTCGCCAACAAGTTTTTTTATGAACTTGTAAACCTTTCACAGGGTGAAGGTTACACCCCTTAACGATCCAAGAGATCGTCAACTCCATAAGCTCTTGAACCAAATAGGGTTCGGGGATGAAGGTACAAATCCAACCTAAAAGAGATTGAACCTGCCCTAATAATAGGCCTCAACTTTATTCTGATCGTATTAATGTGCGCTTTCTGACTAACATGCAATCAATAGGATTTACCCTAAACCTGTTTATCTATGTTGGTTGAATATTGATGCACAAATAAATCTATTATTGGCGATCACTTGAATTATAATCAAATTAAACCTAAACAAGATTATTAATTTTCTTATTAAGCGTGATTACAAGTACCAATTCCCTTTAAACATGCATAAAAGGTATGATCAAGCAATAACAATAAATATGAATATGAAGTAACATAATAATATAATCATCACAACAATAATAATAACAATTATAATAATAATAATATTCATAACCATAATCATGAATCATAAAAATAATCATAATCATTATTAATAATCATAAATCATGTTAAAGCATAATAATAGCAAGATCCTAGGCATGATACTAAGCAATGAAAATCATATCTTTAACCCTAAAATGATAATAACATGAATAAATATTAGGAAGAACATAAAAGGCATCATAACGATCATACTTGATATTAAAGTTACCCTACACATGATACTAGGAATATCATAATAACAACCTAAACATGGTCTCTATATCATAACATCAATAAAAACCATTAAAGTACTTACTTTGATGCCTCGTACCTCTTTCTAATAACAAAATACACACGTTAATAACTTCAAGGAAAATAATAAACAAAACAATTAAATTAAATAATGGAAAGAGAGATTTGGGACCAAACCCTCAGAAATTAAACCTTTCACGTCTAGGGCGAAGGCAACTTCGAATATGGCTAAGTGTATCTAAGTCTAATGAATGCAGAATTTTGTATTTGAGAAAAGGATAGTTTAGAAAGAGAGAGAGAGAGAGAGATCAAGAGAATCTTGATGAGAGTTGGTGAGAATTGGTGAGAATTGATGAATGAAAACGGAGTTTTTAGCACGTTATTTATAAATCAAATCAGCCAAAAAGATAAAATATCAAAACAGAGTTCTGGCGCACATAAAATTGAACCAGCGCCAACGCTGGCTAATTGGCGCCAGACGCCAGCATTAGCGCCAGGCGCCAACGCTAGCCCCTACTGCTACAGCTGGCGTTTGGCGCTGATTCAGAAATTAACGCGTTTTCTTAAAATCAGATAAAAATTGCCGTACAGGAGGATAAAATCGTATTTTTCCTCAAAAATGCTCTTTGATTTTAATTTAAACTATGAAAAGTCAACAAAAGTCAATTTATCAATGCTAATTGAATTAGGAATGAAAAGAACCTTCTAGAAGAATCTTGAAGACTAAAACCATTCCTAATTGCATTAGGAATGATAAATCCATATTAGGCCATCCCCTAGATCATTGGGCCGCATATAAGGCTCAAACCGGGCCCAGTTTAGTAATTTGGCCATAATTTCCTCAATATTCATCGGAATTGGGCTTATAATATATCGTTGGACAGCTCTTATCAAGCCCCATCCAAATACACTACTATTGGACCCATATCATGGACCAAGCAAACTGGATTTGCTGTTTTCTTTAAATAAGGTTTCAAAAACAGAGAGAAGAGAAAAGAAATTTATAATATCCGCAACACTAGACTTTTCACACTGTCACTTCATTCGATTATGATTCGACGTGAAAGGTACTCATCACCGAGTTTGGTTTTGGGGAGACACAAATGGGTGTCTACACTCATAGACATTTTCATGCATATACAAGGCATAACTTGGCTAAAATGGCTTAAATGACCTTCTAACTGATCCATTTCCTTTGTTTTTGTTATATTCTAAGAATTTATCAATCAAACAACTCATATTTACCATATTAAACATTTTTATAGGTTCAAATATCTTAAACATAGACATTTTCATGCATATACAAGGCTATAGGGTCATAACTAGGCTAAAATGGCTTAAATGACCTTTTAACTTACCCATGTTCTTTGTTTTCGCTATATTCTAAGAATTTATCAACTCATATTTACCATAATAAACATGTTTATAGGTTCCAATTGCTTAATCATAGGCATTTCCATGCATATACAAGGCTATAGGTCATAACTAGGCTAAAATGACTTTTTACCACCATGTTCAAGCCAAAAAGCTTTTGATTTGTCTAAGCAATATGGACATGCTTTTTTACCAGCTGTTGCCCATCCAAAAAGCATACCATAGGATGGGAAATCACTTATATTCCCCCAAGATTTCTGCACGCAAATTGAATTTTTTTCTTTGCGAAACATCGTAAGTTATTGCACCAACATCCCATAGTTTTTTCAATTCTTCAATTAATGGTTGCATATACACATCTAAGTTCCCCTTCGGATTTTTAGGACCAAGAACGAGCAAAGAAAGGAACATAAATGGTTTTTTCATGCACATCGATGGAGGCAATTTATAAGGGGTCAGAATGACTGTCCAACATGAGTACTGACCCCCAAACTTGCCATTAGGAGCAAACCCATTGGTACACATACCAAGTCTCACATTTCTAGGTTCAGATGCGAAATCGGGAAAGGATCTATCCAAGTGCTTCCAAGATTCACTATCATTAGGATGCACCATTGTGCCTTAGACTCTTGGATTTTGGGAATGCCAAGTCAAATCCTTCATAACGTTCTTTGTTGCAAACAACCGTTGTAGCCTTTGAGTGATGGGAAAATAAATGAGTTCTTTTATAGGAACCAATGACCCCTTTGAAGTCCTCTTGTATGAATCCTTATTGCACACTCTACACTTATCCAAATCAGCATCAACTTTCCAAAATAACATACAACCCTTTGGGCATGCGTGAATCTTCTCGTGCGGAAGCTCAAGTCTGTTAAGAATCTTCTTTGTATCATAGAATGTTTTCCCCATATTATTATTGTCAAGAATCGCTTCGTTCAGTAATGAAACAAACCCATCAACACACCTATGGGGAAAATTGTATTCCGATTACAAAGATACAATTCAAGATGCCATTTCTAGCACATACATGGAGCTACCTTCATACAGTGGTTGCTCAGCAGTCTTTAAAAGCTCTTGAAATGCTTTTGCTTGAGCATTTGGCTCTTCATCTGAACCACTAGTATTCTTGTCACCCAATGGTTCAAGATTACTCCCAAGAGCATCGAGAACCATTTCACGGTACGTATTTGGTTGCTCTACACTTGATGTAGGGAACCCTTCACCATGAGAAACCCACTCATAGTAATCAGGTATAAACCCTTTTTTTGTACAAATGGAGTTTTACTGTGTTTGCATCATGAAAACGTCTATTCTTACAAAACAGACAAGGGCATCTTACTTCATCTATGTCCGGGCTCTCAGGATGAGCTTCACAGAACCGTATGAATTGTTCAACACCATCCACAAACTCTTGCCTAAGTTTACGGGCATTACGACCATCGTATCTATCATACATCCACCAACGCTCTTTCCTTTTCATGGTGACAAATTCTACAACACTATGAAAAACAAATCACATTAATCATTCACACTGAACTTTCATTCATTACAATAATGGTATAAGATACAATTAGAATTGAAATGATATCGAAAGTTCCTTGTCATGACTTGAACGGGAAAGTTGATTTCATAAGCATTGTTCTTTATTAAGAGATTTAAACATATATCTGTTGATTTCACAAGCTTCTAGCTTTTTACTCATCAAACTTATCACAACCCCTCATATAAACATACATATTTTTAAAAAAAATTTAATAATAATAATAATAATAATAATAATAATAATAATAATAATAATAATAATAATAAAGAACCATAGAAATTTATAATAGATTTGTCCCCACTTCACATTTCTCCATTTTAATAAAAGGTTATCATCATGTAATTAATTTCAATAAGCTAAAACAATTCTACAAGAATCTTTTTTTTTTTTTAAACGGAAACGAAAATTATCCAACACATGAGTTCATACCAACTAATAGTCCTACATTGGACATATAGCAAAATAAAATGTCTATTCCAATCAAAATACATCCAAGTTCAATCCTACGCACAACAAAGCGTAAAAAATCCAACAATGAACCAAGCTATTGATAGCAAACCTCTTGATAATGGAAACAGACCATTTAAGATCACTTTAGGAAAACCCGCTTAATCAAGTACTACATTCACAAGTAAAGCAATGCTAATAAACTGAAATAAAAAATGCAACTAATAAAGATGCAATTTTTAAAATATAGATCACAACTCCATGAACAAATAACATAAATATGAATCAATTTGCACAAGTATAAGAAGTAGTTAAATAAGAAGGGAAGAAAACACACACAGTGGAGGAGTTGACTAGAAAAGCAGAGGCGGTGACGAAGGTGGTCTTGGTATACGGTGGTGTTACAGTCTTAGTTAAGGTATTTATAAAATCTTTAGAATTAAAAAAAATAAATAAGTACACGCGGCTTACCTGGTGGCGGTGACGAAAAAAGGAGGAGGGACGAGCACAAGAGGAATCCGTCGACGGTGGTGGTGCAAAGGAGGTTAATTTGCTACCCACAGACACAGTTAACAGTTTCGGCCACAATAATGAATTTAAATAAAATATATAAAAACAAACAACCAAATTATCTGGGTTAAGTGACCCAAATAACTTATTAAAACTAACAAGTTACTTAAATCTATTCTATAATTGTAATAAGCATGCATGAAAATCATAAATAACCACCAGATTACCTATATTAACAAATCAAACTAGACTTGATCCTAGAATTCCTAGTTATCCAAATATACTTAAATTTGTTACCCACTGCATACATTTAACATGTGAAAATGCAGAAAACTAATTTAAATGGCCAATGTACTTGTAATTCCACCATTTTTTGAAGTTATTATTCCATTGTTGGCTTTGCATGTTGGCATTGTGATAGTGTGCATAAACTCTTAAAACAATAAATTTTATAACTTTTTATCAAATCGAATCTAACAAGATTACGTGATCTAATATAATTTAATTTTGCTTTTTACATACATAAATGACCAACAATGATTGATCAAAATGAATTGAAATGAATAAGGTTGATAGTCGAAACGGGATAACTAAAAAAAAAGCAACATAATGAGATTTATTTATTAATTAATTAAAATTCTCAAGTCATATTATGACGCTTCTTCCAAAAAATTCGGGGCATTGGAAGCTAAAATTTTTGTGATATGAAAAAAAACAGTAGTGCAAAATAAAAACAGGAAGTTGTGTAAAATTTGCTTATGTAAGTAAGTTTTAATAAGGTGGTCCAGCACCAAATAGAGTTTAGGGTGTAATAGTATGCACCATCCTTAAATAACAGCCATAAATGAGATCAAGTAGCAGTGGCAGAAATTTCAGATCAACATTATTAATAATATGATCATCACATTAAAAAAAACAGTAGTATAGTCAAAATTAACTAAATTTAGACTTTTGGCAGAAATTAACTAAATTTTTTTAAAAAAAATAAATTCCGGCCACTTACCTGAGTATAGTCGACGAAAAATGGAGGAAGCTAGGATAGAAGAGGAAACCGGCAACGGTAGGCATGCGAAGGGGTTGATTTGTGACCCAAATTTAGGGTTTTTGCCAAAATTAACTAAATTAAAAATATAAAAAATAAAACCAAATTGCATAACTTACCTGAGTACAGATGACTGAAAACGGAGGAGGCTAAGATAGAAGGAGGAAATCGGCGACGGTAGGCCTACAAATGGTTGATTTGTGACTCAAATTTAGGTTTTACGCACAAATTAACAAAAAATAAAAAAATACCATCAACTTACCTGAGTACCGCCGTCGGAAAACAAAGGAGGGACGGGTAGAGTGGAATCCGACGACGGTGGTCTACGTGGGGGGTTGATTTGAGACCCAAAGTTAGGGTTTTCACACAAAGTATCGAAATTGATAAAATAAAATATTATTAAAATGGCATACCTGTGTGTAGCAACGCCGGTCAGAGTCAGCTCGTCGCTGGGTACACCGGCGGAGTCAGCGACCGCTTCTTTCACTGTTCGATCTTCTCCCTCTTCCCCCTTCTTATCTGTTTCTTATTTCCCCTTTTCCCTTCTTTAGAAAAGCATTTACGATTTTGTTTTAATTTGTTTTTAAAACTTCTACGACAGCAAGATCAATCGTAATTTTTTAATCATATAATTTTAACGACCGTTATAACGGCCGCAATATTATAAAAAACGTTCGTAAATAATTAAAATTAAAATAGGCTATGAAACTGTCGTAATTAATATTAATTGCGACCGTTTTTATGACAGTCGTAAAATCACCGAATTTTAGTAGTGTAAATAATCATAACATAATAAATCTAGGTCCCAGTAATATTGAGATTGCTTTTCCAATTAGATACTCAACAACCCTTCGATCGTGAGTGATGGGTTTGCCTCAGCTGAGTGTCACTTGTTATCTTAGGTAATTTGGGGTAGATCACTAACTACACATTTAGGTTGTTATGCTCAACAAGAGTTTAGAACCTTGAAGCAAAGGGAAATAATTAAATATGTGATGGTTAATTATTCAACCAAGAGTTACAAGAGTTGTAATCAGTAAAGAGTTTAATCACCTTGAAAATGTAATTCTTGATGGTAGGGCCTCAGTCCGGTCAACTATTACAAAAATAGAGGGTGTTGGAATCACTTAAAATTCAATTGGGATCAATTAATATTGAATAAAGTGTTTAAAGTTACCTATATGATTCGTTTATGGTACTTAATTCTAAGTAAACATAATTATTAAACCTTGCCTTATTTGGAGATAGATGGGTAGCCGTTATCACAATTACAACAACATTTACAATCTTCTATCATTCCTTAAGAAGGATAATGTAGACACCCAAATGTGTCTCCCCAAAACCAAACCCAGTGATGAATACCTTTCACGTCATTTGATTATCAAACAAAGCGAAAGTGTGAAAAGTCTAGTGATGAGGATGTTTTTATTAAAATATCTCTTCTTTCTGTTTTTGAAAATATTTCTTTTCTTACCTTATTTATGAAAAACGTGAATTCCAGTTTATTTTGTCCATGATAAGGGTCCAATAATGGTGTAGTTGGATAGGTCTTGAAAAGACCTTTACAACGATATATAATAAGCCCAATTCCGATGAATAATGAGGAAGTTATGGCCAAAATACTAAACTGGGTCCGATTTGGTTTTTATATGCGGCCCAATGATCTAGGGGAGGGCCTATTCTTAATTATCATTCCTAAAGCTATTAGGATTGATTATAGTCTTCTATAATACTCTAGAACGTTATTTTAAATCCTAATGGAGTTAGGATTGATAATTATGTTTTAAAGAGTTTGAAATTGAATAAAACTACTCTTTTTAAGAATCCTTGTTTTGTACGAAGTGGAATATATTAAGATTTTATTTTCATGCTTCATAATATTTATCAAAATTTTATATGGTAGGATAGATCTTGAAATTATCTTTCCAATGATATATTATAATATTAAATTCGAGCTATAACGAAAAAGATATGAATGAGATACAAAACTCTATTCAAAACTGACATTGTCCTACTATTTCGGCCATATAATTTTATCTACAAAATATTTTAATCCGATTCTAATTGATTTGGAAAGTAGACTTCAAGAGCTTTCCAACTACATATTATGTGCGTTATTTGGACTTTCGGATCAAAAGATATGATAAAAAAAAACGCGTGAAACTGATTATTAGCGCTGACGCTAAGCATTAGCGCCTGGCGCTAAGGCTTGGCGCCTGACGCTAATTACCAGCGTCTGGCGCTAATCAAGTTTTATTCTCGTCGAAACTATGATTCATTTTTTTATCCATCCAACTGATTTTCTCTATAAATAGCCTCTTAAAATTCTGTTTTCAATCATCAATTTCCATCAATTCTTATTCTCTCTAATTTTCTTAAATTTCTAAGCTAAAGCTTATTCTCCCTCTCTTTCTAAACCAACTCTCATCATGAATTTCTTAATTCTCCCTCTCTTTCTAAACCAACCCTTTTACAAATACAATTCCTCATACATTAGCACTAGACACACCTAGCATAATTCGAAGTTGCATTCGCCCTATACGTGAAAGGTTTGATATTTCTGAGGGTTTGGTCCCTAATCTTTATTTCAATTATGTAATTTAATTGTTTGTTTATTATTTTACTTGAAGTTAATAACACGTGTATTTTTTTATTAGAAAGAGATACGAGGCATCCAAGTAAGTGCTTTAATGGTTTCGTTGATATTATGATATAGAAATCATGTTTAGGTTGTTATTATGATTCCTAGTATCATGTTAGGATGCTTTCCTTAATTTAATGTTTTGAATGAAAACAATGATTCTTGGTATCATGTTTAGGGTAAAAACTATAATTTCTATTATCAAATATGATAATTATGATTCCTGTGATGCTTTCTATATTCTTTCCTAATATTCATGTTAGTATCATGTTAGGGTTAAAGCTTTGATTTTTATTGTTTAGTGACATGCTAGAGTTTGTTATTAATCTTGTTAGTATCATGCCTAGGATCTTGCTATTATTATGCTTTAGCGTTATTATGATTATTTTAATTGTTATATATATAATTATTTGATTATTATCATGTTGCTTGATTATATTTATTGTTATTGTTTGATCACACCTTTTATGCATGCTTAAAGGGAATTTGTACTTGTAATCATGCTTAATAAGATAATTAATAATCTTGTATAGGGTTAATTTGATTATAATTCAAGTGATCACCAATAATAGTTTTATTTGTGCATAATATTCAACCAACATAGATTAAACAGTTTTAGGATTAAACCTATTGATTGCATGTTAGTCGGAAAGCGCACATGTATACGATCAGAATAAAGTAGAGGCCTATTATTAAGGCAGGTTCAATCTCTTTTAGGTTGGATTTGTACCTTCATCCCCGAACTACCAGTCATGGTTCCAGACCCATTGGAGTTGACGATCTCCTAGACGTTAAGGTGTGTAACCTTCACCTCGTGAACGGTTTACAAGTTCCTAAAACTTGTTGGCGACTCTTTTGCTCTATCTTCTTTCCCTTTGGACGCCACCGTACTTTAGTGTATGATCACAGTGGGGTTCAAGTTTGGGATAATGCTTGAAATATTCCCTACAGTTTTTGGCGACTCCATTGGGGAGGATTTCTATTTTAATTCCTGAAATTTATTTTGGTAATGATTTAGAATGAGTGGGTGAGACTTGAAAAGTTCTAAGTATTTCATGTGCGTAATTTTGATTAACATTATTGTCATATGCATAAAAAAGATCTCATTTGAAAGACCATCCATAATGAGTTAAAACATAGGATTTTTACACGTAGGAAATTTGAGGAATATCTTTCACAACTATAATCGAAATAATGCTGCGCGAAACTAGAAAATTCTATCGAGCACAGAAAGCTGCTGAGGCATGTAGGAACTAGCGTCATCGAACAAAGAATAGCGCCAACATGACGTTGGCGCTTCTGTCGGCAGGCGTTAAAGCCAAAAGGTGGCGTTGGACTCTGTTTGCTGGCGCCAAGTTCTTCCAATACCGAGCCAGAAATATGTGTTCTAATTTTGACCAGTTTTTAGCACTGTTTGCTTGATCCTACTTCCTGATTGAGTTTTTCTCACTTTTCTGAAACCCATATGTGTTCTACATATGGACATAACCCCCTGGGAATTCATGCTCCATCTACCTGATTGAACGCTCTGAGCAACAAAAGGTACATCCGAGAATGTTGAATTCACCAAACCATGGAAGCAAGTTTTCTAAACTCGCGGTGTCCCATCCACTCGCGCCAACCCTTCACGGTTAGGCTTCCACGCGGTGCATCCGAACAATTAACCATGGACCCTCTTTGAATAACCCATATCCCGAACTTTAGAGAACTAGAGCCATGGTTAGGTTGCAAACTCATTGCTTCATATTGTGCCTACTTGACTAATTGTGCATTATTTGTTGTGCATACTCTATGTGATTTTTCCTAACTGTTTTTTTGACTTGTGTTAAGACTAAATAAACTAATTAATAACTAAAGGACTTTGCTTAATTAATTGATTAATTAATTTGAGCTAATAAATATGTCTAAAATCGAGTCATAGTCCCTTTAAGTCAACCCGGATTTTTATTCCCGTATACTGCACAAGCGTCAACTTGTTTTGGGCATATCCAGAGTTCTAAGAAGAACTACGAGTCGTAATACCTATGGATCTGTATCCTTGAGTTTTATCTTTAATTTGAAGTTAGTTTCATCCCAATCAGAGTCACAGATCAAAAGTTATGACTAAAATACCACAACCTGTTCAGTTTAATGCATATACGTGAGGTCTTAACTTAGTCTTTGTTCGAGTCTAGTCATATAGTCTAGCCATATGGTCATGACACAAGTCTTAACATGTCACCTACACTCACTAGTCTTAGCACACACTTTGAGTATATGTCACCATGACCATGTCTAAGGTTCATGCATGAGTTGGTTTTTTCCGTCATTTGAGTTGGGGGTACATTCTATTCCTAATTTTTTCATATCTCTCCATCTACATCATCTTTTCATTCTCTACATGATTTCTCCATATCACAACCTTCATTCTTCCTACCTTCTTCCATCCATGCATGTTGAATTGAGTTTGAGTCATGTGATTGACAAACAAAAAAAATGAGGGTAATGATGAAACAAATGCACAAGGCAAGCTTCTCACCAAGATTTCATGCTTTCTTCTTCTGTTTTTCAAACCCTTTCCCCAATAAGTCTAGCATAGGAACCCTTCATCCTCCTTGAATTTATTTCTTAGAATTTGATTTTTTACCCTTCACTTTTTAAATAAAATGAGCATTTATTTCCTTACATATGATCATTGCATTGCAAAAAAAAAAAAAAAAAAAAAAAAAAAAAAAAAAAAACCATGTCAAACTAAGCACAAGGTATATCTACCTAACCTTCGGATGGGATGGTGTGTAACTTATGCAATTTTCAAAGAAAAAAAGCTTGAGTGACTTCAAAAGATTAAAATAGCAAAAAAAAAAAATATAATAAAAGTGTAACAAAGGGCAAGTGTTCCAATGTCTTTGACATGAACGTGTCTTTGATATGAACACGTCTCAGATTGCGTCTCTTTTCGAGTGCTCGGTACCGTGCCTGAGAAACATGAATACCAAGTGAGTGATAGACCGCATGATCGGGATTGCCCACACTTATAAAAAAAAAAAAAAAATGCAAAAGCAAAAAAAAAAAAAAAAAAAAAAAAAAAGAAGAGAGCAAAAATAAATAAAGCAAAAAAAAAAAAAGAAAGCTAAATCTCAAGCATGAAAATATAAAGATTCAAAAGCAAGGTTGCACACCTTGAGGGCTTATCTAGGGTCTTGAGCCTTTTATCTCCTTCATCTTCAACCTTTAGCCTAACCACGTTACAACCCTTAAAAAGACCTTTTTGAGGTATACACACTTGTGCGAGGTTCTGCTAGAGCTACGTTCGGCCTGATTCCTAACGGATACGTAGGCAACCTCACATCGAGGTGTGGCCGTAATAAACATGCATTCATATTCAAATTCACACACTCACACCATGACCATATCAAGGGATCCCCTGTGCTCATCCCTATTCATTCAGAGCTAGACTTGAGAGCTTGATCCCTACATCATTAGCCTACCTAGCCTAAGAGTCACCATTATTTGACTCTTCTAAAAATAATATCTTTCGACATACTTAGCCCTTGCTACCTAACTTTAGTATCACTTTCACACACCGCACAGATACATGACCAGATAGTCTTTCCCTTTGTCATGAAATCTTAACATAACGCTGAAGCATGCCTTGTCATGTCAAAATCGCTCATTAATCATCATTGCATCACAAAGTATGAAGTACTTAGCCTTCGCGCCTAAGTTACCTAAATACTTTCATTATCGAGTCAACTAGGATAGTCTAAGATGTTACAATCCTTGAGAGATAGTATCAAATGACATTTGACTAAGCTCATTCAACATGCACTTTCAAAAACTTTGATTCTTTTTCGCGTTTTTCTTTTTCGGGAGAAAGTCGGTACCCTCCACAAAAATGATGGAAATTTTTTGCTTTTTTGCATTTTCTAGTCACAAGATCACATTACAATGCACACACGAGTCATTGAGTCATGTCGTGTCATATCACCTTAATTTGAGTCTAACACGTGTCAAACACTTTGAGTCGAGTCAACCTCGAGTCAATCACAACGAGTCGAGTTTATACCTTGAGTCGTGTCAAGTCAATGAGTCAAGCGACATTAAACCTTAGGTCAACCCTAAAATAATTAAAGAGATTGGCAAAGTCCTATAGTCAAAGATATAAAAGCAAATGCATCCCAGCAAGCAAGGAAATTCTTGGATTTTTTCGAAAAAACTGCGAATATGACACAGGAGATTCCTCCCAGATAAGAGGAGTTACATAGATCAGTAAATTAGAGATGAAGAACTTTAATTTACAAAAGATTTGAGCGGATTTGGTTGAAAGGAAACGACCAAACTCAAAATTTGGAGCAAAACCAAGCAACAACGGTAGCAAGAGAAGGATAGGGAAGACCTGAATCCAGCGCTAGACGACAAGGCTATCGCCTGGCGACAACATCTGTCGTTTGGCGACAAAATTCAGCGCCTGGCTCTAGATCCCAGCGTCTGGCGACAGAGCCAATTCTTGGCGCTAGCGATATTTCAGCAGCGACAGAGCTCGAAGCTTCTTAGAATGGTTATTTCGAACTCATATAGTAATTTCGGGTTCCTTGGTACGTCAGTTCGCCCCTATAAGCAAATTGACATGGTTAGTAGTCGGCTCGATTACAATCGTAGTAAGTGATTGAACTGACAAAAAAGCGTCTCGCTTAGCTGAAGCGCCTAAGCATTGGCTCATTACAAACACCAAGGCATCAGATCAAAAGCAAGTGCATCACGTTTACGACAATTTTTCCAAGATTGGATTGTCATCTCAAACTGACAATATTTCCAAAATATGGATTGTCGCGCATCTTCTTCAAACGACAATTTTTCCAAGATTGGATTGTCATCCCTGGAAAAGTTTCCAAGCGTGGATTGTCGTGCTCCTTCTTTGTTTGGCAATTTTTTCCAAGTTCGGATTGTCATTGCTGGCAAGTTTTTCGAAATTAGATTGTCATACACCCAGTTCCCTATGGCAAAATTTCCCAAAGATTGTCGTAGGTCTCTATTCATCATAAATTTCGGCAAAAGTTCCTCAACATGGATTGTCCTTCATTTTCAGTAAGTGGAAAATTTTCCCGAAGTGGATTGTCGGTCGACTCTTTTTTGCAAATGTTCCAAGACACGGATTTTCAATTGTGGCAATATTTTCCTAAAAGGATTGTCGCATAGCGTTGACAAATTTCCAAGGTGGATTGCTTTCAAGAGTTATATTCCAAGATGTGGATTGTCGATTGTAGAAAAATTCTTATGACGGATTGTTACGAAGCATTGGCAACTTTTCCCAAAAATTGGATTTTGGCAAATTTTCCGAGATACGGATTGTCGCTTCATCGTGGCAACATTTCCAAGGATGGATTGTTACTAGGGGTGAGCAAAAATATTCGGTACCCGATCCCGGACCCGGAACCGGTTAGGACCCGCCGGGTCCAGAACTGGAACTTGTACAACTAGTTCCAGTTCCGGGTCCAAAAATTAGGACCCGGTTATAACCGGTTCCGGTTCCAAGTCTTGATTTTTAGGACCCGATACCCGGTGGGTACCCGGAACCAGTTGCATTGCCACATAAATGTTCATTTCATATCCCATTATAAGGAATATATTATTTCATTGGGTCGGTATATTACTTGGCCCACTTTCTATTCTAAATCTAAGGAGTATTCTTTATATTTAACCCTAAAACTCTTTTCATTCTGTCAGCCACCTAACAAGCTAACACCAAATTACCCACCTACCTTGTTTCATCCGCCCCCTTAAACTCCATATTGATGATATTTTTTCAAAAATTTCACTCACCCAACTTTAATAAATCACTCTAATCTTATCTATTTTCAGATTCTTAGATCTAAACACCCTTTTTCATCATTAATTTTTACTTTTGCAATGAAATAAGGTGAAAGATAAATTCGAGAAGACGATGCTAATGAAAATGATTTTTTTCTTTAAAGATAAATCGAGCTCCATAATCCGAGTTTTAAGATGATTTTATATAATTCCAGCTAATATATTTACAAAAATTTATACGTATAATATGAGTCTAGCTTGTTTGCTAATGTATATTCTTTAAATGTTTAGATCTAATTTTTCCTTCTTTCTTTTTGCAATTTTTGTATTATTTTTTTGTTTTGATTTTTTTTTTTTTTTTTTTTTTTTGACACTTTGATATTTTTTTTTCTCATTTACTTTGTATAAGCTAACGGTACCGGTTCTGGAACTGTTCTACCAGTTAGTTCGATCTGAATTATGAGTTACTAGTTCTGATCCGTTGCAAATCTTGATGTACTAAAGTTCGGATTCTTTAGTTTTGCACCGTACCGTATGCTCACCTAATTGTTACTAAGCATTGACAACTTTCCCTAAATCGGATTGTCATACAACATACATGAGTTGTGTTGGCAACTATTCCTAAAGAAAAGAGGATTGTCATCACAGCAAAGGCACCAACATACTGGTTCATAATTCAGCAAAAGCACCGACATACTGGTTCACAAGCAGCAAAGCGCCGACGTACTGGCATAGCAGCATTAAGGATCAATAAGCAGTGATCTTTTCGAAGACTATCACAGCGGAAATTGGAGGCAGTTACAGGCGTAGCAGTCTTCAGGCGGTATTGTCTAGCTTGCGGAAGATCATCACAACAAATCGGTTACCCATCAGAGACGTGTGCTCGACGGTGCAAGATACGTGTTTCTTAACTCTTTTATCTGTTTAACAAATGCTAGTTTGCAGGTTTCGGCGTTACAAGAATGATTTAGGATCGCAGAATATTCTGAATCATTCTCCGTCGCTATCGATACTTTGACTTTCGTTTTCGAAACTTGCGTTTCTCCAAACTTAGTCAAAGTGGGGGCTTCTGTAGACACCCAAATGTGTCTCCCCAAAACCAAACCCAGTGATGAATACCTTTCACGTCATTTGATTATCGAACAAAGCGAAAGTGTGAAAAGACTAGTGAAGAGGATGTTTTTATAAAAATATCTCTTCTTTCTGTTTTTGAAAATATTTCTGTTCTTACCTTATTTATGAAAACGTGCATTCCAGTTTAGTTTGTTTCATTATAAGGGTCCAATAAAGGTGTATCTGGATAGGGCTTGAAAAGAAATTTCCAACGATATATTATAATCCCAATTCCGATTGAATAATGAGGAAGTTATGACCAAATACTAAACTGGGCTTGATTTGGTTTTTATATGCGGCCCAATGATCTAGGGAAGGGCCTATTCTTAATTATCATTCCTAAAGCTATTAGGATTGATTATAGTCTTCTAGAATACTTTAAAAGGTTCTTTTAAATCCTAATGGAGTTAGGATTCATAATTATGTTTTAAAGAGTTTGAAATTGAATAAAACTACTCTTTTTAAGAATCCTTGTTTTGTACAAAGTGGAATATATTCAGATTTTAGTTTCGTGCCTCATAATATTTATCCAAATTTTATATGATTTGATAGATCTTGAAATTATCTTTCCAATGATATATTATAATATTAAATCCGAGTTATAACGAAAAAGATATGAATGAGATACAAAACTTTATCCAAAACTGACACCATCCTACTATTTCGGCCATATCTTTTTATCTAAAAAATATTTTAATCTAATTCTTATTGGGTTAGAAATTTGACTTCAAGAGCTTTCCAAAGACATATTATATTCCTTATTTGGACTTCCGGATCAAAAGATATGAAAAAACAAAAACGCGTAAAGCTGATTATTAGCGCCTGTCGCTAAGGCTTGGCACCTGACGCTAAGGTTTGGCGCCTGGCGCTAGCCTTAGCGTGTGGTGCTAATTACCAGCGTCTGGCGCTAATCATGTTTTATTCTCGTCGAAACTCTGAATCGTTTTTTTATCCATCCGACTGATTTTCTCTATAAATAGCCTCTTAAAATTCTGTTTTCAATCATTAATTACCATCAATTCTTATTCTCTCTAATTATCTTATGTATCTAAGCTAAAGCTTATTCTCTCTTTCTTTCTAAACCAACTCTCATCACGAATTTCTTGATTCTCTTTCTCTTTCTAAACCAACCCTTTTACAAACACAATTCCTCATACATTAGGACTAGATACACCTAGCATAATTCGAAGTTGCCTTCGCCCTAGACGTGAAAGGTTTGATATTTCTGAGGGTTTGGTCCCTAATATTTATTTCAATTATTTAATTTAATTGTTTGTTTATTATTTTCCTTGAAGTTACTAACGCGTGTATTTTGTTGTTAGAAAGAGATACGAGACATCCAAGTAAGTGCTTTAATGGTTTTGTTGATATTATGATATAGCAATCATGTTTAGGTTGTTATTATGATTCCTAGTATCATGTTAGGATGCTTTCCTTAATTTAATGTTTTGAATGACAACGATGATTCCTAGTATCATATTTAGGATAACAACTATAATTTCTATTATCAAATATGACAATTATGATTCCTGTGATGCTTCCTATATTCTTTCCTAATATTCATGTTAGTATCATGTTATGGTTAAAGATTTGATTTTTATTGTTTAGTGACATGCTAGGGTTTGTTATTAATCTTGTAAGTATCATGCCTAGGATCTTGCTATTTCTATGCTTTAGCGTTGTTATGATTATTTTTAATTGTTATAAATATAATTATTTGATTATTATCATGTTGCTTGATTATATTTATTGTTATTGCTTGATCACATATTTTATGCATGCTTAAAGGGAATTTTTACTTGTAATCATGCTTAATAAGATAATTAATAATCTTGTATAGGGTTAATTTGATTATAATTCAAGTGATCACCAATAATAGTTTTATTTGTGCATAATATTCAACCAACATAGATTAAAAAGGTTTAGGGTTAAACCTATTGATTGCATGTTAGTCGGAAAGCGCACATGAATACGATCAGAATAAAGTAGAGGCCTATTACTAGGGCAGGTTCAATCTCTTTTAGGTTGGATTTGTACCTTTATCCCCGAACTACCAGTCATGGTTCCAGACCCATTGGAGTTGACGATCTCCTGGATCATTAAGGGGTGTAACCTTCACCTCGTGAACGGTTTACAAGTTCCTAAAACTTGTTGGCGACTCTTTTGCTCTATCTTTTTTCCCTGTGGACGCCACCGTACTTTAGTGTATGATCACAGTGGGGTTCAAGTTTGGGATAATGGTTGAAATATTCCCTACTAGAAACTGCTATTGTGGTAGAGAGGATGTCATTGACACCCCATTGCCTAGAATTCTACCAGAAACTGCTATTGTGGTAAAGATCCATAAGCACAAGGAGACTCTTAAAAGGGTTGTGCGTATCACTTGCTTAATGATTGCTACTATGGTGCTTGGTCTTCAAAAGCGTTTTAAGGATCGAGATTCATACAACATGATGCAAGAACTCAAAGTTTGTTTAAGAAATAGGCATGAGTTGAAAGTTACGAGCTCCATTGAGAGATTTTGGATTATGAGATGGAGAAGGGTCCCACAGTTCATGATCATGTTTTCAAAATGATCGACCTTATTCAAAATATGGAGAAATTGGGGCACCCATATAGTAATGAGATGGCTACAAACGTCATTCTCCACTCACTTCCAAAGACCTTTAACTAGTTTATCATGAACTTTAATATGTCTGATGCTGAGAAGACTATGAATGAGTTGCATGCTATGTTTGTTAGTGCAGAAAAGAAAATCTCTAAGGACGTTAAGAAAGAGGTTCTTATGGTCCAAAAGGGAAAGGGGTTTAAGAAGAAGGGGTAAAAGGCTAGTTCCAAGAGCAAGTGAAAGAAAGTTTCTAAGGCTCTTGAAAAGCCCAACGCTGCAGATGAAAGTGAATACTTTTACTGCAAGAAGAAGGCACATTGGAAGCACAATTGTCAGAAATATCTTGACTTCCTCAATAAGAATGGAGCATCAACCTCATGTATTATGTCATAAACATTTTAACTTTCATTAGGTATGTGATACTAAGTTGCAATCCTAACATTACTCATGTTGTGTAGAAACTGCAAAGAAGTGAGGCTAGCAAGGAAATAGAGCTTAAGGGTGCAAGTGTTCAAGTGGCCAGAGAAAGCTTCATGGTTTTATTTCATTTTTATGATGAATTAAACTTATTTTCGGTATTTATGACACAATATTTCAGTTTTGTTGAATAATGATTTGGTTTTACTTGGCATGGACAAGTGTTGATTCATGACCAACGTAATAAACTGTTTTCATTTTTTCTAGATATGAGTTAATTTTGTTTATGACATTGATATAAGTACATCACAAAAGCAAGATTAGATGATTTAGAATAAACTTACTTATAACAAAGTAAGGTTAAGTCAAATAAACCAATTGCGCATCCAAAGTTACAAATGGATGACTCTTATCCTTATTTGATTATAAATCATTTGAAAATTAAAATCCATTCTTTTATGGTAAGATGACCAAGTCGTCTTTTAGTTGAAAGGGGGAAGGAGCTAATGACCAATAAAGTTCAAAGCTAGCAAGGGATTTAACTATTTCATTGCTTTTATTGACGATTTAAGTATATATAGCTATATCTACTTAATGAAGTAAAGGTTAGAATCATTGAAATGTTCAAGAATTCTAGAATAAAATGTAAAATCAGTTTAAGATAAACAATTAAAACACTACAATATGATCGATGTGATAAATATTTAAATCAAAATTAATAATCAGCTAAAGGGAATTGTGGAGTTAATTTACAGTTCATGAACATAACAATTAAAAATGTGTGTTAGAAAGCAGGTCTCAAACTTTATTTTACATGGTTCTATCCAAGATTAGCTTGAATGATTTACAAATATCGTTTTGAGGATATGCATTATAGAACAATTGCGGATACACTAAACAGAAACTCAACCAAAGCAGTTAAAAAGACGTCATAAGAGTTATGGATTGGATACATTCCAAAAAATTTCTTGTATAAACATGATTATGGGTTGTGTAATCAATGTAAAATGTTTATAAAAGTGACATAATAGACCCTAAATCAGATGAATGTTTCTTCTTCACGGGTTATCTCATAGAAACCAAACGGTATTATGCCTACAATTGCGTAGATAACAAAGCGTTTGTTGCTCGCGATAGTGTAGACACCCAAATGTGTCTCCCTGAAAACAAACCCGATGATGAATACCTTTCACGTCATTTGATTATCGAACAAAATGAAAGTATGAAAAGTCTAGTGATGAAGATGTTTTTATTAAAATATTTCTCTTTCTGTTTTCAAAAATATTTCTTTTCTTACTCTATTTATGAAAAATAGCCAATCCAATTTGTTTTGGTTCATGGTAAGGGTCCAATAATAGTGTATTTAGATTGAACTTAAAAAGAGCTTTCCAACGATATATTATAAGCCCAATTCCGATGAATTATGAGGAAGTTATGGATTAAATCAAATTAGGCTCAATGATTTTAAATGTGGCCCAATGATACAGGAGGGCCTATTAATTATTATTCCTAAAGTAATTAGGATTGATTTTAATCTTCTAGAAGGTTCTTTGTAATTTTAATAAGATTAGGACTGATAATTATATTTTGAAAAGATGTGTTATTTTGAATAAAATATATAATCTGATTTTAAATCTACTTAGAACCTGTGACCGATTTAAATGATGATTCCGCGTACGAAAGCACGTTATATTTGTGAATCAGCGCGAGACGACAGAGTAGTCGCCTGGTGCTGACAGTTGTCGCCTTGCGCTGCTTCTGTCGTCTGGTGCTGACTCCTGTCGTTGGCGACAGGAGGTATTTAATTCCGAATACGACTTTCTTTGATCCCGTGCTATTTTTTCTATAAATAGGGGTCGTAATTTCCTGTTTTTAATCATTCACAATCATCATTCAAAACCATAATCTCTCTCTCTCTCTATTCTTTTTCTAAACCTTCCCTCTCTCAAAATTCCTCATTCATTAGATTTAATCACACCTAGCCAATTAATTTGAAGTTGCCTTCGCCCTAAACGTGAACACTACTAGAAAAAGGCTTTTTTCGACAGAATTATTTCGAGGGATCACATTTTCCGTCGCAAAATTTAAATTCAACGACAGAATTAAATTTGTCGTAAAAATCGGTCTGAAATAGTAATTTGCGACGAAAATTCCCTCGCAAAATTTCCGACGGAATTCATTCATGTCGAAAAATGTAGTTTCCGAGGGAATTTTTCATCGTAAAATTTATGATAGAAAATTCTGTCGGAAACAACTTTTTTCGATAAAAATGAATTCTGTCGCAAAATTTCAGAACATTAAACTCCCCCCCCCCATTGCTTTTCACAACAGAATCAGGAAATCAAAGGGGTAAGAGAGAGAAAGAAAGAAAGGGAGAAAGAGAGAGAAAGTCACGTCGGCACCGGAGCTGAGTGATGCCAGCTGCCCCCGAATCTACCGTCGGTAGCCCTCCCGTTGTTCTCGCCAGCCAGTAAGTTTTGCTTTGATTTTTAAAATTGAAATCGCCACCACTAACACCGATTGGTGTGACCAGCCACCACCGGTGTAGTAGTCGAAGTTCGCCACCAGATCTACCGTCGGCATCCCTCCCGTTGTTCTCCCCGGTCGGTAAGTTTTGTTTTGTTTTTTTTTTTAAATTGAAATCGCCACCACTAACACCGGTTAGTGTGAACAGCCACAACCAGTGTAGCAGCCGCAATTCCCATCAGTGTCATTCCCGTCGCCGGCATTCCAAAAAGCCGGCCGGCCACCGGTGAGTTTATTTTTTTTAATTTTTGTTTTAAATTTTTTTATACCCTAACCACTACCACCGCTTTTTTTCAGGACCCTCCACCTTCCTTGCTCCGACCAGAACCACCACCACCTTCATCCTCCCGCCGTGTTGCCGCCGGTAAGTGTTCCTTTATTTTTATTTTTTTTCTTCATTTTTTAAAAATATAAATTGACATTTTACACCCTAAATAATGTTTAATTTTATTATTTGTAGGATTTGTATATTTTCCTTGCTTTGAATCTCAATAAAAAGTGCAGATCTACAAGTTAGTGACATTTTAATTTCTAAAATTGTTAGTTTAGTTAATACTTGGCATGTTAGTGACTTAGATATATGTTAGTTTATTCAAGTATTTATTTTATGTTATTTTAGTTTGCTTTACTTTATTATAATATATAATAATGGTTTAATGGTTGATATGTTAGTTTAGTTTGGTTAATTATAATAATGTAAGACATGACAAGTGAATTTTGTTTGATTTAGTATAATAATGTATGACATGATATGCTACCTTAGGTTGATATTTTATTATAATAATGTACGACATTATATGTTAGTTTATATTGGTTTACTTAGTATAATAATGTGTGTTAGCTTAGTTTAATTTATTATAATTTAATAATGTATGTTAGTTTTGTTTAGTTTAATATAATGTTCATTAGTTTTGTTTAGTTTAATATAATGTATGTTTACTGTAATGATTAATGATTGTTTGTATCAATTTAATTATGAATATTAATTGTTTATATATGATTATTTATATAATTTAATGATGATTATGATATATTTGGTTTACTTATAATTATTATTATAATTTAATTAATTGTGTTCTTTACTTTATAATGGTTGTGTTATTTTCTTGGCATATTTTTAAATGAGCGTGTTATAATGAATGTGTTATAACAATGGATGTGTTTTTTACTTTATATATTTTTTAATGAATCATTTGCATAATCATTTTCCTAGTTACCCGTTCAAGTCATACTCATTAGGATATGTCTTGAATAGTCCCCGGTTGGGAATGTCCTTAGACGTTTATTCTCACTTAGGTGGTGAATAATGTATGCCTTGTTATTGATTCTAGGGAATATCCTGGCTTGTCATTTCTCTACAATGTTCTCTTGGTACATATGACGGGTTATCTAATAGCCTACATCGTGTACTTGGAGAACTTAAGGGAAATGCTGCCGGATTTTCCGTAGAATTGAAAACATGGCATACATTCGCTAGTGAGATTAAATGTCCAAGGATGGGTTAGGTTGGAGTGATAAGGACCTTTGGACATCATTTACAATCTTCTTTGCATATTCATAACATTTTGATGGATAATGAATATTCAATACACATTGTGACTAATGTGATTATACATATTGTATAGAAGTTGTAATCATGAAACGAACAGAACGTAGCTGGATGTATGAAAGGAAGTTTAGACATTTTATTAATCCGGAATTTGTGACAGGGGTAGATGAATTCCTTAAATATGTGGAAGATCATCCCTAAAGCAGCAAACCGAATGAAGTTAGGTGTCCATGTTTTAAATGTAAGAACAAACGGCTTTGGGATGCAGAAACGGTTAAAATTCATTTGTACCGCAAGGGTTTTGTACTTAATTACTATGAGTGGATGTGTCATGGGGAAGGGTTTCCGGAAGTTCCTGAAGGACCGTAAAATGAATATCGTGAAATGGTTTTCGATGCTTTTGGTCATAATGAAGATCAAGGGCATTCGGAAGAGGCAAAGGAGGAGCCTAATACACAAGCTAAGCATTTCTTGGATTTGTTAAAAGCTTCTGAACAAACATTATACGAAGGGAGTTCATTGTCTGTGTAAGAGATGGCTGCCCGAATTACTAGTCTTAAGTGCGAGTATAAATTTGGCCATAGATGTGTTGATGAGTTTGCTTCTTTTGTCAACGAGGCTATTCCTAACAACAACCATATGGCCGACACATTCTATGAGGTTAAGAAGATTGTAAAGGCGTTGGAGTTGCCTCATGAAAAGATTCATGCATGCTTGAAAGGATGTATGTTGTTTTGGAAGGATGTCCAACGCCTCATGAAAAGATTCATGCATGCTTTAAAGGATGTATGTTGTTTTGGAAGGATGATGTTCAGCTATCTACATGTAGCGACCGATACAAGAAGACTTCTAAAGGTAGCTTAGTGCCTTTGAATGTTTTAATTTATTTTCCGATCACACCGAGATTTCAAAGTCTCTATGCAACCAAGAACATTTCGGAGGAAATGACATGGCATTCTTAAAATCCTCGAGTTCAAGGCACAATGGCGCACCCTAATGATAGTGAAGCTTGGAAACACCTTGACAATTGCTTTCCAGAATTTTCCAATGAGCCTCGTAATGTTTAACTTGGCTTGTGTACAGATGGTTTTGCTCCCCATGGTAAGTTTGGGGGACAATATTCTTGTTGGCCTACCATTTTGACCCCTTATAACTTGCCTCCCTCAATGTGTATGAAAGACAATTCATGTTCCTTTCATTGCTCATTCCTGGTCCTAAGAACCCTAAGGGGAATTTGGATGTGTATATGAATCCGTTGGTAAAAGGGTTGAAACAATTATGGGAAGTTGGCACAAATACTTATGACATTTCAAGGAAATAAAATTTCAATCTTCGAGTAGCCATCCTTTGGACCGTTAGTGACTTCCCAACTTACGGTATGTTGTCTGGTTGGACCACAGCGGGTAAGAAGGCTTGTCCTTATTGTATGGATAAAAGCAAAGCATTTTGGCTTGAACACAGTGACAAAGTTTCTTGGTTTTATTGCCATCACCAATTCCTTCCAACAGATCACCCTTTTCGAAATAGTAAAACTGCATTTTGTAAAAACAAAGTCGAAAAAGGTTCACCCCCATACATTAGGTTAGGTGAGGAATTGTGAAAATGTGTGAGACACCTTCCAAAGGCAACTGATTGGCCAGAGGCATTGAAACACCTCAAAAAAGAAAAAAAAGGGTAGTTCAGGCAAACCTCGTTGTGGGAGCTTCCTTATTGAAAGCATTTGCTTATCCATCACAACTTGGATGTCATGCACATTGAAAAGAAATTCTTTGATCAGTTAATCCACACCGTAAAGGATGTAAAAAAGTATACACGTGACACGCCATCGGCTCGAATGACATTGCCAAATATTGTAAAAATGGCCACAACTTCATTTGCAGGAGGATGATAGAGAAAAAGATTTCATGCCAAAAGCCCCATTTTCTCTTGACAAGGCTCAAATAAATTAGCTTCTTTTATGTAATTTCAAGTCACATTCACTTATAAATATGTAATTATGAGATGGTTTGAGAAAAAATAAGCTCATAAGTTGAGAAATGAAGAAAATAGGCATGTGAGAAGCAATTTTGGCTTAAAAAGGCTTTATTTTGATGAAATGAACCCATAAAGTTAGAAATTAGCTTTGTTTACGTAATTTCAAGTCACATTCACTTATAAATATTCAATAATGAGGTGGTTTTAGAAATAATAAGTTTATAAGTTGAGAAATGAATAAAATAGGCATGTGAGAAGCCATTTTGGCTCAAAATGGCTTTATTTTGATGAAATGGACTCATAAACTTAGAAATTAGCTTCTTTTATGTAATTTCAAGTCACATTCACTTATAAATATGAAATTATGAGGTTATTTGAGAAAGAATAAGTTCATAAGTTGAGAAATGAAGAATATAGGCATGTGAGAAGCCATTTTGGCTTAAAAAGGCTTTATTTTGATGAAATAGACCCATAAAGTTAGAAATTAGCTTCATTTTTATAATTTCCAGTCACATTCACTTATAAATATGTAATTATGATATGGTTTGAGAAAGAATAAGCTCATAAGTTGAGAAATGAAGAAAATAGGCATGTGAGAAGCCATTTTGGCTTAAAAAGGCTTTATTTTGATGAAATGGACCCATACAGTTAGAAATTAGCTTATTGTATGTAATTTCAAGTCACATTCACTTATAAACATGTAATTATGAGATTGTTTAAGAAAGAATAGGTTCATAAGTTGAGAAATGAAGAAAATAGGCATGTGAGAAGCCATTTTGGCTCAAAATGACTTTATTTTTATGAAATGGACCCATAAAGTCATAAACTTAGAAATCAGCTTCTTTTATGTAATTTCAGGTCACATTAACTTATAAATAAGCAATTATAAGGTGTTTTAAGAAAGAATAGGTTCATAAGCTGAGAAATGAATAAAATAGTCATGTGACAAGCTATTTTGACATTTTGGCTCAAAATTGCTTTTTTTTTTTGTTTTTTTGTTTTTTTTTTTTTTTTAATGTTATGGATCCATAAACTTAGAACTTAGATTCTTTTATGTAATTTCAAGTCACATTTAATTATAAATATGCAATTATGAGGTGTTTTGAGATAGAATAGGTTCATAAGCTGAGAAATGAATAAAATAGGCATGTGATAAGCTCAAAATGGCTTTATTTTTCTGATATGGACCCATAAACTTATAAATTAGCTTCTTTTATGTAATTTCAAGTCACATTCACTTATAAATATGTAATTATGAGATGGTTGGAGAAAGAATAAGTTCATAAGTTGAGAAATAAAGAAAATAGGCATGTGAAAGCCATTTTGGCTCTAAATGGCTTTATTTTTATGATATGGATCCATAAACTTAGAAATCAGCTTCTTTTATGTAATTTCAAGTCACATTCACTTATAAATATGTAATTATGAGGTGGTTTGAGAAAGAATAGGTTCATAAGTTGAGAAATGAAGAAAATAGGCATGCGAGAAGCCATTTGGCTTAAAAAAGCTTTATTTTGATGAAATAGACCCATAAAGTTAGAAATTAGATTCTTTTATGTTTTTTCAAGTCACATTCACTTATATGTTTATTTTCTTTACTTGTAACTTATGTTGTTGGTAAATTATTAAAATTATACATAATTGTATAATGTATTTCTTGTAGGAGACCTACCAGAAGAAGGTTGAAGAAGCCACCACTCAAGGGATTAAAAAGAGTCCTAATGAGTTGTATTGGGAGACTGCGGGTGGTCGCAACAAGAAGGGTCGGGTGAGGGGACTTGGCCAAAGTGCAGAGTTGTACTATGGCGACCGGATGGGTCGAGTTTCTAGGTATTCAAAGTAGTACACAACGTTCCTTGTTTCTCATATGCAGGATCAGATGGAGCATAGGGTTGAGGATCTTCGTAGTGAGATCCGCAGTGAAATCCGGAATGAAATTCGGAGTGAAATGGAAGTTGAGATGCAAACCCGAATTCAAGCTGAAGTGGCCGAAATGGAGAGGAGAGCCGAGGAGAGGTTGAATGACTTCATGAGACGATTCGGCAACAACGACACGTGTTCCACCTTTCAGCCTCAACGTCGAGACCCTAGGGATGACCCGTATAGTGGAGGAGCAGGCCAGGGTACCCCTGTAGTTGTTTAGCATAGCTTAGGTTTATGTAGTATGGACATGTAATTTGAATTTATGTAGAATTTGATGATGTTTCCGCTTTTGTAGAACTTACTATATATTATGTAGCTTTTGGATATGTTCTACTTAAGCATAGCTTTTGTGGAAATATATTTATTAGTATATCCGTAATTCGATTATGATTTTTATTATCACAGGTATTAAGGTGAAGGAATATACGCTATTAATGATGCTTTTTTATTATTGAAATCGATTAGAATGTGTTGAAATGAAAACAAAATTTTGCGACGGAAAATTGTAATATTATCAGTCGAAAAAATTGGATATTGCGACAGAAAATATTACAGAATATCAGTTGGAAAGTTGTTACTTGCGACGGAAAAAGGGGCAAAAAATCCGTTGGTAGGGTTTATATTTTGCGACGGAAATTTAATCCATCGTAGTTAGCGACCGAAATTTCCGCCATAAAGTAGCGAGGGAATTATATTTTGTCGCAAATATCAACTTCCGCGACGGATTACTTTCGGTCGGAAACGCTTTTTTGAGAGGGAATTTTCCGTCGATATGGTATTTCCAACGACGGATTTTTCCGTCATAATTTTGCGACAGAATATATTCAAAAGTCAAAATAATTTTCGACAGACCATTTTTGGTCGGAAAATCCTTCGGAATACCCCTTTCCGACGGAATTATCCTCGAAAAAACATGTTTTTCCTACCAACTGTTTTCTGACGGAACTTAACGACGGAATTCCGTCGTAAACGTGTTTTGCGACGAATTTCCGAACTTCAACAACGAATGTTTTTGGTCGGAAACATGCCATTTTCTTGTTGTGGAAATGTTTGATAATTTCTGAGGGTTTGGTCCCAAATCTTTATTTCAATTATTTAATTTAATTGTTTTGTTGTATTATTTTCCTTGAAGTTACCAACGTGTGTATTTTTATATTAGAAAGAGGTACGAGGTGTTGTTTTAAAGAATACTATAAGAAGGGGGGGTTGAATTGTAGTATGAGAAATTAGCCAAACTTTTTGCGGAATTAAAATTAAATTAGCTAAAGGAACTAAAAGATTAACTAAAGGAATTAAAGAATGCAATAGAGATTTTACGTGGAAAACTCCTTGGCCCTAACAAGGAGAAAAAACACGACCACTTGGGATTTTGGGAAAAGAATCTTCACTATAATAGGGCAAAATGATTCTATTACAAGCTAACGACTCAAACTCAAGTTCCTCTACGAACTTGAGACCCTGAGGAACAAGTCACCCAACTTGTTACTCTTCTCTTCTCTTTCTCTCTTCTCACTTCTCTGTTCTCTGTTCTCTGTTCTCTTTCTCTTCTCTTTCACTTCTCTTTCTCACTTCTCTTTCTCATACACAAATGTTCACTCGAACTTCCCCATTCCCCAAATTACAACTCAAAAAATAAAAAACTCTAGTATAAGAACATTAAGAACACTCTAATGAACTTGTGTGGAATTGAAACTTGACTCGATTTGAAGCTTTAAAACTTATGTGAGCAAGGGTGAGTTTTTCCAACATAAATCAATAGCTATTTATAGATCAACAAACGCTTTGGAAAATCCTCTTTGTGCAGTAACACCATTACGCCACTACTCATACCCACTAAGAAGATCATGTCCCTATAATTAAGGAACCATGAACTCCTTAATGTACAAACCCATGACTGAGGAAGAACATGGGAGAGTAGGCCGCAAGTTTTGGAAAACATGGGAGATTTTATTTTGTAAAAGATATTTTTCTGAAAATCAGAAAAAGGAATAAAATAAAATTTTTTTAATTTGAGAAAAAGATACACGTTTAAATGATAACAGTTTTCCTAAAAACTAGCATGCACATATTTCATCTTTTAGACCAATTCCACACAGATTTTTCGAGTGCCAATTAATATCTTATACTTACATAAATCCTAAAATATAAAAATATATTTAGTCTTCATGTTCTCTGATGAAGCTTCTACTCCGAGGCTTCTGTTCCTTGGGAGGAACTTCTCTTCTCTGATGAGGCTTCTTCTTTGAAGCTTCTGTTCCCTGACAGAACCTTCTCTTATCTAGTCTTCATTTCTGAAGCGCCAGTTCCTGTGAGGGAACTCTTCAATATGGATAGCTCTGCTTCTGGCCTTCTTGTTCCTCATGGTATTTTACAAGACACTTCATTCTCCTAGTCTTTGTAACTGAGTACACACTTAAACAATCAAGCACTTATTAGTTTGTAAGTAAGTGAGGTTGTGTCATCATCAAAATCATTAAGTCCAACACGAGGCATCGAAGTAATAAGTAATTTAATTGATTTATTGATCTTTTTATATAAAAATCATGATTAAATTATTTTGTTGATTCCTAGTATCATGTTAGGATGTTTTATTGCTTCCTAGGATCATGTTTGGGTAATAACTAAAATTGCTAATATCATGTATATTATTATGATACTTCTTATTTCTTTCCTAATATCATGTTAGTGTCATGTTAGGGCTATTTGATCTTTAATGTTTAGTGACATGCAAGGGTTTGTAATTAATCTTGTTTGTATCATGCCTAGGATCTTGCTATTATTATTATTATTATTATTATTATTATTATTATTATTATTATTATTATTATTATTATTATTATTATTATTATTATTATTATTATTATTATTATTATTATTTTTTATTATTATTATTATTATTATTATTATTATTATTATTATTATTATTATTATTATTATGCTTTAACATGATTACAGTTATAATGATGATGATGATTATTGTTATGTTGCTAGATGTTTATTATTGTTATTGCTTGATCACACCTTTTATGCATGTTTAAAGGAAATTTGTACTTGTAATCACGCTTAATAAGATAATTAATAATCTTGTTTATAATAATATGATTATAATTCCAGTGATCGCCAATAATAGATTTTATTTGTGCATTTATACTAAACCAACATAGATTAAACAAGTTTAGGGTTAACCTATTGATTGCATATTAGTCAGAAAGCGCACATGAATACGAGAAGGATAAAGTAGAGGCTTATTTTTAGGGCAAGTTCAATCTCTTTTAGGTTGGATTTGTACCTTCATCCCCGAACTTCCAGTCATGGTTCCAGACCTATTGGATTTAACGATCTCCTGGATCGTTAAGGGGTTTAACCTTCACCCTCTGAACGGTTTACAAGTTCCTAAAACTTGTTGGCGATTCTTTTGCTCTAGCTTCCTTCCATTTGGATGCCACCATGTTTATGTGTATGATCATAGTGGGGCTCAAGTGTGGGATGGATTGAAATATTCCCTTAAGATAGATAGTATCTTTTTAGAAAGAATCTATTTCTACAAAGCCAAGTGGGAATAAAGTTAGATCTCGAAGATATTCGAGACGAGCAACAAATGGATGTGGATAAAACCACATTAATTATTGTTGAGAGTGCAAGAAGTCAGCTGATTTGATAAATCATGTGTCGAAACAAGCTAATTCAATTAGCGAGGCTTATATCGTCCCACTTGAATGAAAAGCTTCAAAGAGTTAAAGAGAATAATTTTATTGTTGCTCATACCTATCGAAGTGTAGGCTTCATTCGAAACACGCCTACGTTAAGCATGTTGTGAATATGCATAACAGTCATAGGAAGTGGCAATTGACATATACGATTAGGGACAGAGCAAAAGTAGGGAGCCGCCAACAAGTTTTTAAAGAACTTGTAAACCATTCGTGGATCATTAAAGGCAACCATGAATAAGGGACAACAATGGGCAACAACCATTGACTCATGAAGGTTACACCCCATTCATAACCCATGTGATTACTAACTGCATTTGGTTCAAAACAACGAAAGGAGGATCGGGGATGATGATACGAAGTGAGTCGTGGAGTCACATTTGCCCGTATTGGCCTCTACTCGATTCTTATAGTGAAAAGCATTCCCTGTGATCTTTAAGGCATACAAACAAATTATTAAATTTGCTCCAAACTATTATTATGCTAAATTGGTTAAATATTAATGCACATATAATTATGAAATATTGTGATCACTTCGATTAAATAATTAGTTTAAAAAGGAACCTAAACCGATTGTCCAAATTATCTTATCAGTCGTGATTTTTCAATTACATATTCCCTTTAACATGCAATATGGTGATCAATATAATAAAACAACCTTAATATTGGAAACAATAATGTTTTTGTCGAATTAAATTATAATCATCCCAATCATGATACTAGAAACATAAAATAAAATAAGTAATTAAATTAATTAATTACTCACATCCCGCCCATTTTTTATTTTTAAATTGCTACATCATGAATAAGTTGTTAATAACTTCACTAAAAATATAAATCAAATTGAAATCAAATTAAATAAAAAGAAGAGTTAATTTGGTCCGAACCCTCGGTCAATTCTACCTTTCACGCATTGGTTTAAGGATGGAGCCGGGTCAAGTATGGAATCCTTGGTGTGCTTAAGGAAGGAATGATGTAATTAGGAGAATAGATTTAACCGTTGAAGGCTTACAAAATGAGAGAGAAGAGAGAATGATTTTGGTGTATAAGAGAGGAATAGAGAATGATTTTTGGTGTATAAGATAGGAAGAGAGAATGATTTTTGGTGATCAAGCTTGTTGATGATTGAAAAAAGGGTGATATGTGTAAGGAGGGTGATCCCATCATAAGGGGTACTCTCCTTAAATTCCCTTGGCCACTTAAAAGCCTAGGACTTTACACTTTTTAGGGTGTTGTAGAATTTGAATTCATGACTGTTTGGGGGACCTTGAATTAGAATTGATTCCATCATCACGCTTTTTTGTAAGAAACAGCTAGAAGTCGCCAATGAGTTTTAGGAAAAAATCATAAACCTTGTTCATGCCTTCTTCCATGTGGAGTTCATGGAATAATCAGCACAAATCATAAGTTTACCCATACCCAAATTTGTCTATAAACCAGAAATGAGTTCGGGAGCGAGGGTACTAAGATAACGTTCCTTTTAGAGGGGAATCGTCATCCTAGCCCTAGCACGACCTCTACTAGCTCTTCCTTTTTCACAATTTCATCACCAAACAATATATGCAATGCGATACCCAAAACTATGTTAGTTGATTTTATTTACAGGCATTAATTCACGTAGGAATTACATTGCAAAGTCGTTATTCTTATTTAATTAAATTCGTGGAAGAACAATAAAGAAATAAGATTCGCCTTGGCTTAAGTGATCAACCAACAATTATTTAATTTAATTCTAGTCTTTATTTAATGCAAGATACTATGTGGAATTGATTAATTAATTATTTTAAAAGTGATCAAACAACACTAATTAATTAATTAAAGTCCTTTTAAACAAGAAAATAAAGGTGATTTAACTAAGTGCTTGGGAATTTACCACTTCTCTTTGCTAGATCCCCGTTTGGAACACTTATGGACACCTTCTTGTTGGGGAACCTCCACCGTAGTAACAAAGTATCGAAAGGGTGAGTGTTTAGGACAAGAGGGCTAGGTTGCACAAGTTCACAAGTTATTTCGCCAGAGTTTTTAGATTAATTTTTGTCTGTTGAAGCCTTGGTTTAAGCTCGTATTTATATAGAAAGATTAGGTTTAGGGTTTTGAGCATTTTGCCACAGCAGGTGTCATGCGAAACAGATGAAGTTGCGCGCGGGATCCCATCGCAAGTTATAGAGTTGCGCTGCTATGTGAAGCGAGACTTTTGGTCTTGTGCGCAGCTTTATGGAAAGATTCGATTTTATATTTTCCGTATAATTTCCGAATAATTACAAATCTTCTGCAGAGAGTTGCGCTGCGTGTCGCGCGCAACTGAATTAATTGCGCGCGGCATCCCAGCGCGACTTTGTGAAATGCGCGCGGCTTTTTCTGCGGCAGCACTAAGTTTTAACCTAGGCGCTCTAAATCCGTCATCATTAGGGTTTAAGCACGGGCTTAAGCCTAATTATGATCGGGTTTAGTTAATTGGACCTTTGTTTTGGCTTTTCTTTATTTTGGGCTAGTCTTTTGTGTTTTGTGGCTTAACCAGTTATCCATAAGTATTTTTCACTTTGATCCAACACAAAGATGGATTTATTTATCGTCATTGCACTTCTTGTCGGGACAGGAGGCCAAAAATAGATGTCTACAGTTAGCCCCACTTTGATCGAGTCTAGAATAGACGATGATCAAAGTAGTCAAGGAATTAAACCCGAGACTCATTTTGCAAAGTTCTCTAAGGATAGAGAATCAGTAATGTTTAAGGATGTTGAAACAATCCTTGGTTCGCTAAGTGTTTGAAACAAGTAGCTATTAAGGCTAGAAAAAGTCCTTCTTAGTCTTAACGCGCTAAAGAATCTAGATTGATCCTTTGCAATTGTAGAACGTTCTTACAAGTAAAAGTATTCTGGGTGATGTCAGGTCATGAGAAGAGATCGATTTTAAAAGAATAAAAGGGGAGGATTTCCTCTTAATCGTGTCATCGTTGGTCTAAAGTCCCTCGATATGTCATTGAAACTTTATCCTGACTTTAACAAAGTAAAAGATGAAAAAGGGGTGTTCGATATTCGAGCCGAAATGGTCCGGTATTCGAGCCGAATGTCCACAAGATAGAAATACATGTCTCAAGACTGGAGGCATATATCCAAATTAAGTGAGAGGGAAGAAAGTAAGCAACTCTCTCATCAGTTTTGTCCACAAGATGAGTACACGAGTCTCAGGACTGGGGGAACGTGACTACATAGGTGCAACATCGTTTCTTTGCTTCTTTATGCAGGGGGTGGATTCGACACCCTAACTGTCCGGTAAGTTAGTAAGCGCACTAACTACCATATCCATTCAAGAAGTGCCTGTTTCTAAAGGTTCGACGCGCTTGTCGACTCGTTGAGCTAACGCCTACAGTAATACTCTACCTATTAGTTCTGAGAGGTAGATCTCGCAAATCTTGAGCTTAGTGAAATTTTACGCAACACTTATGTTGTACAATTTTACGCCGTACGATACGCCATTTGCAGTTTTACGCTAATGAAAACGCCTTCCTTTTTGCTTCGGACGTGAAAAAAGGAGAAAACCCAGACATTTGTAACGTCAGTACAGTAAAATGACAAACATGTCTATGGGTGCTCTTACGTAAAGCACCACCACGGGACGTCTTAAGGCACTCTTACGAAAAACGTTCAAAACGTATGCTTCGGGAAGGCACAAAGCACGGTGTGCATGCTATATGATGTAAAAAACTAACAAAAAAGGAAACAAACTACAATATGCAAAGCAATTAAAAAGATTTTGATGATTTGCGCGCCATTAAGTCTAATAACGAGAAAAAACCGTTCAAAAAATGATCAAACGGATCAAAACCAAAATCTTGGTCTTTTAGTAACCAGTATCCGTGCGCAACTCAGAAGGTCGCGCTGGCCATGCGTGCGCATCTTTCTGAGTTGCGATGGTATGTCTCGCGCAACGTCTAAAGTTGCACGCGACATTTATGTCAGTAAGGTGAAAATCGCAGACGCGATTTTTTGACTCTTTTTCTCTCTAAAAAGCTCGGTTTTTTGCAATTATTAAAGCTAAAGGAAGCTAATCTCGTTCTCAATTCATATTTTCCGTAATCCGATGTAAGTTTTTGTTAAAAATTGCTATTTTTTGGCTAAATTCGAACGATTTTCAAATCGTTAAACCCCGATTTTCGAATTTAGGGGTTTTCGATTTGGTTTATTTTTCTTGAAATTGTTTTTTCTATGTTGTTATGCTATGTTTAAGGAGTGTTTTGCAACAAATTTCATGAAAAATGGTTAAGTATTGAACCTTGTATGAGCATTTCTTGTTTCAGGCTTGTTCTTGCTTCTTTTTTCGAATATTTGCTTGATTTTCTGTTATTTTGTTTGCCCATTTTGGTTATACTTTTTAATTATGCAACAATTTTAGTATTAAAACTAGTTTTGCTTCCATAATTAACATTTTGAAAATTTTTAATCCGGAAAAATGGCGCGAAGTGCATACTTAGCCTATTTTTTCCATATTCGAACTCCAAAATTGTTTGGTAGACGATAATCATGTTTAATCATGTTTATATTACTGTTATTCGTCTAGAATTAGTTGATTCTTTGAGATTTTAGAATATAATCCCTTGAATGATTAGTTGAAACTGGTATAGATGGCTTTTGTGGGTGTTAAAAGCCGTCATTTACTAAGTTTAATTGCAGGTATCGTAGCCCCCAAGTATGGGTAGCATTCGATTTTCGTGTTTTCCCCTATCGATAGTCGTTATGCTGCCGAAATGGGTCTAGAATACGTATATTAGTCTAGTTTAGGAAATTTTATCCGTCATAGCACAGACTTGCCTCCGTTTATCGATGCCGAGGAGGTTCTTGGTTGTCCGGACGAGGCGGTTCGCCCTCGGAAGAGGGTGACCCTTCCTCGAGAGGAGGTTCGAGAGCGACGCATCGTGGCCGATCGACGTCGCCAGGAGGAGGTGGTTTGGGAGGCTCCTCCCAACGAGGACCCTAGGGTCCTTAAGTGGGACCCAGACCACCATGTTTCGAACAGAGGGTGGTGTGACATCGTGAGTTTTCCGCGCTTTCGTTTCTTTCTCTTTTCTTTTGTTTCTTCTCCTTTTTAAAACCATAACCATTTTTTTATTTAGAGTGAGCTTGGCATGCGTTTGTACGGCTCTGGTGACCTACGTTTGCCTGAGGTGGCAAAGGAGATGGTAGCACTTTCTGGGATTGACTCCCAGCTTACGGCTCTTCGGGACTTATCGAGCCAGTCTGCGTCGTCAGCTTTCCTGCGTGGATTGCTGGAGTTTTGGTGGGATTCCACCAACACTTTCCATTTTCCATGGGGAGAGATGACGGTTACCCCTTTCGATTTCTCTATGATTACAAGTTTTCCTTTCGGAGGCAAGCCAGTAGTTGTAGAGCTCGTTAAGAGGCCAGAAGAGAGATTGCGCGACCTTATGGGGGACCGTCTTGCGTCGGCCCTTCATGTGTACGCGCAATCTTGTCCGTACTCGGTTCTTGCCGACGAGTTGTCGGCTGATGAGCTTGACCGGCAGTGTACACCTGAGCAGCTGGCTCGGATATACATTGCCCACGTTCTTTTCGTCACCATCTTGAGTGATCGAGGAGAGCGTTTCGCCATTGGGTTACCCATTTGCATTAGCGATTTGGAGCAAGTAGGTAACCTTAGTTGGGCGGAGGTGTCGTATGCCCGTATGCTTACGGCTATGGGCAAGGCGACCCGGGTCATGGATTCTGCGGCAACTACTGAGGTGCCTCGGATCTCGCTTACATGGCATGGTCGTATCCTTGAGGTATGTGTTTTAAGCTTTTTCGGTTATTAATTTCGTTTTTTTCCTTTAGGCTTATCTTTTCTCGATTTCAAGCTTGGGGATACTCGTACCTGCCTTTCTTTGCCCTCAAGGGGTTTGGGGCTACTCGTTTTCCTATCGGCCATCGATTAGTCTCGACTAAGAGGAGACGAGCTACTTCTGCCGGCGACTTTCTTAAGAGGATTCCCTCGGCGACTCGTGCGCCGGTGAGTATTCCAACTACATGTTCTCTTTTCGTTTTTTGATTTTATTCATTTTCTAACGATTTTTCATGTGGTTGTGTTTTATAGATCAATCTCCGTCCTTGGAGTTTGATCGTCGGAGTCCCTGAGGCTATCCGGTCTGACATGGTTCGTTTCCATTTCCGGGCCCTCTATACGGGACTTTCGATATTCCAGAGGACCAATGGTTGGTTTTTAGGCGAGCGTTTTCTCTGGCAGCTTTCGACCGAGGAGCCTTTAGTTCCTGCGGATCCCCCGAGTCGGATGCTGCGTCCGGACCTGCTGTCTACCGAGGATCAAGCTCAGGCGATCCTTGGTTATCCAGCGGAGCAGCTGGTGATGCCGGATGCTTCTTATATGGCTTTTATAGATCCAGGTTGACTCCTCTTCTGGCCTTTGTTCCGGTTAGTTTTCTAACTCTCTTTTTTCGTGTTTCTATTTATTTTTCGGATTTTGACCCTTTTATCGTTTTTTATCACATGTATTTTTAGCGGGTCGAGCTAGGTGGTTGGGTGCCTCCTACAGCGAAGATCATGTATACTGATGCTGTCGAATCGGTAATTCGTGAGACCCTTCCAACGGCCGAGGATGATGAGGGGATGTCGTTCATACCTGAGACGGTTGAGTCGGTATGCCTTTTATGTATATGTACTTAAATATTTCTATTTATTTTTTGTTTCATATACATTTGTTTAATAACTTTCCTTGTATTCTTGGAACAGGTTCCGCGAGAGACCGTGAACGGCATGGTGAGGACTTTACGTGCTTTCCGAGCTGCTTATCGGAGATCCCTTGTGACTTTGTCATATCTGATCATCGGATGATCGCGGTAAGTTTTATTTCTTTTTTTTTTCTTTGCAACGAAGTTATTACACTCATGTATTAATCTTCGTTTTGGATTTTGCAGGATGTGCAGAAACCGTTTAGTATTCGCCGAGCACCCTGATTCCTCTTGTACACATTTATATATTTTTGTAGGAAACTTATGTATATATATTGTTTGTATATATTTTTTTGTCATTATTATTAGTATATTTTCGTTTCCATGTGTACATTAATGCGAAAAATTTTCGAGGGAGGGAAAGGGTTGCTGACTTACCCCCCTCGAAAAAAATAAACAATCTCAAAAAAGATAAAAGAAGGAAAAAGAAAAAAAGAAAATCAAAAAGAAAATAAAGGAGTAGGAAAAAAAAGAAAATAAAAAAGAAAAATAAAGTAGGAAAGCAATGGAAAACAGAAAATAAGAAAGTAAGAAAAAAAAAAGTAGGCAAGAAAAGGGACACAAAGTTTTAGAAAGCAAGCGTATGATTCGTCTTAAGATCTCGTGAAGATTCAGTCATTATATCAGCCAAAATACGAAAATTAACCCAATTTACATGCCGCGTCAGGGAAGTCGCGTACAACTGCGTGAGTTGCTGCGGGTGTCGCACACATGTATTTCTGTTGCGTGTGGGTGTCGCGAGCAACTCAGGAGTTGCGCGCGCCACTTGTCAATGAACTTTTCTTTAAGCCGAATTTGCCGAAAATTTGCCCCTCTTGGGTCTATTTAAACGTGGTTTTGTGTAGGCTTTTGATCATCTCGCATCATTCGCTTAGTAACATAAGAAATTAAAAAGAATTAATCCCTCTAAAACCTTATTCTCTATCTCTTTTTTTTTTTAACAATGGTGAAGACCTTTGAACAACGTTTGAAACAATAGGTCACTTCCCTTTCGACCGAGGACAAACTAGCTTTCAAAATTTACCACTTGGACCTTTTATTTAATTATATGCAATTAGTGGTTAACTTTGATTTTCTTCATGTTGCAGTCAACCATTGGGATTCTAATCACCATCTTTTCTTGTTTAGAGGGTATGAAATTGTCCCCCTTCTTGGTGAGTTCGAGGCCTTGCTAGGTTTCCCTACAAACACCCTCCCTGTGACTTATTCGCCTACCTTGTCGGATCCCAAACCTATATTCCAAAGATTTTTTGGTTTGTTAGACAATGATATGACCAACATAGAAACTAAAGAAGGTGTGAATTTAATTCAATTTATTGAACACTTCGTCGCCCCTCGTGACAACATGACTAAACAACGCTTTAAAATTCGTGCTTTATGTTATTGTCTTGTTGTTAATTGTTCAATTAGGACAGACAAAGAATACAGATATTATTCAATGGTGTCCGTAGTAGAGCAAATAGAGGGGTGTCATTCACCCGCTCCTTTGGTTTTGGCAGAAACGAATCTGTAGTTGAATCGCCTTGAAGGAGATCGAAAATGGTTTCACGGGAAGTCCACTCCTATTAACGTACGTTTTTTTTTTGCGTTTATCAGCGCAAGTCAAGAAGTTGGGCTAGCATGACCAGCGCAATCTTTTGAGTTGCGCGCGAAGGGTGCGCGCAACTAATTTAGTTGCGCGCGCCACCTGCTCGTGTAATAAATCGCAAAATAATTTGTCTTTTTTTTTTCAGTTTTGGCTCATGGAGCGTTTGCGAGTTGTTGATTAGCCTCAAAACGTTGAGGCTAATGGAGTAAAGACATTTCCTGGACGACTAATCCTTTATAAGCATAAGAATGAAGAGGAATGGACGTCGTTTTTCTGTCATGGAGTTCCTAACATACGGTTTGTGATTCCATGCTGGGACATAAATAGTATGATTGGGAATAGTCTCAATTGCCCTTACATTAGGCTTTTAGGCCTATCTAGTACTACTTATATTTTTCCTTGTAGAGTGATGACACAATACGGGATGAGGCAATATATTCCTCCGCAAGATTGTGATGCCCCTAAAGATGTGACTTTTAGACCCGAAAGGATTGCTCGTTGGATGGAATATTGGTCAAGTCTTCCTAAATGGGTTATACAAAATCCTCCTGCGAGCATCACATTATCTTCCTTTTATAAGGCTTGGATGAATGCGGCGGATAACGAATTCAAGCCGCCACCGCTCGCAATCCACTAAGCCTTTGATGCATTCAACCACTACTACTCCTCCTAATGATCAAAACAAAGGAGTGAGAAGAAAGTTATACTTCTCATCCCCTAAGGCTCGTTCGAAGGAAAAAAAAAAAAGAATGGCTCCCTCCAAACCCGCGCAACAAGGTGTGAAAATTAAAGAACCTTCACCAAATACTCATAAGAAAGCTCCAAAAGTCAAAGGGAAAGGAAAACAGGTTGCAAAGGCCCCAATCCCAAAATTGAAAAAGAAAACAGGTTGCAAAGGCCCCATTCCCAAAATTGAAAAAAATGTTTGGGTGAAAAAGAAGAGTGTAGGGGAAAGCTCCAAGGTTGCTGAAAATGCTGCGATGGAAACTACTCCTCCATCATCTGTGACATAGTAAAACCTTAGAGTTTTGCACAATTTTATCATTAGTTTTTTTTTTTGAATAAAGAATAATCACTTCTACTCCCTCCGTGTTTTTTTAAGTGATACATTTTCCATTTCCGGCCGTATTTTTTTAAGTGATACATTTCCTTTTTTGGAAAAACAATACATTAAAATATTATATCTCTCTCCTCTCATGGCCCCCACCTAAACCCACTACTACTTTTTTATTATATCTTTCCTCTCACATTCATTACTTTTCAATAAACTATTAACCCCACTATCTTTCTTTAACAATTTTTTAATACTCCACTACCCCACTTACCTCTTATTTTATTTAAGTCAATTAAATTGCCTAAAACTATGTGTCGGTCAATATGTATCACTTAAAAAAACACGGAGGGAGTATGTTTTTTTTTTTCGTTTACTATCTTGTTCAATAATGTCTCTCTTTTGAATTTTGAATGAAATAAAATGACCTTTATATTTTTATATGACCGAATCATAAAGATTGCCTACGTATTTGCATTAGGAAATCAGGTTTTGCGTAGTTCTAATTAATTTTTTTTTGTTTTTTTTCTTTAATATCTTAGATAGATATTAAATGAAAAAATTAATCAAACCTTGTTTAAAAGAATTAAATCAAAGTTTAATTTTATTTTTCGAGTATATGTTATATTTAAGAAACACCTTCTTTTTATCATATGTAGAAATCGCAACTTCATTCAAACGCAAAAAAAATCGGGTTCGCAGTTCGTCATCAGGTGGCGCGCGCAACAAAATTAGTTGCGCGAGCCTGTCTCGAAAAAATTTATTTTTAAAAAATCGTATTATTACCCCCCCCCAAGTGTGAAGATTTTTTCGTAATGTTCGAAAAAATTTGAACACTTAGAACGGTTTATTATTTATAAATTACCCCCAAGTGTTATGTATTTTACCGTGTTATTCGGTAAAATGCATAACAATTAGAATTTTTCAATTGAATGCTAAAGGTTGGTTGTTTGAGTGAACGAGTTTTATCCAAATTTCATACGTAATATTTTTTAAGGCGATCAATGTTTATTAATTGGCGAATTTCATCTCCTCCAATATCCATTAATCTGATGGCTCCTCCTGATAGGATTTCAATTACGCGGTAGGGACCTATCCAATTATGTTTGAATATTCCTCTTGGATCGGTTGGTGGACCCCTAACTTCCTTTAGTACAAAGTCACCTTTTTTTATATTTCTAGGTTTTACCCTTTTATTAAAATGACGCGCAATGCGCCTTTGGTAAACTTGTACATGATGCAAAGCTCTTAATTGTCACTCATCGAGGAATAAAAGCTCTTCATACCTCGCTCTTACCCATTCAGCTTCCGGTAGCTTACTTTCAAGTACGATGTGTAGGGATGGTATTTCCAGTTCGTCTGGTTGAACTGCGTCCATTCCGAAAACTAAGGAGTATGGAGTTACCCCTATTGATGTTCGTATAAACGTTCTATAACCCCATAATGCGAAGTGTAGTTTATTCGGCCAGTCATTGTAATTTTCTGCCGTTTTCTTAATGATGACTATTATATTTTTATTTGCCGACTCTACAGCTCCATTCATTTGAGGTCTGTATGGGGATGAGTGATGATGTTTTACTTTATAACGAGTTAAGAGGGTCTCGACTTCAGCTTTGAATTGAGATCCCTGATCACTAATTAGTTCATGTGGAACTCTATATCTACAAAATATGTTTCGTTCGAGAAACTTTGCGACATGTTTAGAAGTGATATTCACGTAAGAAGTAGCCTCAATCCACTTAGAAAAGTAATCAATGGCAACTAATACGTACTCGTGCCCTCCTGATCCTGTTGGAGAGACTTTTCCAATTATGTCAATTCCCAAAGTGGAAAAAGGCCAAGGGGAAGTGAGATTGTATAGTTCGGATGGTGGAAGGTGTTGTAAATTAGCGAACATTGGGCACTGTGGACATTTTTTTAACATATTGTATGCAATCATGTTCCATAGTGGACCAATAGTACCCTTGCCGTGAAATTATTTTTGAAAGCATTTTACCATTCATGTGAGGTCCACAAACACCTTTATGAGTATTTTCCATAAGGCGTATGGTTTCTAGTTGGCCTATTCATCGTAAGATTTGACCATTAGGTCCCTTTTAGCATAATTGACCATTTATTAGACCATATTGGCCCGCAAGTGTTCGTAAGAGTCGTTGGTATTTCGATGAAGTATTTTCGGGATATGTGCCATGATTAATATATTGGAGGATATGATCATACCAAGGATTGTCTCCTTCAATGTCATTTATTTCCTCTATTGCGTTACAATACGCTGGTTCTTCTCTTCAATCAACGCATAATGGCATCATATTTAAGTGATCTATAATGTTGATCATTGAGGCTAATTTTGCTAGCGCATCGGCAAATTGATTGTCATCCCTTGGGAGATATTTAAAATCAATATGTTCAAAATGCTCGATGAGTTGCTCTAGGTGTGCTTGGTATAATATCATTGTGGAGTTCTTTATTTTCCATTTTTTTAATATATGATTTATAATCAAACTAGAGTCTCCATATACATCTAATTTTTGCACACCTATGCTAGCTGCTGCTTCTAATCCAATAATGCACGCTTTACATTCTGCGGCATTATTAGTAACCTCAAATAATTTAACAGAGATTGGATTATGTGCTCCCTCTGGACTTATGAGTAACACTCCTACGCCACATCCTTTTTGATTGGACGCATCGTCGAAGTACATTACCCATTTATCATCTTGTGTAATGCGAATCCCTTCATCCGAAAGATGAGTAGTTTCTGCATGACTTGTTTGAATTGGATGTTGTGCCAGGAAGTTGGAAATTACTTTTCCTTTCATTGATTTTTCAAGAATATATTTTAGTTCAAACTCAGCCAACATCACCAACTACTTAGATATCCTTCCTTGTATGGGTGGTTGTTCAAACAAATACTTTATTAGATATTATTGAGAAATCACATGAGTAGTGTGTGGTAACATATAATGTCGTAACTTTTTTGTTGCCCACACTAATGATAGGCTTGTTTTTTCCAAGGTGCTATATTTGGTTTTGTATTGGATGATTTTTTTACTTATATAATATATTGCACGTTCTAATTTTTCTACCTCTTATGCTAACATGGCGCCAGTAGTTGTGTCTGTAACTGTAATGTATAGCCTAAGAGGTAGTTTGGGTACTAATGGTGCTGAAATTGGTGGACTTTTGAGATAATATTTGATTTTCTCAAAGGCCTTTTGGCATTGATCGTCCCATTCATGTTTCTCCTCTTTTTTCATTTTTTTAAATATTGGCTCACAAGTCATAGTCAATTTGTTGATAAATCGACAAATGTATTGTAATTTGCCAAGGAATACCCTAATTTTTTTTTTCTGTTTGAGGGAGAGGCATGTCAACAATTGCCTTTATTTTAGAGGGATCGATCTCGATGCCACGTGTGCTTACTATGTATCCGAGTAACTTACCAGAAGTGACTCCAAAGGCGTATTTTTGTGGATTCAATCGCATTTTATATTCTTTTATGCGAGTAAAAAATTTGCGTAAAGCTTTTATATGTCCCATTCTATCTTTGGACTTCACTATCATATCATCCACATACACTTCTATTTCTTTATGCATCATATCATGCAAGAGAGTCGTAGCCGTTCTTTAGTACGTAGCTCTTGCACTTTTTAAACCAAATGGCATAACTGTGTAGCAATACGTACCCCAAGGGGTAATAAAGCATGTCTTTTCTTCATCTTCTTTTGCCATTAAAATTTGGTTGTAACCTGCGTATCCATCCATAAAGGATAACATCGCATGTTCAGCCGTGTTATCTACCAATATATCAATATGTGGTAGAGGAAAATCGTCTTTAGGGCTAGCTTTATTAAGATCCCTAAAGTCGACACACATACAAACTCTCATCCTTTTTAGGGACTGGAACGATGTTCGCTACCCATTTTGGGTAATTACATACGTGAATAAAACCGGCGTCCAACTGTTTTTGTACTTCTTCTTTTATTTTTAATGCGACATTAGGTTTCATTTGTCGAAGTTTTTGTTTTACTAGTTTAGAAGTAGGGTTCAAGGGAATGGTATGTTTTGCAATTTCCCTATCTATTCCAGGCATTTCCTTATATGACCAAGCGAACACATCTTCGAATTCTTTGAGCGTCGATATGAGGGTCAATTGCTCTTCCGGATTTAGAGTTAAGCCAATTTTGACTTCTCTCTTATTTTCGTTAGTTCCTATATTAACAATTTCAGTTTCTTCAACAATATGGTTCTTTTGTTCTCGTTCAGTCATTAATTCAACCAATTTATTAATGTTATCATCTTCATTAGATTGATTGTTAGAGCATTCAAAAGATTCAAGAGAAGGCATATACTCGGAAATAGAGCTCATATTATTAAAATCAAAAGAGAGTACATCAAGAGAAGAATCCTTTTTGGGATCTTCGTCCTTAGAACTAGAAAAAAAAGACTCAGTAATGGCCACAAGGCCTAGATTTTCAGCTTCCCTGGAGTCTACAATAGATTCATTGTCCGATTCTTCAAACATCTTCCCTTCGCCTGTGATGATCTCTAGTTTATCGCCTTTGTGATTGATCCATTTGAAAGATTCCCTCCATCCATGCTCAAAAGTTTCGTTTGAAGGGGTGATCAACGAGGTTGGGTCAAAGGCTTCATCTTGAATGGCGTTTTGATTGGTCATTGTTGCGACATGATTTTTCTCTAGTCCAAATAGCAAGTTAAATGCTTGCCCATCATAGCACCCTAGAGTTGGGTGTTTTGATTTAACGATACTAAGATCATCATCCAAGAAGTAGCAATCATGAAATATCTCAAATCCAGGCTTCTTGATTCCTTCCAAAACTAAGGGTTCCGGAAAGTCGTAGCACGGGTAATCTTCTCCCTCCCTAATGAGTTGTCCATTAAGGGTTTGTTGATAGGATGGAGTAAGGTGATTATCCCTTTCTTATTATTGTCTCTTCGTGCTTTGTTTTTGGCATTGTGAGACTCCAATTCTTCTTTGGTTGGTTTATATCCCAATCTAAAGGAGAAGATTTTCTTTGGGATAGGAAGTAAGAGAGATTTCTTCATTCCTATTCCCAAAGGCATCCCAAAAAAGTAACTACTCTTGAATAAGATGTTGTTTACTATCCGAGTGGAATATGGATCAAGCTTGAATGGTTCTTCCAAGTCTTCTTCCATTTTGATTGTGAAGATTGGCTCCACGGAAAATCCCCACATGTCCTCTTCATCATTATCATGGTTTATTTCTTAAGAGTGATTGATCATTATTTCTATTTTGAGTGGAGAAGCATGTATAGTTATAGGAAGCCCTTGATAGTTCAACCTAATCATTAGATGAAGTGAGAATGGTATTGCACCAAGCTTATGTACCTAAGGACATCTAAGTAAAAGGTTGAATGTAGGTTTTATGTCCATAATATGGAATTCGACCATCTTTTGAATCTGGGCCTGTGGTAATTTGTAGCTGAACAGTTCCACACACCGATCTTCTTGAATTGTCATAGGCCCTTATGCTTTGTTTTGTTGATTGGAAGTATTTTTCTGGACTTAAGCCTAAGTATTTTTCCGTTCGCAATGGGAATACGTTTACAGCCGACCCATTATCTACCAAAGTTAGAGGGATATTATCCCTTGCATCCCACAGTTAAGTATAACTCATTGTTGTGGGTAGTGTCTTTTAAAGGTAAATCATCATTAGTGAAAACGCTTGACTTGTCGGATTTCTCGCTAGAAAGCAAGCTAACGAGGTCCTGTGCGGTTGGGGTTGTGTCAGTGCTTACAGACAAAGTCGTTAGAGCGTTCATAAGAGAATTCCTATGTTCTTTAGAAGTACTTAGGAGTTCCCAAATGCTAACGTTCGCCTTGGATTGGCGAATTTGTTTGACCAATGGATCTTCCACCTCAAGTGGAGGTGGTATTATATTTTGTGTTTGACCTTGAGTTTGATTTTGTGTGGTCGAAGATCCATTTGGTGGTGGTGCTTGGTAGGCTCGCCCAGAACAAGTTAAATGATCTATCTCATTTAGGTTAGTTGTAGGACTCATAAACCAACTTTCTTCTAGAGGCTTTGGATGTGCTTTCATTTCAAGATGCTCCATGAGTTGTGCTTAATGGAATTGTCCATCCAAGGAGAGATTCGATAAATCTTGTGATTTCCCCAAGAAATGATCCCAATCAAGCGCTCCATTTGTTTCATTTTGTAAACAAGATGGAGGTGGGAAAGCGTCATACTTAGAGACATATAAGTCTTGAAAGTTGTCGTCCCATAGTCCACATACTTCATTAGTTGCCCCTATGAGTATTGTGGATAGAGGTTCTCCTATGGGTGTGATATAGTCCAAAGGATTGAATATATCACTTCCCATATGGTCTTCCTCGATATGAAACACCCCTAAGGGGGATGCATTATTGTTAGGTTTAGGCGTGGGAATTCTCCCATCGTCTACCAAATCTTGTATTTTGTGCTTTAAAACATAGCAACGTTCAGTATCGTGTCCAATGCCTCTATGATAAGACAATAAGCACTACCATTCCATTGAGGAAACCTCTTTTCTAGTGGAGTGGGTGGTGTTGGCCCTGTTGGGGCAAGTAAGCCTTTTTCATTTAATTTTTCTAGCAATTGTTTATAGCTTACAGGAAATAGAGTAAATTTTCCCTCTTTTGTCCATCTTTTTCTAGGATCATCATATCGATTTGTGCTATTGTATTGTGTGGAAGTTGCAAATACGTCAATAAAGGATGATGCATTATCATTCCCCTTCTTGTAGTTATTCTTAGGTTGATGATGATAATGAGGTTTGTTTTTTTTTTTCCTTAGCAAGATCATCTTCAATCCTAGTAGCCACAGAATAGACCTTTTTGAAAAGTGTCTAGACCAAGGTAACATAGATGTTTGTTGTACTTTTCATGACAGTTCTCAATGAATTTTTGTACTAACTCGAGTTCAGGAGGCCTTTGGGAAAGGTGGGCCTCCTTTTCTCGCCATCTACCATAGAAAGCAAGGAAACCTTCATTGTCGCCTTGCTTAAGCATCTCGAGTTCATGTTTACTTGAACTCTACGTTACTCTCGTATTGGGTGATGAAAGCCGAAACTACATCTTCCCATGTTGCTTTAAATTTCAGATCTAGCCCATAATACCACTCTCTCGTGGTTGGGTCTAGTGATAAAGGGAAAGTCAAAGCATAAAGCTTAGGATCAACTCTTTTTAGTGTCATAGTGCTAGTAAAACACATTAAATGATTTTTTGGATTATTGGTCACCTTAAATATTGGCAAGTCCGTAGCTACGAACTTTTCTGGTAAAGCAAGTCCTAGGGGAGGAGCAAACTTTTCTGCGTCAAAGTACTTGTTCCCCATTGTAGAACGAAGAACTAGCTTCTCTAACGACTTTTCTTTGATGGATAATTGCTTCATCTTTTCTTGTAAGGCTAATGCTTCAACTTTTTTCTTTTCAGCATTTTCCATCTTCTTAATTCTCCTCTCCTCAGCCTCTTGAGCCTTTTCCTCTCTCATACGAAGAATCTCTTGTTGAAGTTCTTCGACAGTTGTCATTGTTGTTGCACTAGGATTAGTTGTCGAATGAAAGTGGTTTGAAAGGGGTTGATCTTTGGGTGGTAAACGTAGAATGTGAATGCCCGGGGGTCCTCTTTACCAAGCTTGAAAACCGGCCCTAAGGGAGTACGAAAGGATAAGTAAATTGATATGCTTTCTTTTGAAGGAAAAAAAAAAAGAAAAAAGACGCAAAATATACTCAAACGGATAACATCGCCCTTTACATTTCTTCAATGAAGATATTGTTCAGACGAGTCAATTTGTTTTTTGAGAAATCAAAACTGACTCGTCCAGTGGGCGCGCGCAAGTTACTAAGTTGCGCGCGACTGTCGCGCGCAACATAATAACTTGCGCAGGGAGGGGTCGCGCAACTTCTTGAGTTATCCTTTGAATATAACGCTAAATCTTGAGTTTTTTACTTGACCCTTTTTTTTATTTTTTTTATGTTATCCTTTGAATATGACGCTAAATCACGAAGAGACAACTTCGTAATTGGGAACCTAGAACAAACTAAAAAAAAAGAAAAATAATACTATCCTAACACGTTGCACATAGTCACATAATCACATAAGCATGTTATAAGTCAAGATTCACGCAATGCCATTCTAAGGTCAAAAAAGGCTTGGGTTTCCAAAGGTACCCTACCTTAAGAAACGACGCATAAATCAATCACTCAACGTGTTGACCCATGACATCACCCTCCCAACATTTTGTTGGTGATATTGGTGGGATGATTGTTATTGATTTTGAGATAGACGCCTAGTGTTGGCGAACCCTAATCAATGAGCCAATCCCTAATGGTTTAAGTGTGCTATGCTTATGCATGATGTAATGTTGCTTGTTTGGTTTTTACTTTTGTGCAAAAGGAAGATATTATGCGTTCAAGTCTCGCTCTCTAACTAGAGATTATCCAATTTAATTCTCGTTACAACCCACAGAAAACCTAGTGTTGGATACCTTGGACCATAACTACGAGTTAATTGTGTAACCTCTAAGTCCTAGTGGAGTCGCCACTGTAAGGAGGGTGATCCCATCGTAAGGGGTACTCTACTTAAATTCCCTTAGCCACTTAAAATCCTAGGACTTTACACTTGTTAGGGTGTAGTAGGATTTGAATTCCTGACTGTTTGGGGGACCTTGAATTAGAATTGATTCCATCATCACGCTTTTTTGTAAGAAACAAGTAGGAGTCGCCAATGAGTTTTAGGAAAAACTCATAAACCTCGTTCATGCCTTTCTTCAATGTGGAGTTCATGGAATAATTAGCACAAATCATAAGTTTACCCGTGCCCAAATTGGTCTATAACCAGAATTGAGTTCGGGAGCTAGGGTAATAAGATAACGTTCCTTTTAGAGGGGAATCGTCATCCTAGCCCTAGTACGACCTCTACTAGCTCTTCCTTTTTCACAATTTCATCACCAAACAATATATGTAACGCGATACCTAAAACTATGTTAGTTGATTTTTTTTACAAGCATTAATTCACGTAGGAATTACATTGAAAATTCGTTATTCTTTTTTAATTAAATTCGTGGAAGAAAAATAAATAAACAAGATTCACCTTGGCTTAGGTGATCAACCAACAATTATTTAATTCAATTCTAGTATTTATTTAACGCAAGATACTATGTGGAATTGATTAATTAATTATTTTAAAAGTGATCAAACAACACTAATTAATTAATTAAAGTCCTTTAAAACAAGAAAATAAAGGTGATTTAACTAAGTGTTCGGGAATTTTCCACTTCTCTTTGCTAGATCTCCGTTTAGAACACTTATGGACACCCTCTTGTTGGGGAACCTCCACCGTAGTAACAAAGTATCGAAAGGGTGAGTGTTTAGGACAAGAGGGCTAGGTTACACAAGTTCACAAGTTATTTCGCTAGAGTTTTTAGGTTAATTTTTGTTTGTTGAAGCCTCGGTTTAAGATCGTATCTATATAAAAGGATTAGGTTTAGGGTTTAGAGCATTCTGCCACAACAGGTGTTGTGCGCAACAAATGAAGTTGCGTGCGGCATCCCAGCGCAAGTCATAGAGCTGCGCTGGTATGTGCAGCGCGACTTTTTGTCTTGCGCGCAACTTTATGGTAAGATTTGATTTTATATTTTCCGTACAATTTTCGAATAATCACAAATCTTCCGCATCGCAACTCTGAGATGCGAGCGGGTGTCGCCACAACTGAATTAGTTGTGCGCGGCAGCCAGCACGACTTTGTGAGATGCGAACGGCTTTTTCTGCGGCAGCATTAAGTTTTAACCTAGGCGCTCCTAAATCCGTCATTATTAGGGTTTAAGCACGGGCCTTTGTTTTGGCTTTTCTTTAATTTGGGCTAGTTTTTTGTGTTTTATGGCTTAACCAGTTATCCATAAGTATTCTTCACATTGATCCAACTCGAAGATCGCTTTATTTATTGTCATTGCACTTCCTGTCGGGACAGGAGGCCAAAAGTAGATGTCTACAATATGACCTCTGTTTATACAGAAAAAAGAAGGGTTGAAGAATTAAAAAAAGATCCGAATTCGAATCGGAATAAAACTCTTGCGATAAACAACAATTATTGCGGTTTTTGTTTTTATCATATGTTTTGATCCAGAAATTGGAATTATATAAATAATATGTCGTTGGAAATCTTTTGAATTCTACTTTAGAATCAGATTAAAATCATTTGTAGGATAAAATATTTGGCCGAAATTATGGGACGGTGCCAGTTTTTGATAGAGTTTCATACTTCTTTTATATCTTTTTCATTATAGCTCGGAATTAATATTATTATATATCATTGAAAAGATAATTTCCAAGGATCCAACCATATAAGATTTGGATAAAAACTATGAAATTTTGACTTTTACCACCTCCAAAAAATGACTTAATTCATTTTACAACCTATATAAAAAAAAGATTTACTTTACCACCAACAAAATTTCCAAAAAATCGATATTACCACTAACTAACGGATTCCGTCCATGAATCCGTTAGTAGGGCCCTCCTTTTTTACATTTCTTCTTCATCTTCCCCGATCTTCCATGTAAACCAACCAGCAAAGAAATCAACTACCTCGGTTGGTCGGAATTTCGTGTGGGACTAAGGAGGGGCCGGAATTTGGTGTGTGGTTTAAGGAAGTGGTCGAAATTAGGTGGTGGCTAGGGTTTTAGGAGTGCAAAATTTGGCGGTGACTAGGGTTTTTAGAGTGGTCGGAATAAGAAGGGGCTTTATGGGTGGTCGGAATTTGGTGGCTAGGGTTTTGAGGTCGGAAATTGATGGAAAGTGGGTCGAAATCGATGTGGTGGTTGTGGCTGTGCGGTGCGGTGGTAATGGTTAGGTGGTGGGGATGGTCGTAGTGGCTAGGTTGTGGGGGTTGGTCGTAACGGTTAGGTGGTGGGGCTGGTGTTAGCCGGTCCGGCGGTGGGGGTCTTTACGGTGGCAACAACCATCGGTTAATGGATGAGGATTTTTTATTTTTTATTTTTGTTTGGTTTTTTTAAAAATTTACCTAATAATGTGGCGACACGTGTGCAAGGTAGGCCCCACTAACGAATTTATGGACGGAATCCGTTAGTTGGAGGTAATTGGTGGTAAAACTTAATTTTTATTTTTTTTTATGTGGTGGTAAAGTAAATTTTTTTTTTTGAGGTGGTAAATTCAATTAAGTGTTTATTTGAAGGTGGTAAAAGTAAAAATTTCCTAAAAACTATGATGCACGAAAATAATACTTGACTATCTTTGAACGTCTTTCAATTCGAATAAGTTTAAACATAATTTTTATTTCTCTTATTTAATTATGGTTTTTTAAATTAAATAAAATATCCAAAATAATTATGAATTTATGGGCTCATCAGGTTGATGACCTGGGTAAATGGAACCCTACATGTGAACTAAATTCATACATTATTAAAGTTTCTATTTCAAAATCATTAAAATGAACATAAATGATTTCAATAAATGGACTAGCATGCAAGATTGATTGGACAGTGTAGTTTATGGGCTATAGGAGCATAGAGATGGTCGTTCAATCACATAAATATGCATGAATGATCCGTGATCAAATCATTAACCTTCTTTGAAGTTCAAGTATAGAGCGTTCGGATATTTTAGTGGATTCCTTTGAGATGAGTGGAACATTGATTCCATTCAATGATTGATTTAACTGTGGTAAATTAAAACGTCTTCCCGTAAGTAGAGATTATAAAGAGCGTTTCCTAATTACTTTAAAAGTTGAGTGGGAGCTTTGGTTGCCACAAGATTTGAAAGGAATGGTGTCCTTCGAACAAGTGTATTATTCTGATTGTGGGTTCAGAATTATTAGAAAGCTAATATATTCAGTAAGGTCAAGTAATCGGAATGCCTAGGTGGAGGCCGGTTCCAATCAGTAATATTAATGAATAATTAATATTACAGCTTAATCTTGACTGAACCCTTCGGGTCACACCCTTAGCAGTAAACGAACCGACTCGAGGAATTATTTCGGAAGAAATTAATTCGTTGCCCGAGTATTAAATATTTAGACGCCGAAAATTCGAGCTTAGAGCGTCGAAACCGAGCGTCGGAAGTCGAGTCAAAAATAGTAAAAGACGAGACGGAAAAATTAGTAATAAATCAACAATGACCAAAATACCCCTAGCATCAGAACCCCGAGTGCTAGGGGTTAGGCCAGCTAGCAGATCGTACCATGTGCAAGGCATGCTAGCAAGCTACGGCCAGCAGCCCACACATAATGCATGGCTTGCTAGCATGCTACAGCTAGCAGCCCGCACATGTGCGACGCTTGCTAGCAGCAGCCTTCGACAGCAACAGCCCGCACAAGCGTGTGTGGGCATGCTGGTCAAAGAGGCTGGCAGCAAGCAGCCCGCATGTGGGGGGCTTGGCTGGGCTGGGTAGCTAGGGGCCGTGGCCCATGGGAGTGCATGTGAGGGAGTCCTCAAGTGTGAGGGACAAGTGGCACAAGGAGAAGAAGGAGTGGGGAACAAGTATGGTCCCCTCCTCTCCAAGTGGTCCTCACTTCCCTTTACATACAATGATTACACTTGTTGATTTATTACTTTCTTACTTATTTAATTTATTTTAGCTTTAAAATAAATTGAGGAATTTCATGATCCCACATTGACTATAAATACCCATCTTGGGTTTTTGGGAAGAGTACTTGAGTAGGAGTTCAATAGAGCATTGCATTAGCAAAAACTCTAAAACTCATATAATACTCGAGTTTTGGTTGGACCTAGCTAACCTCGAGGTAACGGACCTAAAAGTCGCTAGTAGTTTTTCCAGGAGGATTACCGTAGGAGGCTCGCGTAATTTCGGAGGTTGAGCTTTCAAGTAAGAGCCCGTCTTTGAGGGCGAACACGCTTCAAAGGTAAATTCCGATTTTTCCCTTTTGTGATTATTTGTTATGCTTTATGGTTTTATTAATTGCGAGTGGTTCCTTGGGTCGGGGTTTTTCCGGGGTGAGTCGAACTCACCAAACCCCAACAGCGGTATCGGAGCCCTGCTCGTTTGTTTTTAATTATCATTTTTTTTTCAAGGTATTTTTTATGGCTTAAGTTTTTCTGGTTTGAGTTTCTAAATAAATTAGTAGCTCATATTATCTATTTTAACCTCGTATTAGAGCTGACATCAGCTCTCGAACCCAGATTTCGACCCAAAAAATAGTGAATTTTGGGTGGAAAAGGTGTTATGGAAATGGTTTTTCCCTTTGAGGACTTGATTTTTAGCCAAAAAAGGACCAGAAATGCATTTTTCAAGGGGTTTTTTCGTTTTTACGAAAATTTTTACCTTGAAATTAATGGCATAACATGGATATTATGTGCTTGATTTATTACATTAATTTTCTGCAATGTTAATCTCTTTAAAGCATATTTACTTGGTAGTATTTTCTACTTAAAAGATTGATTTATTTTCACCTAATCGCAAACTAATTGCATTGTAGTGTGAAAATTGTGTTTTTGAGGCTTCTAAAGTGCTAAAGATTCAATCTTTAACTATGTTAAGTGATTGAAACTTTAAAAGCTACTAAATTCCATGAATTTTGTGTTGAAATTTGTTGTTTTAATCATTTTTGGTTGATTGGAAACATAAAGTTTCAAACTTTGTGATAGAAATTTGTTTATATTCATATTGGAAGATATATTTTTTCAAGGATTCACAAATGTTAATAGTTGGATTTTTTTCATTTGAACATTAAACTTCATATTTTTCCAACTCCCTCTTACTTTGTCAAAATCTCAAGATTAATTTAAATTGATTAAATTAATAATGAGAAATTGCCTTATTTTTTTTGTTGCACCAAGTTAAACCAATTTCATTAAAGAATGATTCTTCGGAATTATTTTGGTTGAATGCACCTTGATAAATTTTATTTAAGTTAGACTTGTTTAAAATTTTCAATTTTTGCTCATTCAATTAGTTCTAAAATTAATTTAGAATTAATAATTGTCACGCGAAATGTGGGAATAAAATCCCGAAGCTATGGCACGCAAATCGAGGCAAAGCCTCCCTTGACTAGCCAGGCAGCATAGAAGCCCGCATGTGGCTGCTCGAGGGTTTCGTGCGGCCATGTGCGTGACAAGCGCACCCAGCCACAGTAGCAATGCAGCAGCAGCATGGTGCGGCCTATGCGTGAGTGCGTGCGTAAAGCAGCATATGGCTAATGTGGTGTGGCAGTGAGTGTGTGGGGTGTGCGAGCATATTTGAGTGCATGGCTTGGTGCGGCAAGGGTGTGAGCTGTAATGCAGAGAGTGCGTGTGGGTGTGCTACGTGCTTGCGGCACGATGCGCACAACCCCACACTTGGCACTTAAACCCTGGGTTTTAAGGCAATGATATTTTTTGTTTATTTTGCCGTTTTATTTTAATTAATTTTGTTTATAATAATTAAAATATTTTGGGAGGCTAGGCCTCGGTTTTGAGCGGCATTGGAAAAATTTGATTTTGGCAAATTTGGGGTTCTACCGGCTTAATTTATTGGATTAATTAAGTTGGATGCGGAATTTAGTGGGAGCTTCAATTGTTAATTACGTCAATTACATAATCTCTTAAACAACTTTGACTAGTTTTAATTAGGCGTGTTAATCGGATTAACCACCTAGATTAGTTACTAGTGCGAGTGCGTGTTTAATGCATTACTACTTGTTTGTTGTAAAATGCATAGGCCATTCACATATAGTGAATGGATGAATGGAATGTATATTCTCTAACGGGTTTATAAAAATGGCAACTAGTGGGACCCGATTCGGATAGAAAATACGGATTGTGTGCCGTGATGTATTTTTGTAAATCTAAATATGGTCTACGTACCGTTGAGTATTTTTGTACCTTAATATTTAGATTGATCCTAGTCATAGATACTAGTGGTTTCATAATTTGGTTAAGTCTTTAAGACGGAGGTTCTTGGAAGACAAAGCCATGAAGTTGCAAGAGAAGGCCTTTTGAAGACTTGAAGAATTTAAGGGGTCATGCTAGTTGCCAAAATGCATCTTATACTTATGCTTTATATATATTATGCTTGTGCTTATATATGAATGATATGTTAGATAGATGCAGGTTTAGGTTTTCATTATGTTGCGATGATTAATTAAGTTCACTTAAATCAACCAACATAGAAAACCTAGGTCCCTAATAATATTGAGTAAAACTTGCCTTTCCAAAACAACACTTGCACACCGAATGAGTGTGATGGTGGGCTACGCCAAAGCGAGGTACCATCACTATTCCATGGATCGTAAGGCACACCGGGTGTGCATGTTGGTTTTGGTTGTACTCAACGATATGAGTGATGTAGTCCATACATGTCGAGGCAAAAGAGATAAATCGTCATGAGAGCATTAGATGCGACGATTATCTAACCAAGAGTGGCTTGGAGCCATCAGCAAAGAGTTTCTTACCTTAGACGATTGAGTGTTAAGACAAGCCAAAGCATGCTTAACCACTCTTTGTTTCTATGGATCTTGGAATCAACTTATTCTCGCCAAATGGGGACAAATTTAATGCGTGGATAAGACGTTTAATAAGATTGAAGTTTGCATGAATGCTCTTAAATTTCAAACTTATTATATTCTTGATAAATGGTTATACTCTGCACTTATATTTATAGTATTCTAAATCAAATAATATTGTTTCCATGATTGGTAAATAAAATCTTTGTGGATAGTTCTCAAAAAAAGGAAAATCATTTCTAAAATACTATTCTCATTAATGACTATTACAACAAAGTCCGAAAGGACGGTTGGACATCATGTATTCAAAATACTAGGTAGTTTTGATAAAACATGAATTGTCAATATTGACAACCAACATATCTTTTCGCTTAATACATAGATGAGTATGACTCATTGATGTAGTAATTCGAGCGCGAATCAAAGGAAAAGATGGAACTTTGTTTTACGACGCATTAGATGCTTAATTATGCCTAACAAAGTATAGAAGTCAAAGACTATTAAAGAAATGGTTCTTAAAGATTACGAGATAAAGTATGATAAGAAATATAGGAAACGAGGAACAAAGAAAAGGAATAAGATTCCATTTTATTAAAGAATTCATGTTAACTTAGCAACTCATTATCTTCACAAAATATCGGATACTGCTTGAGTGTTCCACTTTAAAAGTGACCTCAAACTATTGAAGATAAGCTAAGTTATCGACTTACAAGCTTAGAATGAAGAAAGTCGTGCTACATCAGTTGTAAGGTCGTATGCTTTGTTTAAAGACCTTTAGTGTCCCATAATCAGCAATTGATCCGTTTTACACACGGAAAGACTCACACTCAAAGCAATGAACAATAGTTGCAAATTTATTTGAATGACATGGTTGTCTAAACCATGAGTCAAGAATGCTTGATTATAGACAAACATTTTCTTAACATGATAAACTGGCAAAAGCTCAAAGTCATGAGCATGATTTGCGTTCCGAACATCTTAAGTAATGTCACATCGACAAGAACGTACTCAAGGCTCTATTAGATAGGCTCTTGATAGTTGATCGATTCGAAATCGTTCTAGGAAAGCAAGTCTTACTTGTTGAAATCCACAAAGCAAAGAGCTATTGTTCTTGGTATAGACTATTGACTCTTAAACTCATATAATACTCGATTTTTGGTCGGACCTAGCTAACCTCGAGGTAACGGACCTAAAAGTCGCTAGTAGTTTTTGCAGGTGGATTACCGTAGGAGGCTCGCGTAATTTCGGAGGTTGAGCTTTCAAGTAAGAGCCCGTCTTTGAGGGCGAACACGCTTCAAAGGTAAATTCTGATTTTGCCCTTTTGTGATTATTTGTTATGCTTTATGGTTTTATTAATTGCGAGTGGTTCCTTGGGTCGGGGTTTTTTCCGGGGTGAGTCGAACTCACCAAACCCCAACAGCGGTATCGGAGCCCTGCTCGTTTATTTTTAATTATTATTTTGTTTTTCAAGGTATTTTTTATGGCTTAAGTTTTTCTGGTTTGAGTTTCTAATTAGATTAGTAGCTCATATTATCTATTTTAACCTCGTATTAGAGCTGACATCAGCTCTCGAACCCAGATTTTGACCCAAAAAATAGTGAATTTTGGGTGGAAAAGGTGTTATGGAAATGGTTTTTCCCTTTGAGGACTTGATTTTTAGCCAAAAAAGGACCGGAAATGCATTTTTCAAGGGGTTTTTCGTTTTTACGAAAATTTTTTAAGTCTTTCTTACCTTGAAATTAATGGCATAACATGGATATTATGTGCTTGATTTATTTACATTAATTTTCTGCAATGTTAATCTCTTTAAAGCATACTTACTTGGTAGTATTTTGTGCTTAAAAGATTGATTTATTTTCACCTAATCGCAAACTAATTGAATTGTAGTGTGAAAATTGTGTTTTTGAGGCTTCTAAAGTGCTAAAGATTCAATTTTTAACTATGTTAAGTGATTGAAACTTTAAAAGCTACTAAATTCCATGAATTTTGTGTTGAAATTTGTTGTTTTAATCATTTTTGGTTGATTGGAAACATAAAGTTTCAAACTTTGTGATAGAAATTTGTTTATATTCATATTGGAAGATATATTTTTTCAAGGATTCACAAATGTTAATAGTTGGATTTTTTTCATTTGAACATTAAACTTCATATTTTTCCAACTCCCTCTTACTTTGTCAAAATCTCAAGATTAATTAAAATTGGTTAAATTAATAATGAGAAATTGCCTTATTTATTTTGTTGCACCAAGTTAAACCAATTTCATTAAAGAATGATTCTTCGGAATTATTTTGGTTGAATGCACCTTGATAAATTTTATTTAAGTTAGACTTGTTTAAAATTTTCAATTTTGCTCATTCAATTAGTTCTAAAATTAATTTAGAATTAATAATTGTCACGCGAAATGTGGGAATAAAATCCCGAGGCTATGGCACGCAAATCGAGGCAAAGCCTCCCTTGGCTAGCCGGGCAGCATAGAAGCCCGCATGTGGCTGCTCGAGGGTTTCGTGCAGCCATGTGCGTGACAAGCGCACCCAGCCACAGTAGCAATGCAGCAGCAGCATGGTGCGGCCTATGCGTGAGTGCGTGCGTACAAGCATATGGCTAATGTGGTGTGGCAGTGAGTGTGTGGGGTGTGCGAGCATATTTGAGTGCATGGCTTGGTGCGGCAAGGGTGTGAGCTGTAATGCCGAGAGTGCGTGTGGGTGTGCTACGTGCTTGCGGCACGATGCGCATAACCCCACACTTGGCACTTAAACCCTGGGTTTTAAGGCAATGATATTTTTTGTTTATTTTGCCGTTTTATTTTAATTAATTTTGTTTATAATAATTAAAATATTTTGGGAGGCTAGGCCTCGGTTTTGAGCGGCATTGGAAAAATTTGATTTTGGCAAATTTTGGGTTCTACCCGCTTAATTTATTGGATTAATTAAGTTGGATGCGGAATTTAGTGGGAGCTTCAATTGTTAATTACGTCAATTACATAATCTCTTAAACAACTTTGACTAGTTTTAATTAGGCGTGTTAATCGGATTAACCACCTAGATTAGTTACTAGTGCGAGTGCGTGTTTAATGCATTACTACTTGTTTGTTGTAAAATGCATAGGCCATTCACATATAGTGAATGGATGAATGGAATGTATATTCTCTCACGGGTTTATAAAAATGGCAACTAGTGGGACCCGATTCGGATAGAAAATACGGATTGTGTGCCGTGATGTATTTTTGTAAATCTAAATATGGTCTACGTACCGTTGAGTATTTTTGTACCTTAATATTTAGATTGATCCTAGTCATAGATACTAGTAGTTGCATAATTTGGTTAAGTCTTTAAGACGGAGGTTCTTGGAAGACAAAGCCATGAAGTTGCAAGAGAAGGCCTTTTGAAGACTTGAAGAATTTAAGGGGTCATGCTAGTTGTCAAAATGCATCTTATACTTATGCTTTATATATTTATGCTTGTGCTTATATATGAATGATATGTTAGATAGATGCATGTTTAGGTTTTCATTATGTTGCGATGATTAATTAAGTTCACTTAAATCAACCAACATAGAAAACCTAGGTCCCTAATAATATTGAGTAAAACTTGTCTTTCCAAAACAAAACTTGCACACCGAATGAGTGTGATGGTGGGCTACGCCAAAGCGAGGTACCATCACTATTCCATGGATCGTAAGGCACACCGGGTGTGCATGTTGGTTTTGGTTGTACTCAACGATATGAGTGATGTAGTTCATACATGTCGGGGCAAAAGAGATAAATCGTCATGAGAGCATTAGATGCGACTATTATCTAACCAAGAGTGGCTTGGAGCCATCAGCAAAGAGTTGCTTACCTTAGACGATTGAGTGTTAAGACAAGCCAAAGCATGCTTAACCACTCTTTGTTTCTATGGATCTTGGAATCAACTTATTCTCGCCAAATGGGGACAAATTTAATGCATGGATAAGACGTTTAATAAGATTGAAGTTTGCATGAATGCTCTTAAATTTCAAACTTATTATATTCTTGATAAATGGTTATACTCTGCACTTATATTTATAGTATTCTAAATCAAATAATATTGTTTCCATGATTGATAAATGAAATCTTTGAGGATAGTTCTCAAAGAAAGGAAAAGCATTTCTAAAATACGATTCTCATAAATGACTTTTACAACAAAGTCCGAAAGGACGGTTGGATATCATGTATTCAAAATACTAGGTAGTTTTGATAAAACATGAATTGTCAATATTGACAACCAACATATCTTTTCGCTTAATACATAGATGAGTATGACTCATTGATGTAGTAATTCGAGCGCGAATCAAAGGAAAAGATGGAACTTTGTTTTACGACGCATTAGATGCTTAATTATGCCTAACAAAGTATAGAAGTCAAAGACTATTAAAGAAATGGTTCTTAAAGATTACGAGATAAAGTATGATAAGAAATATAGGAAACGAGGAACAAAGAAAAGGAATGAGATTCCATTTTATTAAAGAATTCATGTTAACTTAGAAACTCATTATCTTCACAAAATATCGGATACTGCTTGAAGTGTTCAACTTTAAAAGTGACCTCAAACTATTGAAGATAAGCTAAGTTATCGACTTACAAGCTTAGAATGAAGAAAGTCGTGCTACATCAGTTGTAAGGTCGTATGCTTTGTTTAAAGACCTTTAGTGTCCCATAATCAGCAATTGATCCGTTTTACACACGGAAAGACTCACACTCAAAGCAATGAACAATAGTTGCAAATTTATTTGAATGACATGGTTGTCTAAACCATGAGTCAAGAATGCTTGATTATAGACAAACATTTTCTTAACATGATAAACTGGCAAAAGCTCAAAGTCATGAGCATGATTTGCGTTCCGAACATCTTAAGTAATGTCACATCGACAAGAACGTACTCAAGGCTCTATTGGATAGGCTCTTGATAGTTGATTGATTCGGAATCGTTCTAGGAAAGCAAGTCTTACTTGTTGAAATCGATAAAGCAAAGAGCTATTGTTCTTGGTATAGACTATTGACTCCGAAAGCTAAAGAGGATTCATTTACTTCAACGTTTCACAAAGAATTTGAAGAATATGGATATATTCATCAAATGTGAAAAAACTTGACCTTGAATAGTTCAAGAGTTTAGTGAAGTACATAATCGACTTGGCAAGATATCAAAACGTCTACATTAGATAGAGTGATATTTGCTTGAGCCAAGCGTTACCATTACAAAGTTATGAAATTGAAATTTTCATAAATAACTCCACAAAGAACATAGTGGGTCTTCACGGAGACCTCGATGCCATTTAAAAATGACTCGAACAATGATGGATAACATCCCTTCCTATAAAGTTCTTAATATTTTCACGAATGACTAATGTTACACTAAACAAAATGTCAAAGCTAAAAAGGGACGCCATATTCAGTTATGGATAGAATCATCTTCTAAATGTCTTTTCAAGTATATGTCTAAAACTCTTAGCCACAGTGGGAGTTCACAGGCTCAGTGGGAGCTAAGTGAATCAGTGGAAGCTCACCGGCTTAGAAATAGCTAGGTGGTTGAGTGGGAGCTTAATGGCTCATTAAAGGCTAAGATAGCTCAAGTGGGGGCTAACTGTTTATTTTACAACAAACTTTTACCCAAAGACAATATACATGTCTCTTTGTAAGAATTCAAGTGAGACCACAGGCATTACCTCCACAACCTAATTGAGAACATAGTGTTTATTGCTCTAAGTGGTATCTTCCTGGAAAGTATCACATTTCCAAAACGACAAGTGGGAGGAAAATGAACTCGATGACAACCGAGCAATCGAGCTTAGCAACAAATTAAAACTGAGAATGTCGGAAGACCTTAAAAGGACTTCGTGAGAATGCTTGATCGAGAATACTCAAAAGGAATTTACAAGTGCCTTAAAAGAGAATTCATTACTCACAAAACATCAGAAATGTTGGAGTAAGGCGACATAATAAAAGGGCTTTGGAAGCGCCTTGAAACTCTATGGTTGATGCAATTGCCCCGTATAGGTATAGAATTCACCAAAGGTTTGGGTTGAATCTTATAAATTTTCTATTAAGTTAGAAATAAACCTAAGTCTTACAAGCATACTATTTACTATTAGATAGTAAAGGAATAATGCCTTGTAAGATAGCTACGACAAATCTAAATTTTGAATAATGGTTAGAGGCCATACAAAAATCCGAGATAGACTTCATGTTTGAAAATCATGTTTAAAACTTGATTAATTTGCATGAAAGGTGAAAGACCCATCGATTGCAAATAAGTTTTCAAGTTGAAAACTAACAAATGTGGAAATGTATATGAATACATAGCTAGATTGGATGAAAAGGTTATAATTAAATTCACGGAGTTGATTTTAACACAAACCCATTCACCAATCGAAATGCTTAAGTCTTTTCGTGATTGATCTAGAGAAATTGCACATATGAAATATGGCAAAATAGATACCAAAACCGCCTTCCCAAAATAGGATTTTTGAAGTGACTAGTGAATAGTCTAAGGGTTTTTGAAAATCTAAATAAATGCTAAATTTAAAAGGAAGCTCAAGGAATCCGTCATGGGATTAATAGAAGCATTGCGTATAGGAATTGGAACATGTTTTCTCATGAAGTTAATAAGAGGATTGACTTATGGAGAAATATAGAAATTCTTATAAATAAGAAGTTTAGTGGGAGCAAAAGTAAAGATCCAACGAGAAGTTTACGAACTCTATTGTGAAATAACTATCAAATTCTAAATGTTTAGATTTGAAAGTATTTTGACAATGGACCAAGCCAAAGGCGATACTTAGTATACATATTGGGAATTAAGTTTTATGGTATAGACTTAACTAAATGTTTAAACAAGTAAAGGAATTTACTATATTAAACATGAAGGACTTTGAAAGGCTTTTGACCCATATGTATAAAACTAAGTAAATGTTTGAACTAAGTATAAGCTAGGCTAAATACTAAGTCAAACAAGAAAGACTCTAGTAAGAGACTTTCAACCATATCACATAGCGAACACTTTAGCAAAGACTCGTTGAAACTGAATGAGCTAAAATGTCAAATTGATAGGATAAAGATTTAGAATCATTCTACAATTAAATCCATCATGTAAACTATGATATGGTATCGTCACACGACTTACTTGCTTAGAGCATGTGAAGTAAGTATATAGTACCAATCAACTTGAATCTAAGTATTAGATTATAGTCAAGAACATCCAAAATACTTTGATGAGTTAGAGGATGAGTTCTTGACGCATGGAAACAAATATAATTTGAGCATTGATGATGCAAGCAGAAACCTTAAATAAGGATGAAATCCTTAATAAGGAAGCCATTTGTATGCATGTGGTAAGAAGCGTAGTGGCTTGAGAAATGATAACATGGATGTGCATCCATGTATAATGTGCGGAAATTTAAGATAAATTTCAATGATCACAAGTGATTAAGGTATTCCAAATCATTATGAGTCGTTAGGAGTGAAACCCAAGCAAGACATCATCAAGAAGTCTACAAAAGTATATGATGAGAATATTTTAGCCTAAAAAAGGCAATAAAAAGGAAGATGTTAAATGGAAATTTCGTTGTTGAACGTTGATGATTGTAGGTTGTCAAGCTGAAGGTCACAAATCATGAAAAATAAGTGGGAGCCATTGCTTGGACAGTAAATCCTAAATCACATGTAATCCATTAACACTCTCAAAGTTTTATCATCTTATTATAGAAATGGTGGATAATGAAGATGCTAAGATTTGCAAAGTAATTATAACTAAACCTATGCAATAAGTGAACGACAAAATTCACAAATTGCGTGAAAGAAATCATGCATATTAGATATGGGTGTGATTTATATAAATGTTTTATGAAGAGTACCACTCTTAAAACATTTGGGAAAACAAATTATCATAAGATGAAACATTGTGAAGTTTTATAGTGGAATAAAATTCTTCTAAATATTCCACAAAACTATTTAATTGTGGTTTAGAATTAAATAATGAGTACATTAGATTTTAAAGAATATTCAAAATAGGGTATCAAGACAATGTCTTGGATAAAGAAACACCTATTAAGTGAACATTGATTATTTTAATCGAAAAATTATCCCTAATCAAGGTCATTTATATGGTGGACGATTAATGACCAATAGAGATTAGTGTGTAGTATGATTTATAGAACCGTTTCTTGTGCTATAAGGACATAAATCATTTGCACATGTATTGTTTTAGAACCAAACTGGATCGACCTATGAGAATACTTTAAGAGATTCAAAATCGTCATAAATATATTTCTCATTATTTCTATCGGAACTCTTTTCCTTGATCATGAGTATTGTGAGGTCTCTTGTTTGAGTACTAGTCCGTTTTTTATGTCGGTCAAACGTCTGTCGTAATTGGGGATTATAACAACAACTATCAGGCGGCTAGGTCCTCTTAGTAAGTGAAACTACATTACAAGACTGGGAATGTCCCCTAATAATAATAGGGAACCTGTCTTGTTGTTTACAAGGCCTCTCAAAGAGCGAGACTGTGAAAATGCATGGCCGTGCTCAGAAGGATTTTAGAAATCATCTGCTTATTGACAGTCAAACTCGGATTTCGAGAAACACTTCTAGACGTAACAGGGATGACGAATAATCTTACCCTATAGTTCATGAAGAGACATAGGAAAAGGGCTATACACTGAAAGCTCACTTGTCCGGAAGGACAAGTGGGAGATTGAAAGGAATGGTGTCCTTCGAACAAGTGTATCATTCTGATAGTAGGTTCAGAATTATTATAAAGCTAATATATTCAGTAAGGTCAAGTGATCGGAATGCCTAGGTGGAGGCCGCTTTCGATCAGTAATATTAATACATAATTAATATTACAGCTTAATCTTCACTAAACCCTTCGGGTCACACCCTTAGCAGTAAACGAACCGACTCGACGAATTAATTCGGAAGAAATTAATTTGTTGCCCGAGTATTAAATATTTAGACGTCGGAAATTCGCGCTTAGAGCGTCAAAACCGAGTGTCGGAAGTCAAGTCAAAAATAGTAAAAGACGAGACGACAAAATTAGTAATAAATCAATAATGACCAAAATACCCTTAGCATCAGAACGCCGAGTGCTAGGGGTTAGGCAAGCTAGCAGCCCGCACCATGTGCGAGGCATGCTAGCTAGCAAGATACGGTTAGCAGCCCGCACATAATGCGTGGCTTGCTGGCACGTTGCAGCTAGCAGCCCGCACATGTGCGAGGCTTGCTAGCAGCAGCCTTCGGTAGCAGTAGCCTGCACAAGCGTGCATGGGCATGCTAGCCAAAGAGGCTGGCAGCAAGCAGCCCGCATGTGCAGGGCTTGGCTGGGCCGAGTAGCTAGGGGTCGTGGTCCATGGGAGTGCATGTGAGGGAGTCCTCATGTGTGAGGGACAAGTGGCACAAGGAGAGGAAGGAGTGGGGAGCAAGTATGGTCCCCTCCTCTCGAAGTGGTCCTCACTTCCCTTTACATACAATGATGACACTTGTTGATTTATTACTTGCTTGCTTATTTAATTTATTTTAGCTTTAAAATAAATTGAGGAATTTCATGATCCCACATTGATGGGATAGAAATTCCCACTCTCCCTTTTGCCTATAAATACATATCCTGGGTTTTTGGGAAGAGTGCTTGAGTAGGAGTTCAATAGAGCATTCCATTAGCAAAATCTCTTAAACACATATAATACTCGGGTTTTGGTCGGACCTCGCTTACCTCGAGGTAACGAACCTAAATGTCACTAGTAGTTTTTACGGGTGGATTACTGTAGGAGGCTCTCGTATTTTCGGAGCTCGAGCTTTCAAGTAAGAGCCCGTCTTTGAGGGCGAAGCACGCTTCAAAGGTAAATTCCGATTTTACCCTTTTGTGATTATTTGTTATGCTTTATGGTTTTATTAATTACGAGTGGTTCCTTGGGTCGGGGTTGTTTCCGCGGTGAGTCGGACTCACCAAACCCCAACAAGATTGGAATGTGACATGGTTGCTTGAAGAGGGAGAATTCAGAAAATACGTGGTTGTGTTCAAATCCCTTACTAAGTAATCATTTGGTTTTGTAATTCTAACTCAGACTTCAAGAAATGATTTGTATATTAATATGATCTTAACATGGGATGTAATCATATTATCAAATCCACACATATTGACTTAAGGAATTTGAATATTAAACACTTGTCTCAGACAAGTGGGAAATTTAAGGATTTATGTCTTCGTCAAGTGCAATTGCTAGATATATAAATGGATCAAATTATGGAGATAATTAAGTTCGTACATTTGGGTCGTCGATATATCTTAACTAGAGGTACTAACAATCAATAGGCTAGTAAAATAAGCCAAAACCCAATTAAACGGATCTTATAAGGTCACACAAAGGGCCTAGATCGAGCATTAGAGGACGAGGCCCATGATAGGCCTCATCCTCTAGGTCTCCGGCCATATGGAGGGATTTGAGAGGTTTTGGGCTTCCAACCTAGTCTAATTATAATATGATAATAAGTAGACTAGGTGTCTAGGTTATTAGAGAGAACAGTATTACTATAATTTGAAACTCTAATTACCAAACACGAAACCAAGCCACTCAAACTCTCTCTCTCTCTTTCTCTCTCTCTTTCTCTCTCTCTCTCTCTCGCTCTCGGCACCAGTGGTGTACTCGTGGAACCGTGGTTGTGGTGGCTCGTGCGATGGTTGGTTGTTCATAAAGGTGATGATCGTGCTTTTCCCCTTCACTCGAGCAATCTAGTATTTATGGACGGCTTGTTCGAATCTCGTGGACTAAGTAGAGGAGTCACACTTGATCTCCCTGATTTGTCAATCGAATAGCTACGTGGAGATCATGCTTCAAAGGTATGATTATGTGATTCTTGTTTGTGATGCATGCGATCCGATTTTAGGTGCAAATGAATATAATTCATGAAATTCCGGTTATATAGTACTTATAAATTTCTACAACAAGGTCTAATAAGTTTTATAAGGTATAATAAGTTCAATAAGATCTAATAAGTTCCAATAAGGGTTTTTTTTTTTTTAAGAAATTTTTTTTTTAAAAAAAAAAACAGTTCCAATAATTTCTAATCAAGTCTAATATTAAGGTTTAAAGATTCATCAAGTTTCTATAAGGCTTATAAGCTCTAGTAAGTTCAATCAGATCTAGTAAATTCATTAATTAAGGTCTAATAATAAGTTCAGATAAGTGCTGATAAGTTCAGGTCCAATAAGTTGAAGAAAATTGTTAGGAATATAGGTAAATATATTATTGTGATATATTCTCCATATAGATCTTATGATATTATATGGAGGATAATAATATATCTTAGTGATATTCTAAGATAGATTTATGGAAGCTTATATGATAGAGTTTTATATTGAATAGGTTATCTTTTGTAGGCTATAAATATCAGCCAAGATAATCAATACAATTCAACACATTCTCTCATAAATAATTTAGCATGGTATCAAGAGCAGGTTAAATCTTGGGACCATTCACACAAATTTTCCCCCTGCCGGTGGGTTAGAATATTAAACCCACCGGTGGGATTCATAAATTTGCTTCTGCTATGCAATAGTATTGCTCATTGAAATTTCTATTTTGTTATTTTATGGAATAACCATGTGATACGTGGGTTATTATTGATGTATGTGCTCAATATGAATGATCATATGTGATTTGGTTAGGTTGCAGTGTTTGAGTGTGCTTCCTCTATTATTGCAACTCCATGGAGATGAAGAAAAGCCACTGTAGACACCCATTTATGTCTCCCCGAAACCAAACCCAGTGATGAGTACCTTTCATGTCGAATCATAATCGAATGAAGCGAAAGTGTGGATAGTCTAGTGTTGCGGATAGTTTTAATTTCTTTTCTCTTCTCTCTGTTTTTGAAAACTTATTTTAAAAAAAACAGCCAATCCAGTTTGGTTGGTCCATGATATTGGTCCAATAGTAGCGTAGTTGGATGGGCCTTGCAAAGACCTTTCCAACGATATATTATAAGCCCAATTCCGATGAATATTGAGGAAGTTATGGCCAATTTTTTTTTTTGGAAAATAAGATTTTATTACCAAAGAGAGAAAGTTACAACTTACAAGAGCTAAGTTATAACTACCACCAGAACACCACAAGACCTGAAAAACAGGCCAACCCCAAAAACCAGTTCTAGATCCAATCCTAGCCACCTTCTAGGAAGGGCCTAGAACAAACTGGACTCAGATTTCCAGCCACCTTCTAGGAAGGGTTCTGGAAACCAGGACCAGACAACAACACTAGCAGCAAACTATAAGGCCACCAACCCAAAAACCATCAAAAAACAATCAGAAGCAGACAGACCTGCAAACTGACCAACAAAACAACAAAAACCTAAACAAAGGTTTCTATTAAAGTCAAGGCATCTACAAGCAAAAACATGGCCAGCAACAAGAGCAGCAGCAGACCTAAACCCCTACACCAGCTGCCAAAATAGCAACACAAAACAGCAGCGCTAGCAGACCCCTGCACCAGCTCAGAACAGCAGCACTAGCAGACCCCTGCACCAGCTAAGAACAGTAGTAGACCACCAGAGCACACTAGCTGCCATCCTGACCACAACAACAACAAACTGCAGCTAAACACCACAGCAGCAACACAGCCAGCAGGAACAGCCAAAAGCAACAGCAACAACAATTAAGGAGCAGCAGTACAGCAAGTCAGCAGCAGCAGAAAATCAGAGCAACATAGCAAGCAGCAGCAAACACAAGCTGCTGCACAGAACATTCCTCACCAGCACCTACTGACCAGCACAGCAAGAGCAGACAGCAAGCAGGGCAACCATCAACAACCACTGCAGCAGAACAGTAGTAGTATAGCAGGGCAGGCAGACAGCAGACAGCAGACTGCAGCAGATGCAGCCAGCAGCTGCATCACAGCACCAACCATAGACAGCTACTGATCAGAACAGAACTAGAGCAGACAACAAAGCAAAACTGTCAGCAGCAGCAAAAGAAACAACAACTACAATTGAATTTTAGCAATAGCAAGAAAGCAGAAGAAACAGCAGAACCAAGCATCACAAATAGAGCCATAAGAGCAACCAAAACAAGACAGCTATAACAATAATCCCCAAAAAAAACCAGAACTCAAAAGTTAGGAACCAAAAATCAGAAAGAACAAGCAACAACAATAGAAGACCAAGAAACATGAGAAGCTCCTAAACGATCAAATATTTGCTTCCCGCCGGGATTCTACAAACTAAATGAAGGACAATATCCCTAACTAGAGCATCAACAAATTTGCAACAACCAGTAAAAAGAACTCCATTCCTCTGAATCCAAATACCATAAACTGTTTCAGTAAAGGCCACCTGGATCACTTTGTTTTTCAATCTGGAACTTCTGCAGATTTTCTTCATCCAATCAACCTCATCACTAAACTGCTGAACAGGCTTGGAAACACGTAAGGTACCCAACACCTTGCTCCAAACCTGTCTAGAGTATTCACAATCAAAAAATAAGTGTTGAACACTTTTATTGCTATTCAGGCACAAGAAACACCTTGGATCACAAGAAATGCGCCATTGAAGCAACCTATCCTTAGTGACAAGCCTATTCCACAAAGCTAGCCACAAGATAAAGACACTTTTAGGAGTTGCTAAGTTATGACAAATAACTCTCTTCCAAGGAACTTTAGGCACTTGAGGCCTAATAGCAGCATAAAGCTTCTTGATTTTCAACTTGTTGCCCTGTATGAAACCATCCCATCCCCCTTGATCATTCACAACATCTCTATAACTCAAAATCTTCTTCAAGAACCAAGAGCATTTAGCAGGGGTAGGGGTGGTCTAACAATCTTTATGCTTGAAGTAGTAGATATGGACCCACTTAACCCAAATATTATCAGCCTTGTGAGCAATATCCCAGAGTAACTTAGTGATAGCTGCTTTATTCCACTCAGGAAGAGAAAGCAAGTTCCAGCCACCACAAACTTTAGGTAGACAGACATTATTCCAAGCAACCAAAGATTTCTTAGCAGGGGCAGAGGATCCAGTCCAGAGATAACACCTGAACCTAGCCTCAATCTCTTTCAGAATTTTCTTCGGCAAGATAAAAATTTGGGCCCAATAAGTCTAATACCAAACAACACACTCTTCACCAATTGAAGTCTCCCAGCATAGGACAAGTGTTTAGCCATCCACCCTTGGATTCTAGCAGTGACCTTCTCCACCAAAGGCCTACATTGAGCAATAGTAAGCTTCTTGGAAGAGAGGGACCCCAAGATACCTAAAAGGAATGGTACCTTGAGAAACACCAAGAAGCTCCCTCAGCTCTTTCTGAACATCAACAGAAACTCCTCCAAAATAGACTTCACTTTTATCAAGATTAGCAGAAAGCCTAGAGGCACCCGAAAATTTCGAGAAGGCTTGGAAGAGAAGCTTAACAGAAACACTATCAGCTCTAGAAAACATCAATAGATCATTCAGCAAACATCATGTGAGTTAGTTTTAACTTTTCACATCTAGGGTGAAAGTTAAAATCAGGAGCTAACCTAAGCTCATCAAGGCATCTAGAGAGGTATTCCATACCAATAGAAAAAAGAAAGGGAGACATAGGGTCACCTTGTCTTAACCCTTTCTTAGCTTCAAAGGGAGGGGCAGGAAAACCATTAATAAGAATAAAGTAAGAGACATAAGTAAGACAAGTCCAGATCCAGCCAACAAATCTCTGAGGGAAACCAAGCTCCTACATAACAGTGATCAAGAATCCCCACTCAACTGAGTCATAGGCTTTCTTCAAATCCACCTTGACCATACACCTAGGAGAGATAAATTTGTGATCATAGACTTTGATCAATTCAGTTGCGAGAAAGATATTGTCACCAATGTGCTTGCCTGGAATGAACCCTGCCTGAGCATCATCAATCACCTCACCAATGATAGCAGCAAGCCTAGCAGTTATGACCTTAGAAATGAGCTTATAGACCACAGTACAACAAGCTATAGGTCTAAAATCCTTAACATGAGAAGCATTAGGGATTTTAGGAACAAGAGTGATAGTTGTGCAATTCCATTGCTTAGGCAAAGTCCCTTTAGTGAAGAAATCAATAACACTAGCGTAAATATAAACTTTCACAATATGCCAAGCTCTCTTAAATAATAAGAAGTTAAAGCCATCAATACCAGGAGCTTTAGTGTTATCAATTCCCTTAAGGGAAGCATCAATTTCAGCATGAGAAATAGGCCTAATGAGGTAGCCCTGAGCAGCACAGCTAAGCTGCTTACCCCTCCTCATAGTGACAAGGTCAACAGCAGGGAGCCAAGAGTTATGGTCAATTTACTAAACTGGGCCCGGTTTGAGCCTTATATGCGGCCTAATGATCTAGGGGAGAGCCTTAAATGCAATTAGGAATGGTTTTAGTCTTCTAGATTCTTCTAGAAGGTTCTTTTCATTCCTAATTCAATTAGCATTGATAAATTGACTTTTGTTGACTTTTCAGAGTTTTAATTAAAATCAAAGAGCATTTTTGAGGAAAATATATGATTTTATCCTCCTGTACGGAAAAATATATCTGATTTTAGAAAACGCATAAAAAACAGGTTTAGCTCCCAATGCCAGCCATTGGCGCCTAGAACCAAGCCTGGCGCTAAAGCTGGCGCCTGGCGCCAATTAGCTGGTGCTGGCGCCAACTCTGTTTTTCATGCGCCAATACTCTGCTTTGTTACTTTTATCTTTTTGGCTGATTTTCTCTATAAATAACGACGTAAAAACTCCGTTTTCATTCATCAACAACCAGTTTTCAATCATAATCACCTACAATCAGTTTTCAATTCTCTCTTATTCTCTCTCATTCTTATTCTTTCATTCACTAATTCTCATCGAGATTTCCTTAATCATTCATCCTTCTCTTTCTTTCTCTCTTTTCTAAACCTAGTCTTTTATATACAAGATTCCGCATTCGCAAGATCTAGAAACACCTAGCCATATTCGAAGTTGCCTTCGCCCTAGACGTGAAAGGTTTAATTTCTGAGGGTTTGGTCCCAAATCCCTCTTTCAATTATTTAATTTAATTGTTTGATTATTATTTTTATTGAAGTTACTAACGTGTGTATTTTGTTATTAGAAAGAGGTACGAGGCATCAAAGTAAGTACTTTAATTGGTTTAATTGATATTATGATGTAGAAATCATGTTTAAATTATTATTATGATATTCCTAGTATCATGTTTAGGGAAAAAGTTATAATATCAAATGTGCTTATTATGATTCCTGCGATGCTTCCTATGTTCTTCCTAATATTTATGATTGTTAGTATCATGTTAGGGTTAACGATTTGATTTTTATTTCTTAGTGACATGCTAGGTTTTTTTTATTAATCTTGTTAGTATCATGCCTAGGATCTTGCTATTTTTATTATGCTTTAACATTATTTATGATTATTTTTTATAATTGTTATGATTATAATTGTTATAATTTATGATGATTATGAATATTATTATTATTATTATTTTGATGATAATTATTTTATTTATGATGATATTATTATTATTATGATTATAATAATGATTGTTATTATAATTATTATTCATGATATTGATTATCATTATGTTGCTTGATATATTTATTTTTATTGCTTGATCACACCTTTTTATGCATGTTTAAAGGGAATTGGTATTTATAATCACGATTAATAAGATAATTAATAATCTTGTTTAGGGTAAATAAGATTATAATTCAAGTGATTGCCAATAATAGATTTATTTGTGCATTAATATTAAACCAACATAGATAAACAGGTTTAGGGTTAATCCTATTGATTGTATGTTAGTCAGAAAGCGCACATGAATACGATCAGAATAAAGTAGAGGCCTATTATTAGGGCAGGTTCAATCTCTTTTAGGTTGGATTTGTACCTTCATCCCCAAACCCTTATTTGGTTCTAGACCTTATGGAGTTGACGATCTCTTGAATCGTTAAAGGGTGTAACCTTCACCTCGTGAACGGTTTACAAGTTCCTAAAACTTGTTGGTGACTCTTTTTCTCTTTCTTCTTCCCGTTTGGACGCCACTGTACTTTAGTGTATGATCACAGTGGGGTTCAATCTAGGGGATTAACGCTTGAAATATTCCCTACAATTTTTTGGCGACTCCACTGGGAGGATTTCTCTTTTAATTCCTGAATTTGTTTCAGCAATGATTTAAAATGAGTGGATGAGACTCGAAACGTTCTAAGTAATTCATGTGTGTAATTTTGATTAACATTATTGTCATATGCATAAAAAAAGATCTCATTGGAAAGACCATCCGTAATGAGTTAAAAACATAGGATTTTACACGTAGAAAATTTGAGAAATATCTTTCACAACTAGGACCGAAATAATACCGCGCGAAACTGGAAAATTTTATTGAACATAGACTGCTGCTGAGGCATGTGGGAAGTAGCGCCAGGGGCCAGAGCTTGGCGCCAGACTTTTAACCGTAGCGCCAGACGCCAGTATTGGCGTCAGACACCACAGTTAAAAATTGGCGCCAGCCTCTGATTGCTGGCGCCAACCTCCCCCAATACCGAGCCAGAAATATTCGTTCTAATTTCAACCGGTTTTTCGTATTGTTTTCTCGATCCTACTTCCTGATTGAATTTTTTCTCACTTTTCCGAAACCCATATGTGTTGTACATATGGACATAACCCTATGGTAATTCATGCTCCATCTACCCGATTGAACGCTCCGTGCAACAAAGGGTACATCCGAGAATGTTGAATTCACCAAACCATGGAAGCACATCCACTCGCGCCAACCCTTCACGATTAGGCTTCTGCGCGGTGCATCCGGACAATTAACCATGGACCCTCTATTGACTAAACCATATCCCGAACTTTAGAGAATTAGAGCCATGGTTAGGTTGCAAACTCATTGCATCATATTGGGCCTACTTGACTAATTGTGCATTATTTGTTATGCATATGATCTATGTTTCTCTTAACCGTTTGTTTGACTTGTGTTGAGATTAAATAAATTAATGACTTAAAGAACTTTGCCTAATTAATTAATTAATTAATTTGAGTCAATAAAGTATAATATTTTAATCAAAATTGTCCTAGTACTACTTTAGGCATAACCCAGTTGATTAATAACACCGAAAACAGTCTCAGATTGAAGCTCCACCATTGGCGCCAAAATTTGAGTTGTACCGCCACCCTGTGGAGTGTGGCGCCTGGCGACAGCTCTGTCGTCTGGCGCCAAGATACATAGTGTGACGTAAGTCCTGTCGTTTGGCCGACAGTTCGGATTATTGGTCGAGTCATCACACTAGTGTCTAATTAATCAGTTTGCTACTTAATTCGTTTAATTTTCGCTGTCAATAACACCTTGTCAAGTCATTAATTGAGTCTAGTCACATAGTTCAGCCACATGGTCATGACACGAGTCTTAACATATCACCTACACTCACTAGTCTTAGCACATACTTCGAGTATGCATCACCATGACCATGTCTTAGGTTCATGCATGAGTCGTTTTTTCCGTCATTTAAGTTAGGGGTACATTCTATTCTTAATTCTTCATATCCCTCCATCTAAATCTTCTTTCACATTCTCTTCCAATATTTGTTCACTTCCTCTATCCATTGCATGTTGAATAAAGTTTGAGCCAAATAATTAACAATGAATATCCCCAAATTCCTTTTCCACAGTACTTGGTCGAGGAGAGAAGGGCGATTAATCAAGGACAACCTCTTTATTCAGGTCTCGCTTTTTGATAAACCGAGTCGTCAAAAGAGGAAGGCTAAGAAGATAATGGCAACTCAATAGGAAGTCAATGAGCTTAGGAACCAATTGGTTACCGTGACTGAGACACTGAAGCTACTCACACTCAAGATCGATGATCCCGTGAAGCAACAACAAATGAACCTCATGCAAGAAAGCTTGAGAAAGCTATCTAGTGACTACAAATTTCAGGGCATGAGTTCACAAGGGGTCTCGCTGGACAAGGAACTTCTTCCGCATAAGTTCAAAGCCACTGACATCCCTAAATTCAAGGCAACAGATAACCCTTACTTCCATTTAAGAGCTTTCGAAATCATAATGAGTATTAAGAGTATCGATAAGAAGGTTTTCCCCTCTTTGTTCTCACTATCTCTTGAAATTGTTTGCCAACAGTGGCACTTCTCCCTTGACAAAGAGAAAACCTCTACCTGGGAATCGATAGTAAACGCTTTCATTGATAGATACAAGTGCAATATTCAAGTTGAACCCGATCATAGACAACTTGAGATTCTAGGACAAAAAGAGAATGAAGGTTTTACTTCTTTCTTTAATAAGTGGAGGGAAACTTCCACTAAGATGATTGAGGTCCCCACCGAAAAGGAGTCTGTGACGATGTTTATCAAGAATCTCCAAGAGAAGTATTCGAAGCATTTAAAATATCAACACAATCTGAATACCTTCAAAGCCGTTTATGACATCGGAATTGAAATCGAAGATGACCTCGCAAACCAAAAAGCTACTAACAATAGTAACCACGGTGGCTGGAAAGGAAAGAAGAACGAAAATCCTTCTTCTTCCGAAAACGCCCACTCTAGTAACAATGTTAGTACCTTTGATCTCAGTGAAGTTTTAGCCATAACCAAGGATCTAAGAAGAAACTAAGGAAAGACTTCACCCCCATTGGGATGAGCTACGATACTGCCTTCGATCGACTCCATGCCAAAGGAATCATTACTCCCATTGGACCTATTCAAGATCTCGCACTTGAAAAGAGATTGCCTAGTTAGAATCCAGACGAACACTGCAAGTACCATCAAGGTAGGGGTCATACTACTGAGAGCTATTGGAAGCTGAAGGAGGCTATGCAACATTTGATTGATAATAACAAGATTCCCATGCCTCCAGTTAACAAGAAGAGCGAGTGATGATAAAGGAAACAACAAAAGACAAGAGGCGAGCTTCAACGACAAGATTAAGTGACCTCTGTTTTTCTATTTCTTTTTTATTTTACCCTTTCCCCAAATAAGTCTAGTATAGGCACCTTTTTATTCTCCTTAGATTTATTTTGTAGGATCATTATATATTTTCTTTTAATAAAATGAGCATTTATTTCCTTGCATATGATCATCGCATTGCATTGCATAAAAAAAATGTCGAATTAAGCACAAGGTATACCAATGATGTAAGACACCCCTTGTAGCCACATTATATTACCTTTCACCCTTCAATTATACATCCTTTTTTGGTAAACCACTTTGAGCCTCGTCTAACGATAGACCTTTCTTTTTTCAACATACATTTACCTAACCTTAGGATGGGATGGTGTGTAACTTATGCAGTTCTAAAAAAGAGCGTGAGTAATACAAAAGATTAAAATAGCAAAAATAGCAAAAAATAAATAAAAGTGTTCAAAAGGGCAAGTGTTCCAATGTCTTTGATATGAAAATGTCTTCGATATTAACACGTCTCAGATTGCGTCTCTTATCGAGTGCTCGGTACCGTGCCTGAGAAACATGAATGCCAAGTGAGTGATAGACCGCATGATCGGGATTGCCCAAACTTGCAAAAATGAAATAAATGCTAAAGCAAAAGATAAAAAGAGAGCTAAAAAAAGAGTAGAAACCTCAAGAATGAAAATATAAATATTCAAAAGCGAGGTTGCGCACCTTGGGGCTTATCTAGGGTCTTGAGCCTTTATCCCCTTCTTCTTCAGCCTTTAGCCTAACCGCGTTACAACCCTTAAAAGACCTTTTTGAGGTATACACACACTTGTGCGAGGTTCGGCTAAAGCTACGTTCGGCCTGATTCCTAACAGATACGTAGGCAACCTCACATCGAGGTGCGGCCGTAATAAAAATGCATTCATATTCACATTCACACACTTACACTATGATTCATATCTAGGAATTTCCAATGCTCATCCCTTTTCACGTAGAGCTAGACTTGGGGGCTTGATCCCTACATCATTATCTTACCTAGCCTAAGAGTCACCACCATTTGACTCTTTTCAATATATCTTTCCACACACTTATCCCTTGCGTCCTAACTCTAGTGTCACTTTCACACACCGCACAGATACATGACCAAATATACCTTCCCTTAGGAACCCTTCGTCATGATATCTTAACATAACGATGAAGCATGCCTTGTCAAATCGCTCATCAATCATAATCATCATTATACATCGAAGTATGAAATACTTAGCCTCCGTGCCTAAGTTACCCAAATGCTTTCATCATTTAGTCAACAGTTGAGATATCCTAGGATGGATTAATCCTTGCACCTTGAGAGATAGTATCAAATGACATTTGACTAAACTCATTCAACATGCACCTTCAAAACTTTCGATTCCTTTTCGCGTCTTTCTTTTTCGGGAGAAATTCGGTACCCTCCACAAAAATGACGGAAAATTTTTGCTTTTTTGCATATTCGAGTCGCACGATCACATTACGATGCACACACAAGTCATGGACACATTGAGTCATGTCGTGTCACATCACCTTGATTTGAGTCACACATGTCATTTCACTTCGAGTCGAGTCAACCTCGAGTCAGTCAATGACAGCGAGTCAAGTTTATACCTTGAGTTGTGTCAAGTCGATGAGCAAAGCGATGTTAAACCTTAGGTCAACCCTAATATAATTAAGCCTTAGGTCAACCCTAAGATGGTTAAAGAAATTGGCAAAGTTCTATAGTAAAAAACAAATACAGTTGCAGCAGAATAGGGAAGACCCTACTCCAATTCCTGGCGCCAGAGATATCTCAGCAGCGACAGAGCTCGAAGCCTCTCAAAAAGGTGATTTTGACCTCATACAGCAATTTCGGGTTCCTTGGTACGCCAGTTAGCCCCTATAGGCAATTTGACATGATTAAGTAATCAGTTTGATTACAATTTCAATAAGGGGTCGACCTGATGAAAGATCGTCTCACTTAGCTTAGAGCGCCTAATCACGAAAACACCGACATAATGGTTTTAGCGGAAGCAAAGTTCAGGCGAGCTTTAGAGATCGACAAACGTTGGTCTTCGGAGATTTCTTGTTCAGAATATTATCGCAACAAGCGTTTAAGTATCGAAGCTCTTTTGTTCAGAGACGCGTGAACATCTCCATCAAAGCTCTTTTGTTCAGAGACGCGTGGACATATCATCAAAGATCTCCTATTTTCAAGCTGTTTCTCTCAGAGACGCGTGGGCATCATATTATCAAGCTCTTCGTTCAGAGATGCGTGGACACATCATTCAGAAGATCTTATCATCAAAATCTCTATTGTTCAGATACGTGTGGACATAACAAAAAAAAAGGGAAGCTCTTTGTTCAGAGATGATGAACATCGAAATAGCAAGACGACATTCACTAAGATTGTGGAAGTTGTCACCCAAGATCTGAGAAGATAGCACGAGATGGGCGGTCTTCGACGGCATTCGCTAAGATTGTGGAGGTTGTCACCCAAGATTTGAGAAGATAGCACGAGATGGGCGGTCTTCGACGGCATTCGCTAAGATTGTGGATGTTGTCACCCAAGATTTGAGAAGATAACACGAGATGGGCGGTCTTCGACGGCGTTCGCTAAGATTGTGGAGGTTGTCACCAAGATATGAGAAGAACGGTTCATGATGAGGCGGTCTTCGATGACTTTTGCTATGATTGGAAAGGTTGTCACTATGATTCAAGAAAAGGCTCGAGATGTAGCAACATTGATCGACGACGTTCCCTAGATTGCGGAAGATCGTCAAAACAAGCTGCAAGATGGCGTTCCTTAGATTGTGGAGAGTTGTCACAAACAACTGAGGATTGTTTCAAGAGAAGCAATCTTCGATAGTATTCCCTTGGATGTGGAGTATTATCAATGCGGATGAGGATTGTTTCAAGAGAAGCAATCTTCGGTAGTATTCCCTTGGATGTGGAATATCATCATAGCGGAGGAGGATCGTTTCGGGCGAAGCAATCTTCTAATTTGGAAGCAGTTACGGGCGTAGCGGTTTTCAAGCGGGGTGGCATTCTCTAGCTTGCAGAAGGTCATCAAAACAATCGGTTACTTTCAGAGACGTGTGCTCAACGTTGCAAGATACACGTTTCTTAACTCTTTTATCTGTTTAACTAACGCTAGTTCTGCAGGTATCGGCGTTACAAGAGTGATTTAGGATCGCAGACGTTCTGAATCATTCTCCGTCCCTATCACTACTTTGACTTTTATTTTCGAAACTTGCGTTTCTCCAAACTCAGTCAAAGTGGGGGCTTCTGTAGACACCCATTTGTGTCTCCCCAAAACCAAACCCAGTGATGAGTACCTTTCACATCGAATCATAATCGAATGAAGCGAAAGTGTGGAAAGTCTAGTGTTGCGGATAGTTTTAATTTCTTCTCTTCTCTCTGTTTTTGAAAACTTATTTTAATAAAACAGCCAATCCAGTTTGGTTGGTCCATGATATGGGTCCAATAGCAGTGTAGTTAGATAGGGCTTGAAAAGACTTTCCAACGATATATTATAAGTCTAATTCCGATCAACATTGAGGAAGTTATGGCCAAATTACTAAACTGGGCTTGGTTTGAACCTTATATGCGGCCCAATGATCTAGAGGAGGGCCTAATAGGGATTTATCATTCCTAATGCAATTAGGAATGGTTTTAGTCTTTTAGATTCTTCTAGAAGGTTCTTTTCATTCCTAATTCAATTAGCATTGATAAATTGAATTTTGTTGACTTTTCAGAGTTTTAATTAAAATCAAAGAGCATTTTTGAGGAAAATATATGATTTTATCCTCCTGTACGGAAAAATATATCTGATTTTAGAAAACGCATAAAAAACAGGTCTAGCGCCCAACGCCAGCCATTGGCGCCTGGAACCAAGCCTGGCGCATGGCGCTAAAGCTGGCGCCTGGCGCCAATTAGCTGGTGCTGGCGCCAGCTCTGTTTTTCATGCGCCAATACTCTGCTTTGTTACTTTTATCTTTTTGGCTTATTTTCTCTATAAATAACGACGTAAAAACTCCGTTTTCATTCATCAACAACCAGTTTTCAATCATAATCACCTACAATCAGTTTTCAATTCTCTCTTATTCTCTCTAATTCTTATTCTTTCATTCACTAATTCTCATCGAGATTTCCTTAATCATTCATCCTTCTCTTTCTTTCTCTCTTTTCTAAACCTAGTCTTTTATATACAAGATTCCGCATTCGCAAGATCTAGAAACACCTAGCCATATTCGAAGTTGCCTTCGCCCTAGACGTGAAAGGTTTAATTTCTGAGGGTTTGGTCCCAAATCTCTCTTTCAATTATTTAATTTAATTGTTTGATTATTATTTTCATTGAAGTTACTAACGTGTGTATTTTGTTATTAGAAAGAGGTACGAGGCATCAAAGTAAGTACTTTAATTGGTTTAATTGATATTATGATGTAGAAATCTTGTTTAAATTGTTATTATGATATTCCTAGTATCATGTTTAGGCAAAAAGTTATAATATCAGATATGCTTTTATGATTCCTGCGATGCTTCCTATGTTCTTCCTAATATTTATGATTGTTAGTATCATGTTAGGGTTAAAGATTTGATTTTTATTGCTTAGTGACATGCTAGGGTTTGTTATTAATCTTGTTAGTATCATGCCTAGGATCTTGCTATTTTTTATTATGCTTTAACATGATTTATGATTATTTTTATAATTGTTATGATTATAATTGTTATAATTTATGATGATTATGAATATTATTATTATTATTATTTTGATGATGATTATTTTATTTATGATGATATTATTATTATTATTTTGATTATTATAATGATTGTTATTATAATTCTAATTAATGATATTGATTATCATTATGTTGCTTGATAAATTTATTTTTATTGCTTGATCACACCTTTTTATGCATGTTTAAAGGGAATTGGTATTTGTAATCACGATTAATAAGATAATTAATAATGTTGTTTAGGATAAATATGATTATAATTCAAGTGATCGCCAAGAATATATTTATTTGTGCATTAATATTCAACCAACATAGATAAACAGGTTTAGGGTTAATCCTATTGATTGCATGTTAGTTCAGAAAGCGCACATGAATACGATCAGAATAAAGTAGAGGCCTATTATTAGGGTAGGTTCAATCTCTTTTAGGTTGGATTTGTACCTTCATCCCCGAACCCTTATTTGGTTCTAGACCTTATGGAGTTGACGATCTCTTGGATCGTTAAGGGGTGTAACCTTCACCTCATGAACGGTTTACAAGTTCCTAAAACTTGTTGGCGACTCTTTTGCTCTATCTTCTTCCCTTTTGGACGCCACCGTACTTTAGTGTATGATCACAGTGGGGTTCAAGCTAGGGGATTAACGCTTGAAATATTCCCTACAGCCACGTTTGGCATATTTTTTATTATTAAAAAAAAGTTTTGCAGAAGACCACGGACACCAGCGAAGGGCCTGGCAGAAGAAGATTACGGACACCAACAAAGGGCCGTGGCAGAAGATGATTACGGACACCAGCAAACGGCCGTGGCAAAGAAGACCACAGACACTAGCAAAGGGACGTGACAAAAGACCACAGACACCAGCAAAGGGCCGTCACAGAAGACCACGTACACCAGCAAAGGACCGTGCAGAAGACCATGGATACTAGCAAAGGGCCGTGGTAGAAAAAGTACGTTTTTAAAAAAAAAAAAAAAAAAAAGAAGGCGACATCAACAAAGTAGTGTAACTCGATCGAGTTCAACAAAGTGCGAATTTCCAATCGTAACGTTCGTGTTACTACCGTTACGATTGCGGGAGGGTGTTAGGAATATAGGAAAATATATTATTGTGATATATTTTCCATATAGATCTTATGATATTATATTTAGGATAATAATATATCTTAGTGATATTCTAAGAAGGATTGATGGAAGTTTATATGATAAAGTTTTATATTGTGTAAATGTGTAGATTATCTTTTGTAGGTTATAAATATTAGCCAAAATCATCAATACAATTCAACTCATTCTCTCATAAATAATTTAGCAAAAACACATCACCCTAAACCATCATGTCATTTCTTTTATACATGCTTAAATGTGTGTGTCTGCCCGCTTTATTTTCTTTTTTTTTTTAAAAAAAAAGGATTCTAAAAATGTGACGATATGAAGCGGAAGCCTATCATCTTCATTTAGCAGTTACGATGATCGACAATAATGTATGATCAAAGAGAATGGAGGTTATTTGCTACAAAAAATAATGAGAGATAACTGTGTTATATTAGCTAGATGATGTTGAATGAGAGACCAAAAATGTGGTTCACATAGGATTGTTTAATCTAATGTATAAATTTCTGATTTTAAAAGGAGTGGATGTGGGCCATGTGGCAACAATTATAATGTAGGGGAGGTTATGACCTATGAAAAGGGTTTAGTGAATAAAAGGCTTATGTAATAATTACACGATAGAATTTGGTACACTTTTTTTTTTACCAGTTAAAAAAGAATTTTGTTAATAAAAGATAGGCAAATGGCACTTATAAACAATTCTTAGGAAATCTAAAATTCCAACACAAGTACAAATCACCTTAGAACTAGTTACATCGCAGATTCGATCAACGATCGCCTTAATAAAAAAAACTTCATCTGAAACAATATAATCTGTGAGTAAGCACTAATTCGGCTTGCGATCCACAGATGAATAGTTGTTTGGTTGAAAAAGCTCATATGGTCTTCTAGATACTTTCGGAGACGATGAAACCCTAAATCTTCAAAGTTTAGCACACGAACAAACAAAGAAAATAATCATAATTGAATAAACACCATCATATAAAGATGGGATCCATTTATTGAAAGCAATTAAAAAAATTTTGGGGCTTACCACTAGTAAAAACACCGGTGGAAGCCCTTACAAAAATTTACAATTGAGATTAGAAGAAAAGAGATGAAAGAGAAAGATAAAAAAAAAAAAAAAAAAAAAGTGAAGGAAACCTTTAAAAAAGCAGAAAAAATCTAGCAATGGAGGCTAAAAAACCCTTTTAAGAAAAACCCTAGAGGGAACCAAAAAACCCTCCCAAAGAGAAAACCTGAATTTGGTACTACTAAACATAAGGAAATTGATCAAAATTGTGGATGCAAATAAACTTTGAAAAGTTGAAATTAAAATTTAAATCATGTGATTAGCTCTGGACCATGCTAAAACTTAAATTAAATTTTGTGTTTACATCCTACTTGTTTTAGAAGTACAAATTAAATTCAAAACAAAATGAAAATAAAACATGTGAAATAATCTAACAAAGGTTCCTTAAATATCTTTTATAATTTAGCATGTGGCCTGGTAGTGATAGAGAAGAAGTGAGGGTGGGTTTAATTTGGATAGAGCAAAAGAGTGGCGAGAAACTTTTGGTTTATTTACGCACCTATGTAGTATTAAGTGTAATAACCAAAGAGAGGAACCACTCTTGATACCTAAATAATTGACTACATTTAATTGAAAGTCTTTTTATTCTTTGTCATATCAATAAAAGAAATAAATCACTTATATGAAAATAACAATGGAGAACTTTGACAATACTAATTGAATAAGAAATCTGTATTGTCTTCAATTTCGTACATAATACAATTGTGAGTGAAAGTGTTGTCCCACATTGAAAAAGTGTAAAGTGTTGGGAAGTGTATCCCACATTGAAGAAATAAGAAAATCTTGTCAAGTTTATAAGCATAGAGGACTACTCCCCTCTTTGCCATATAATTTTGAGGTAGAATCTCTTTAGTCGTATAAAGTGGACACTCGTAACGGGTTTGGCCTAGGCCCGTTTATCATACAAAAATAAAGAATTTGTTGTTATAAATTAAAGGGAAAATGGAGATATTATCTCCTCTCCTCTCCTCCTCTCTTCTAAGGTAGGGTTGTTCAATTTCGGATATCCGATCCGATCCGATCCGAAAATTCGGATATCCGAAATTTTCGGATCGGAGAAATTGCGATCCGAATCCGATCCGAAATTTTCGGATATTCGAATATTCAGATCGGATATCCGGATTTTCGAATTGTATAGTCGGATATTCGGATCGGATAGTCGGGTTTTCGGATTGGGTAGTTAAAATTTTCGGACAAAATCCGTATTCGATCCGAAAATCCGAAATTTTTTTCGGATATCCGATCCGAAATACCCGAAACCTCAAAAACCGGATCGGATATTCGAAATTTCGGATCGGATCATCGGATTTTTGGATCGGATATTTCGGACCGGATATTTTTGAACACCCCTATTCTAAGGTTTCTTCAAAATCTTGGCCGTTTAGGCCGAAAATAGTCTAATTTCTTCGGAAATTAGACTATTTCCAATCCTTTTCCTTTAATTTTCCTTTAATTCCTTTAATTTTATTTAGTTTTTGCAATTTGGGTTTCAATAAATCTACACAAGTAGTGTAGATATTCGTCTGTCTCCCTATGGTGGAGTGTCTCCCTATGGTGGTGTCGTTAGTTTTTTTTAGTTTAGTTGTTTGTTTTTGTTTAGGGGTTGTTTGTGTGTTAGGGTTCATCAAAAAAGTAATCATATTTTGCTCTATTGTCAGTTCTTTGGTAAAGATTTGTTCGGGATCGCAACGGTTGTCAAATTTTCAAATGAGTTCAAGCAAATCACATGAGAATCATCGTTGCGGCTACAATAAATCGTTAGACCGTCTCTTCGAAAAGGTTGTATATTCCAGCGATGTGTGCGAGGGATGTACCACAGTGCAAGATCTTTTCAACTATCGTAGCTCTGATGAAGGAAAACCTAATTTGATTCAACTTTATGTATTTGTTAATTTAGATTTCATTTGTAGATGCTGGATGGCTATTTATTAATGAATTGATTCGTTTAAAAAAAAAGGAAAAATGGAAATAAATAATCCCACCTTTGCGTGGTCTGACAAAAACAATCCCACCTTTTAATTATTACGAGACAATCCACCTTGGTATGCCATCTTCTTTTAATGGACCTTAACTTGTTGGTGACCTATTTTTGTAGGTTACATGCCACTTGTCAGATTTTAACAGGTTCATTTCAATTTTGTAAATAATAAAAAAAGCAAAAGTAAATTAAAAAAAAAATACAAAATTACAAAACAAAAAAAAAACCACCAACCCCCACCGTGAAAACCTAACCCGGCCCCCAGCCACCACTGAAAACCGTCAACCGCTCTCCTTAGCCATTGAAAACGGCCGGCCGGCACCAAGGTTGTGTTTTTGGGATGTTTAAGGGGGTTTTCGGGGCTGAGATGGGGGTTTTTCTGTGTAGTTAAGGAGGTTGGGTAGGTGGTTTGCTACGGGAATTTCGGCGGCTATGGAGGTTTTCTATGGTGATGGTTGTGATGGTTATGGAGGTTTCGGGGTTGGATTTAGTTCAGGGATTGATTTCGGTGGTGGTTATGGTGGTTTCGGGATGGGATTTGGCTCAGGGATTGATTTCGGTGGTGGTTATGGTGGTTTCGGGGTGGGAATTAGTGTAGGGGTTGATTTCGGTGGTGGCTATGGTTGTTATGGAGGTGGGATTTGGGCCAGGGGATTATGGCCGGCTGTTTTCGCGGGTTTAGGGTGGCGGCCGACCAAATTTTGGTGGGTCTTGGGATAGGGTTAACGGTTTTCACGGTGGTTTCCTGGTTGGGGAGGGTTGTAAGTTGTGGGTTTTTTTTTCTTAATTTTTTTACTTGTTTTTGTTTTTATTTTTTTTATATTGACCAATTACTAGGCGACACGTGGCTTTATAAAAAATAAAAATAACATTTTAACTTGTTTAACAGGTTATAGGTAAAAAGGTCTGTTAAAAGAAGATGGCATACCAAGGTGGGATTGTCTCGTAATAATCAAAAGGTGAGATTATTTTTTGTCAGACCACGCAAAGGTGGGATTATTTATTTCCATTTTTCCTAAATTAAATGTAGATTTATTAAAGTTATTAAACAAAAGAAAGTTTAAAATACAGAGAAAATGCAGGAGATAGCTTTGCGAAATTACAAAGTGTCTTTTAGCTAGTTTTGACATTAGAAACCTCTTTTAATTCATGCAATGTCTTATCTCCTCATAAGCCCTCTAATTCATTTGAGATTCCTATATACCTCATATTTTTAGCAAACATGGGTAAAATAGAAACTTTATACTTACTCTGTTTTTAAATACTTGTTCCATTTCTCCTATTCACGTATGCTGATACAAATCTGTGATCAATTATATCTCTAACTATTAATAATTATAAATTCTAACAATTGAAAATTAATAATCTATTTATTGAAGCGGTTCTAACAAGTACCCACAAGACGATATTTTTTTAATGTATAAATCACAAACATTAGTCAAAATAGGATAAATGAATAGTGCAAAAAATAAAAATAGAGCAAGTATTTAAAAACGGAGGAAGTTAAAAAAATAATAATAATAAAAAATAAAATAAAATAAAAAAATTCAAACTCCCCTTTTGTTTTTTCATGATTTAAAAAGTTTCACTAGGTTTATTTTATTTTTGCCAACCCCATATAATATATATTAATACCGTACCTCACAATATACAAAGTGTATATTTACAATTTTTCACTCACATTTTCTTAGAATAATTCCACCTTTTACTTAGTTTTATGAGTTCTATCACACTTAGTTACTCCATCTATCTCTTTGACTTTATCCATCTTCTTTCTTTACCCACTCATTTTTATTTGGAAAAATGTAAACTAATAATCCCACCTTTAGTCGGTTTTCTAGAAACAATCCCACCTTTTGAAATTCTAGAAACAATCCCACCTTTAACATGAATCTTCCATTAACAATCCCTGAACGGCTGGATAGCTTTGGTAACCGGTTTTCTTAGGTTATAAGACACGTGTCAAATTTTAATAGGTTTATTAAAATTTTTTAATAATAATATAAAAAAACAAAACTAATTAAAAAAAAAAAACCCCATCTCCAGCCCCGGCATAGGCCCGCCACTAGCCCCACCCCTGCCACTGCTTTCCCCTCCCCATAGCCGCCCTTGCTTTCCCCGGCAACCCAACCTAGCCCTCAACTCACCATCGCCGCCACCAAAATCAATGAAAACCTTCCAAATATATCGCTAGAACCCCGAAAATCCTTCGAAACATGAGCTCTAAAACTATGAGATCAACCTCAAGGAGTACGATCTCATGGTTCTCGACGCTCTCATCAAGCTCAAGGACAAAATCGATCCTTCTCTGTAACCTAGTCACCTTCTGCCGATCTTGCCGCGAAGAAATTTGTGGTTTCTGCGCTATGAACATCGATGGTTGTCTAGACACCAATTGTGTCTCCCCAAAACCAAACCCAGTGATGAGTACCTTTCACGTCGAATCGTAATCGAATGAAGTGAAAGTGTGGAAAGTTTAGTGTTGCAGATAGTTTTAATTTCTCTTCTTTTCTCTCTGTTTTTGAAAACCAATTTTAAGAAAATAGCCAATCCAGTTTGGTTGGTCCATGATATGGGTCCAATAGCAGTGTAGTTAGATAGGGCTTGAAAAGACTTTCCAACGATATATTATAAGTCTAATTCCGATCAACATTGAGGAAGTTATGGCCAAATTACTAAACTGGGCTTGGTTTGAACCTTATATGCGGCCCAATGATCTAGAGGAGGGCCTAATAGGGATTTATCATTCCTAATGCAATTAGGAATGGTTTTAGTCTTTTAGATTCTTCTAGAAGGTTCTTTTCATTCCTAATTCAATTAGCATTGATAAATTGACTTTTGTTGACTTTTAGAGTTTTAATCAGAATAAAAGAATGTTTTTGAGGAAAATACGATTTTATCCTCCTATACGGTAAATTTCTATCTGATTTTAGAAAACGCATCAATAATTTAGTCAGCGCCAAACGCCAGCATTAGCGCCTGACACTAAGCTTGGCGCCTTACGCTAAGCTTGGCGCCTAGCGCTAGCGTTAGCGCCTGGCGCTAATGTTAGCGTCTGGCGCCAATTGCCAGCGTCGACGCTAATCAAGTTTTATTTGCGTCAGAACTCTGTTTTGATTTTTTATCTTTTTGGCTGATTTTCTCTATAAATAGCCTTCTAAAAACTCCGTTTTCATTCACCAATTCTCTCTATTCACCAACTCTCATCAAGAAATTCTTAATATTCTCTCTCTCTCTCTCTTTTCTAAACTAGCCTTTTCTCAAAATACAAAATTCCGCATTCGCAAGACCTAGATTCACCTAGCCATATTCGAAGTTGCCTTCGCCCTAGACGTGAAAGGTTTTAATTTCTGAGGGTTTGGTCCCAAATCTCTATTTCAATTATTTAATTTAATTGTTTAGATTTTATTTTCCTTGAAGTTACTAACGCGTGTATTTTGTTATTAGAAAGAGGTACGAGGCGTCCAAGTAAGTGCTTTAATGGTTTTTATTGATGTTGTTATGTAGAAATCATGCTTAGGTTGTTATTATGATTCCTAATGTTATGTTAGGGCGTTTTGATCTTCCTAGTATCATGTCTTGGGTAACTTTAATATCAAGTATGATTAAAAGTATGATGCCTTTTACGTTCTTCCTAATATTTATGATTGTTAGTATCATGTTAGGGTTAAAGCTTTGATTTTTAATGTTTAGTGACATGCAAGGGTTTGTTATTAATCTTGTTAGTATCATGCCTAGGATCTTGCTATTTATATTGTGCTTTAACATGATTAATTTGATTATTTTTTATTATAATAATTATTATTATTATGATCATTATTATGTTGATTCATATTTATTATTTATTGCTTGATCACGCCTTTTATGCATGTTTAAAGGGAATTGGTACATGCAATCACGCTTAATAAGATAATTAATAATTTTGTTTAGGGTTAATTTGATTATAATTCAAGTGATCGCCAATAATAGATTTATTTGTGCATTAATATTCAACCAACATAGATTAAACATGTTTAGGGTTAATCCTATTGATTGCATGTTAGTCAGAAAAGCGCACATAAATACGATCAGAATAAAGTAGAGGCCTATTATTAGGGCGAGTTCAATCTCTTTTAGGTTGGATTTGTACCTTCATCCCCGAACTACCAGTCATGGTTCTAGACCTATTGGAGTTGACGATCTCCTGGATCGTTAAGGGGTGTAACCTTCACCCTGTGAACAGTTTACAAGTTCCTTAAAAAACTTGTTGGCGACTCTTTTGCTCTATCTTCTTTCCCTTTGGACGCCACCATGCTTTAGTGTATGATCACAGTGGGGTTCAAGCTAGGGATAACGCTTGAAATATTCCCTACAGTTTTTGGCGACTCCACTGGGGACGATTTCTATTTTAATTCCTTAAATTTATTTCGGCAGTGATTTAGAATGACTAGATGAGACTCGAAAAATTCTAAGTATTTCATGTGCGTAATTTTGATTAACATTATTGTCATATGCATAAAAAAGATCTCATTGGAAAGATCATCCGTGATGACTTAAATCATAGGATTTTTACAGGTAGGAAATTTGAGGAATATCTTTCACAACTAGAATCGAAATAACACTGCGCGAAACTGGAAAATTTTATCGAGCACAGAAAGCTGCTGAGGCATGAAGGAACTAGCGTCAGCGAATAGAGATTAGCACCTGTATTTTGACCTTAGCGCCAGACAACAGCCTCTGTCGCTAGACGCTAAAGCCAAAAGCTGGCGCCAGCCTCTGTTTGCTGGCGTCAAGTTCTTCCAATACCGAGCCAGAAATATGTGTTCTAATTTCGACTAGTTTTTAGCACTGTTTGCTCGATCCTACTTCCTGATTGAGTTTTCCTCACTTTTCTGAAACCCATAGGTGTTCTACATATGGACATAACCCTCTCGGAATTCATGCTCCATCTACCTGATTGAATGCTCTGAGCAACAAAGGGTACATCTGAGAATGTTGAATTCACCAAACCATGGAACCAAATTTTTTAACTCGCGGTGTCCCATCCACACGCGCCAACCCTTCACGGTTAGGCTTCCGCGCGGTGCTTCTGGACAATTAACCATGGACCCTCTTTGACTAACCCATATCCCGAACTTTAGAGAACTAGAGCCATGGTTAGGTTGCAAATTTATTGCATCATATTGTGCCTACTTGACTTATTGTGCATTTTTTGTTGTGCATACTCTATTTGTTTCTCCTAACTGTTTGTTTGACTTGTGCTAAGATTAAATAAATTAATGACTAAAAGAAATTTTCCTAATTAATTAAATAATTAATTAATTTGAGTCAAAAAAGTTTTATATTTTAACCAGAGTTGACTTAGTACGACTTTGGGTATACCCCTGTTGATCAATAATACCGAAAACAGTTTCAGATCGACGCTCCAGTAATGGCGCCAAAGTTTGAACTGTAGCGCCACTCTGTGGAGTGTGGCGGCTGGCGACAATCCTATCATCTGGTGCTACACTATACAGTGCGGCGCCAGTCCTGTCGTTTTGGCGACAGTTCGGTTTATTGCTCGAGTCATCACCTTGTGTCTTATTAAACAGTTTGCTAATTAATTCGGTTAATTTTTACCGTTAATTATACCTTGTGAAGTCATTAGTTGAGTCTAGTCACATAGTCTAGCCACATGGTCATGACACGAGTCTTAACATGTCACCTACACTCACTAGTCTTAGCACACACTTTGTACATACTCTTTTCACACCATGACCATGTCTTAGGTTCATGCATGAGTCGGTTTTTTTCCGTCATTTAAGTTGGGGGTACATTCCATTCCTAATTCTTCATATCCCTCCATTTACATCATCTTTCTTCACTTCCTCCACCCATTGCATGTTGAATAGAGTTCGAGTCAAATAATTAACAATGAATATCCCCAAATTCCTTTTCCACAGTACTTGGTCGAGAAGAGAAGGGCGATTAATCAAGGACAACCTCTTTATTCAAGTCTTACTTTTTGATAAACTGTTTCGTCAAAAGAAGAAAGCTAAAAAGATAATGGACTGACGTGACTGAGGCGTTAAAGGCTTTAACCCTCAAAATTGATGACCCTGTGAAGCAACAACAAATGAACCTTATACAAGAAAGGTTGAGCAAGCTATCTAGTGACTATAAATTTTAGGGCATTAGTTCACAAGGGGTCTCGCTGGACAAGGAACTTCTTCCGCATAAGTTCAACGCCAACGACATCCAAAAATTCAAGCAACAGATAACCCTTACTTTCATCTCAGAGCTTTTGAAACTATAATGAACATTAAGGGGATTGACAAGAAAGTCTTTCATTCTTTGTTTTCTTTATCCCTTGAGACCATTTGTCAACAATGGCTCTTTTTCCTTGACAAAGAGAAAACCTCTTCTTGGGAGTTGATAACAAACGCTTTCATAGATAGATATAAGTGCAACATTCAAGACGAAACAGACCACAGACAATTTGAGATGTTAAAACAAAAAGAAAACGAAGGGTTCACTTCTTTCTTCAAAAAATGGAAGGAAACTTCCGCTAACATGGTTAAGGTTCCTACCGAAAAAGAATATGTGAGGATGTTTATCAAGAATCTCCAAGGGAAGTATTCAAAGCACTTAAAATACCAACACAACTTGAATACTTTCAAGGCTGTGTATGATATAGGCATTGACATTAAAGATGACCTTATGAAAGATAATAATGCGAGAGGAAAGAAGAACGACCATCCTTCTTCTTCCTCTCCCATTATTAATGAAGTACATGCTACGAACACCTCTAAATCACGAATCCAAAGGTCGAAAAGAGTGTTCACTCCATTTGGTATGAGTTATGAAACAGCTTTCGAGAAGCTACATCACAAAGGACTAGTCATGCCCATAAGGCCTATTAAAGATCTAGTTCCAGAAGCCAGGCCACCCAAATGGGATCCTAATAAGCACTGCAAATATCACCAAGGAAAGGGTCACGATACTGAGGAGTGTTGGAAACTTAAAGAAACTATTCAAGATCTGATCGACAACAATGAAACTTCCGAGATTCTAGCCATCGAAGAAGGTCAAACATCCTTCGATCCATCACTTCTTATCACACATGTAGGTGAGCCCATGATCGAGACGGCTTATATAACCTCTCTTGATGAAGTGGCCATGATCGAGGAGGATGAAAGTCTTGTCTTAGATAATACCAGGGAGGACTCGTCAAGTCTAAAAGAGGACGTTCGGAAACTGAAAAATGTCATTGCCATACTCTTGAATGTGGTAGAAGGACTAGAAAATCGGGTGATGGTTATCGAACAAAATTCTCGCCAAGGATTTAATGAAAAACTCAATGCTCCTAAGCCACGGGCAAAACAGACTATTGAAGAATACACACCAATAGAATGACTTACAATGAAGCTTATGACTGTCTTCACGATCAAGATCTCATTCACCCCATTGGTCCCAGTCAAGACCCTCCGCCTGAAAAACGGTATCCCAATTGGGATCCAAAATCTTGTTGTCGATACCATAGAGGTCGTGGTCATACTACCGAAATGTGTCTCGCCCTCAAGGATCGTGTTCAAGACCTCATTGATTCAAATCTCCTTCATGTTCCTCTGGGCGACAAGAAGGCCAAGATTAGTAATGATAGTAACAGTGGCTGTAAAGGAAAGAAGAACGACTATCCTTCTTCTTCCGAAAACACCTGCTCTAGTAACAGTGTTGGTACTTTCGACCTTAATGAAATCTTAGCCATGGATAATCAAGGATTTAGAAATAAACTAACAAAGGATTTCACCCCTATTGGAATTAGCCACGATGATGCTTTCGATCGACTCCATGCAAAGGGACTCATTACTCCTATTGGACTTATTCAAGATCCCCCGCTTGAGAAGAGATTGCCTAGTTGTAACCCAAATGTACGCTGCAAGTACCATCAAGGTAGGGGTCATGCTACTGAGAGCTGTTGGAAGCTAAAGGAAGCAATCCAATATTTGATCTACAATAACGGGCTTCCAGTACCTCTAGTCGGCAAGAACGCCAAGTTATGATAAATACAAGGCAAGAGGAAAGCTGCAACGACAAGATTTCATGACCTCTTTTTTTTATTCCTTTTTCATTTTTTCCTCTCCCCAATAAGTCTAGCATAGGCACCTTTCTTTTCATTTAGATTAATTTTGTAGATTATTTCTTTCTTTCCTTAAATAAAATGAGCATTTTATTTTCTTACATATGATCATCGCATCGCATTGCATTAAAAAAAATCCATGTCAAACTAAGCACAAGGTATACCAATGATTTGAGGCACCCCTTGTAGCCAAATCATATTGCCTTTCACCTTTTTAATTTACAATCCTTTCTTCATAAACCACTTTGAGCCTTGTCTAACGATAGACCTTTCTTCTTCAACCCATATCTACCTAACCTGGGGATGGGATGGTGTACCACTTATGCAATATTCAAAAAAGCTTGAGTGACTTCAAAAGATTAAAATAGAAAAAATTAAGCAAAACAAAAATAAATAAAAGTGTACCAAAGGGCAAGTGTTCCAATGTCTTTGATATGAACATGTCTTTGATATGAACACGTCTTATATTACGTCTCATATCGAGTGCTCGGTACCATGCCTGAGAAACATGAATGCCAAGTGAGTGATAAACCGCATGATCGGGATTGCCCACACTTATAAAAATGAAATAAATGCTAAAGCAAAAGAAAGAGCTAAAAAAGAGTAGAAAAACTCAAGCATAAAAAATATAAAGATTCAAAAGCAAGGTTGCACACCTTGAGGGTTTATCTAGGGTGTTGATCCTTTATCCCCTTCTTTTCTAACCTTTAGCCTAACCACGTTACAACCCTTAAAAAGACCTTTTTGAGGTATACACACACTTGTGCGAGGTTCGGCTAGAGCTACGTTCGGCCTGATTCCTAACGGATACGTAGGCAACCTCACATCGAGGTGCGGCCGTAATAAAAACACGTTCATATTCACATTCACACACTTACACCATGATCATATCAAGGGATCTCCAATGCTCATCCCTATCTACTTAGAGCTAGACTTGGGAGCTTGATCCTTACATCATTAGCTTACCTAGCCTAAGAGTCACCATCATTTGACCATTTTCAATATATTTTCCACACACTTAGCCCTTGCGGCCTAACTTTAGAATCACTTTCACACACTGCACAGATACATGACCAAATATACCTTTCCTTAGGAACCCTTTGTCATGAAATCTTAACACAACGTTGAAGCATGCCTTGTCATATCAACATCACTCATCAATCATAATTGTCATTGTATCACGAAGTATGAAGTGCTTAGCCTCCATGCCTAAGTTACCCAAATACTTTCATCATTGAGTCAACCATTGAGATAGCCTAGGATGGATTAATCCTTGCACCTTGAGAGATAGTATCAGACAACATTTGACTAAGCTCATTCAACATGCATCTTAAAAAACTTCACTTCGATTCTTTTTCGCGTCTTTTTTTTTCGGGAGAAAGTCGGTACCCTCAACAAAAATGACGGAAAATTTTTGCTTTTTTTGCATTTTCGAGTCGCACGATCACAATACAACGCACACACGGGTCGTGAGTCACACGTGTCATTTCACTTCGAGTCGAGTCAACCTCAAGTCAATCACAGCGAGTCAAGTTTATACCTTGAGTCGTGTCAAGTCAATGAGTCAAGCGACATTAAACCTTATGTTAACCCTAAAATAATTAAAGAGATTAGCAAAGTCCTATAGTCAAAGATAAATACAGGTGCATCCCAGCGTAAACAAGAGCAAAATAGGGAAGACCTGACTCCAGCGCCAGACAACAACATCTAGCGTCTGACAATGGATTTCAGCACCTGACGCTAGATCCCAGCGTCTGGCGACAGGGCCAATTCGTGGCGCTAGAGGCATTGCAGCGGCGACAGAATGCTCAACCACTCAGAGCAGTTATTTAAACCTCTTTCAGCAATTTCGGGTTCCTTGGTACGCCAGTTAGCCCCTATAAGAAATTTGACATGATTAAGTAGTCGGCTTGATTACAATCGTAATAAGTGATCGACCTGACGAAAGATCGTCTTACTTAGCTTAAAGCGCCTAAAACATTGGCTCATCGCAAGACACCGATGTACTGGTTCATAAACATCAGAGACACCGACATACTGGTTCATAAACAGTAGAGGCACCGACATAATGGTTCACAAGCATCAAAAGCGCCAACATACTGGCATAGCGGAAGCAAAGTTCAATCGAGCTTTAAAGGTCGACAAGCGTTGGTCTTCAGAAATTTTTTTGGAATATTATCGCAACAAATATTCAAGCATTCAAAGCTTTTTTGTTCAGAGACGCGTGAACATTTCCAAAAAAGCTCTATTGTTCAGAGACGCATGGACATTTCTTTCAAGCTCTTTTGTTCAGAGACGCGTGGACATTTCTTTCAAGCTATTTTTCTCAGAGACGCGTAGGCATCCTATTTTCAAGCTCTTTTGTTAAGATACGTGTGGACATGTATATCAAGCTCTTTTGTTCAGAGACGCGTGGACATGTATTTCAAACTCTTTTATTCAGAGACGCGTGGACATATCATCAAAGCTCTTTGCTCAGAGAAGCGTGGGCGTATTATTCGAAAGCTCTTTTGTTCGGAGATGCGTGGACATATTATCCAAGAAGCTCTTTGTTTAGAGACGCGCAAACACATCATTCAGAAGTTCATATTAAAAAGAAGCTTTATTGTTCAGAGACGCGTGAACATATTGATAGGCTTATCGCGTACCTAACAAAAATAACCTAACTATTCCTTCTAACTGTGTAGTAGGGCAAGTAAGGATCGAATCCCAAGAGACTATGGTTCATTCAATTAATCAGACTCAATTAATCACTAAGCACGTCACCAATCAATAATGGATGATAATAATCAACTAATATATTAAATAACACAATTAACTAGAGGAAATATTAATCAATAAACTAAAGCATCCAAGATCAAGCATTACCACGATTATGATTGATAAACTAATAAATCTACCCCCAATATATAAATCAATTGACAAGAAGAAAAGCAATCCCTAATAATAATACCAAAGGTCTCTTCCAAGTTATCAATGGCTTCCCAAATTAACTATCAAGCCTACTTCCGTGGAATCAAGCGAATAAGGGACATTAAACACCATGCCTAGATTCCTAATTATTCAATCATCTACTTCCGTGATGATCTTCAAACCCTTAATTGGAATAACCTAATCCCGTTAATACCCAACTTCCGTTGCAATAAGAACAAAGGGATGATAACAATACTAATTATTCCTAATCTAGTATTGGCATAAACACAATCAATTAAGCATGTCAATTGGGATTATTATTGGGGAATTTAAAGTTTTAATTCATGCATCAATCATAATTGGGCTACCCTAGATCTTGGAATAGAAAATCTACTCACACATATTGAAAGAAACAATAACAATCATGAATATGGAAAACATAATTGAAAAGCAATTATAATTGAAAGAGAATGAAGTAGAAGTGAATACCAAGGATTCTTCAATTGAAAGGAATTAAATTGTTGAAAAACAATGCTCAAATCTAATGGAAAGAATTAAAATTGCTTCAAAGTAATAAACTAGAACTCTAGAGAGAGAAAGAGGAATAATGGAAAACTAAAAACTTCTTTCTAATGAAGATTACAAGGGGTATTTATACCCTTAATGACCTAAAAATAAGAAAATAATAATACGGAGTGTCGCATAACTGTGCCCGGTCCAACCGGGCAAGCACCTCCCGATCGGGCGGTGAGAGTACGGAGTTGCTTTCCTTCGTAGCACTTCTTCCACCACGTGCCCGGTCCAACCGGGCTGACCTTGCCCGATCGGGCGCGTGGGGCGGTCTTCATAAATTGCTTTCTACCTTCGAAAATACCAAAAATCATCTAACTCCTATGTGCCCGGTCCAACCGGGCGGACCATGCCCGATCGGGCACGTAGAGGCTGCAGCAAATAGTTTGTATTTAACTCATCTTAAATCAGTCATAACTTCATATCCGGAGCTCTGTTTGAGGCGTGTAATATATCGTTGGAAAGGTCTTCAAGTCTACTTTCCAATGCAATTTGAATCACTCCATTATCATTTGTATATCAAAAGTTATGAGCATAATAGTGAACAGGTGTCATATTTGTCAAGTATTTCATCAACGTTTTGCTTCATTTTCACTCAAGTTCGTCTCGAACACATGATTTGATATTCTTAAGCAATATGTTTTCATACTCCATGATTATTATACTCAATATTAGCCAACCATACTCCATTTGCATATAAATCACCTGAAATTCATCAAAACACACAAACGAAGAGTAGTAGAGCACAACTTAAGCAAATAATGCAATTATGCACCAAAGATCTCTAATTTTGTAATAAAATGAGCTTAGATACCCACCTAAAACATGTGCAAAATAGGACTTATCAAATTCCCCCAAGCTAAACTCTTGCTTGTCCTCAAGCAAGACAATTAACAATAATCAACAACAATCAACAACCAAACAACATGCTTCACCCCATAATGCAAAATCAAACAAGGATTCAAAATCGAAATCAAACGAGCATGCATCCTAATCAACCAATCAAATTACTCAAACCGTCGATCCACCTAATTAATCGTCAAATGAGACCAACCATTTATAATTCAAGAATCGAAGACTAGAGTATCTCACATCGGTGGTCACTCAACACACTTTTTATGTGGCGAGCTAAAAATGAGCTCGATCTCTCACCATCCCCACCAACAATGCAATCCCCCCATCTCACAACACTCGCGTGTTTAGAGGGTTATAATAACGCTCAACCTAGTCAATGTCGACTTGAAATGCAACATATACTCCAGCATTTTGACAAAAGACTCAATTCACATGAACGCAATGCTATGCACGAAGATCGGAAGGACTTTGTGAAGCTTGTAACGTAGGTCGGGAATAAGAATGGGTAGGACAATAATTTGGGGAATGAGAGCTATAATAGTCTAACCGGGGGGAACTATCAAATGCGATGAGTCACACCTCGATTCATCAACTTCGATCAATGAAACACAAACCCAATTACAATGAAAACACAACCATCATCTCATCCACCTACATTCTCAACTCTTCAACCTTCTTTTACTTGTTTGCTTCATTTCTTTATTTTTTTTTTCTTTTTATTTTTTTTATTTCAATCCAACAATTTTTCATTTGAAACTTTTTCCAAATATTTTTCTTTCTTTTCTTTATTTCTCTCTTTCTTTTTCAAGAAATGTTACTTTTTTTTTTCAAGTAATTCAATCAAACCTCCTTTTCTCACTTTTTCTCTTCTTCTTCCTTTTCTTTTCAATATTTTCGCATCAATTGCAACTTGAAACAGAATCACGCAAAAATACCGCATAAAATAGCTCCCCCAAGCTAGACTTGGGAAAAGTAATCAAATTGGGGCCAAGGGGTAATTTTTGTGGAGTTAATGAAAAATATAGTCAAGCTACAACATGGGTAAGCAAGAAGGGAACTGATGTTCTAATTTTGTCTGGAGGCTACCTAATGAACATGGCCTTCGTCATTTCAATGTGCACGTGCAATGCATTACGACACACTACTAAGAGTCTAAAGTCAAAACTAAGATCAATGCTACACCAGGAACTAAACACACACAAGAATGAATATATAAGGCTCAAGCCTCACGGTTAACACAGTCAAGCTCCTGAATCATACATAGTTAAATAACCTTGACTCCTACTAGGGATCAACAAATTCAAGGTCAAATCATGATCTTTTAGTCCACTATGCAAGTCTTTCAATCGAAAATAAATCAAAACCTTTTGGCATAAAGGATAGGGGCACAGGGAAGTAGTTCAATGGCCGTTGGCCGTTCATTATCATGATTCTTTTATTTTTCATTTCTTTTTCCAGAAGAAAGCATTAAACCTTACTGCTAGTGAAAACACACTAAAGTAGAAAGAGAGAGTGAAAGATGTACCTTGTGTACACAAGAACTTCCCCCCAAGCTAAATCAGACAATGTCCTCATTGTCTTAAAGGGAAACTTGTAGTCAAACCTCATCTTCATCATCACCCAAAATAATGTCACCAAAGCCTCGAGGATTGCAATGCATCTCTTTGGAACAAAATTGAGCAAAAACGAAACAAAGTGTTAGTGGGAAAAAGAATAAAATTGAGTCATGTGCACTGTTTTGATCATAACTTTTGATGTATAAAATATAATGCAGTGATTCTAATTGCATTGGAAAGTATACTTAAAGATCTTTCCAACGATAGGTCACATAAAAAAAAATCCGATAATTAACCAGAAAGTTATGGCCTGTCGAAATTGAGCAGTTTTGCTGATCCATACGCGCGCCCGATCGGGCGAGCTCTTCCTGATCGAACTCGAACGCAGTCCAGCGAATTCTTCTCCTTTTAAATCAGCCTTTTAGATCAAAATCTGCACCAAGAGAACTCCCACAAGCATAAGATGTACTCTCCTTACCTCTCTAAGAATCAAAGAAAAATGAAAACACACAAAAATTAGAAAAGACTAAAATAAAAATAATGAAATACGGGTTGCCTCCCGCAAAGCGCTAGTTTATCAAGGTCTTAAGCTTGACCATTCTCCTTCCATCAGAAGAATTTAACGCCTTGAGTAACTTATCATACGCTCCTGCAAACATTTCATTAAGCACTATATAGGGCTCAATTGCAAGCACAGTAATCCTTACATAGAAAAGATTAGGAGCACACAAAGATAACTCAAGGTAAAAAGAAAAATCAAAAGAAAAAGATGAAGATACACCACAACCTTCTGCTTCCTCCGCTAAAAATTTAGAATTAATAGAACGAACATGGAGGTAGTCTTGTTCTTTATCATCACCCAATAACGTCTCTATTATTTTACGCTCACGAATAAGTTCATTAGCAAAAGAAAAAAAAAATTTCAACCATTGGTTCTACAACCAATGACTTTTCAACCAATGGTTCTACAACTAATGATTCTTCTTCTATTGGAACCAATGATACCTCAACCACTGATTCTATAACCAATGACTCTTTAACCATCGGTTTTTCAACAAATGATTCTTCCTCCGACGTATTATACAAATTATGATAATATTCATCATGAATCCTCCAATAAATTTCATTTAGAACAAACCGTTTTTTAGAATAATCATATATGAATGGAAAGATTCTAAAATCATCCGGAGCTCGAACAAAATACTCACTATAAGGGCAATCAGGGTTTTCATGATAAAGATAATAACAAGAACAATGGCCAGATGCAAGACGTGACAATAAATCATCCATCTCCAAGGCATGTATATCATCAACTCATAAGAGAAAAAGAAGTTAATAATAGCCAAAGCAACAAACCAAAATCTTAGCAAAAACGAATCACAAATAATTAGATGAAAACCGTTAGTCCCCGGCAACGGCGCCAAAATTTGATAGGCTTATCGCGTACCTAACAAAAATAACCTAACTATTCCTTCTAACTGTGTAGTAGGGCAAGTAAGGATCGAATCCCAAGAGACTATGGTTCATTCAATTAATCAGACTCAATTAATCACTAAGCACATCACCAATCAATAATGGATGATAATAATCAACTAATATATTAAATAACACAATTAACTAGAGGAAATATTAATCAATAAACTAAAGCATCCAAGATCAAGCATTACCACGATTATGATTGATAAACTAATAAATCTACCCCCAATATATAAATCAATTGACAAGAAGAAAAGCAATCCCTAATAATAATACCAAAGGTCTCTTCCAAGTTATCAATGGCTTCCCAAATTAACTATCAAGCCTACTTCCGTGGAATCAAGCGAATAAGGGACATTAAACACCATGCCTAGATTCCTAATTATTCAATCATCTACTTCCGTGATGATCTTCAAACCCTTAATTGGAATAACCTAATCCCGTTAATACCCAACTTCCGTTGCAATAAGAACAAAGGGATGATAACAATACTAATTATTCCTAATCTAGTATTGGCATAAACACAATCAATTAAGCATGTCAATTGGGATTATTATTGGGGAATTTAAAGTTTTAATTCATGCATCAATCATAATTGGGCTACCCTAGATCTTGGAATAGAAAATCTACTCACACATATTGAAAGAAACAATAACAATCATGAATATGGAAAACATAATTGAAAAGCAATTATAATTGAAAGAGAATGAAGTAGAAGTGAATACCAAGGATTCTTCAATTGAAAGGAATTAAATTGTTGAAAAACAATGCTCAAATCTAATGGAAAGAATTAAAATTGCTTCAAAGTAATAAACTAGAACTCTAGAGAGAGAAAGAGGAATAATGGAAAACTAAAAACTTCTTTCTAATGAAGATTACAAGGGGTATTTATACCCTTAATGACCTAAAAATAAGAAAATAATAATACGGAGTGTCGCATAACTGTGCCCGGTCCAACCGGGCAAGCACCTCCCGATCGGGCGGTGAGAGTACGGAGTTGCTTTCCTTCGTAGCACTTCTTCCACCACGTGCCCGGTCCAACCGGGCTGACCTTGCCCGATCGGGCGCGTGGGGCGGTCTTCATAAATTGCTTTCTACCTTCGAAAATACCAAAAATCATCTAACTCCTATGTGCCCGGTCCAACCGGGCGGACCATGCCCGATCGGGCACGTAGAGGCTGCAGCAAATAGTTTGTATTTAACTCATCTTAAATCAGTCATAACTTCATATCCAGAGCTCTGTTTGAGGCGTGTAATATATCGTTGGAAAGGTCTTCAAGTCTACTTTCCAATGCAATTTGAATCACTCCATTATCATTTGTATATCAAAAGTTATGAGCATAATAGTGAACAGGTGTCATATTTGTCAAGTATTTCATCAACGTTTTGCTTCATTTTCACTCAAGTTCGTCTCGAACACATGATTTGATATTCTTAAGCAATATGTTTTCATACTCCATGATTATTATACTCAATATTAGCCAACCATACTCCATTTGCATATAAATCACCTGAAATTCATCAAAACACACAAACGAAGAGTAGTAGAGCACAACTTAAGCAAATAATGCAATTATGCACCAAAGATCTCTAATTTTGTAATAAAATGAGCTTAGATACCCACCTAAAACATGTGCAAAATAGGACTTATCACATATCCAAGAAGCTCCATTGTTCAGAGACGAGTGAACATTAAGACAGCAAGATGGCGTTCCCTAGATTGTGGAAAGTTGTCACAACAGCAATACAACAGCAAATCGGTTACCTTCAGAGACGTGTGCTCAACGGTGCAAGATACGCGTTTCTTAACTCTTTTATCTGTTTTAACTAACGCTAGTTTGCAGGTATTGGTGTTACAAGAATAATTTAGGATCGTAGAACGTTCTGAATCATTCTCCGTCCCTATCGATACTTTGACTATTTGATTTTGAAACTTGCGTTTCTCCAAACTCAGTCAAAGTGGGGGCTTTTGTAGACACCGATATGTGTCTCCCCAAAATCAAAACCAGTGATGAGTACCTTTCACGTCGAATCGTAAGCGAATGAAGTGAAAGTGTGGAAAGTTTAGTGTTGCGGATAGTTTTAATTTCTCTTCTTTTCTCTCCGTTTTTGAAAACCTATTTTAAGAAAACATCCAATCCAGTTTTGTTGGTCCATGATATGGGTCCAATAGTAGTTTAGTTGGATAGGGATTGAAAAGATCTTTCCAACGATATATTATAAGCCTAATTCCGATCAATATTGAGGAAGTTATGGCCAAATTACTAAACTGGGCTTGGTTTGAACCTTATATGCGGCCCAATGATCTAGAGGAGGGCCTAATAGGGATTTATCATTCGTAATGCAGTTAGAAATGGTTTTAGTCTTCTAGATTGTTCTAGAAGGTTCTTCTCATTCCTAATTCAATTAGCATTGATAAATTGACTTTTTAGAGTTTTAATCAGAATAAAAGAATGTTTTTGAGAAAAATACGATTTTATCCTCCTGTACGGTAAATTTCTATCTGATTTTAGAAAACGTGTCAATAATTTAGTCAGCGCCAAACGCCAGCATTAGCGCCTAACGCTAAGCTTGGCGCCTGGCGCTAATGTCAGTGTCTGGCGCCAATTGCCAGTGTCGGCACTAATCAAGTTTTATTTGCGTCAGAACTCTGTTTTGATTTTTTATCTTTTTGGCTGATTTTCTCTATAAATAGCCTTCTAAAAACTCCGTTTAATTCACCAATTCTCTCTATTTACAAACTCTCATCAAGAAATTCTTAATATTCTCTCTCTCTCTCTTTTCTAAACTAGCCTTTTCTCAAAATAAAAAATTCCGCATTCGCAAGACCTAGATTCACCTAGCCATATTCGAAGTTGCCTTCGCCCTAGACGAGACAGGTTTTAATTTCTGAGGGTTTGTTCCCAAATCTCTATTTCAATTATTTAATTTAATTGTTTTGATTTTATTTTCCTTGAAGTTACTAACGCGTGTATTTTGTTATTAGAAAGAGGTACGAGGCGTCTAAGTAAGTGCTTTAATGGTTTTTATTTATGTTGTTATGTAGAAATCATTAGGTTGTTATTATGATTCCTAATGTTATGTTAGGGCGTTTTGATCTTCCTAGTATCATGTCTAGGGTAACTTTAATATCAAGTATGATTAAAAGTATGATGCCTTTTATGTTCTTCCTAATGTTTATGATTGTTAGTATCATGTTAGGGTTAAAGCTTTGATTTTTAATGTTTAGTGACATGCAAGGGTTTGTTATTAATCTTGTTAGTATCATGCCTAGGATCTTGCTATTAATATTGTGCTTTAACATGATTAATTTTATTAATTTTGATAATAATAATAATTATTATTATGATCATTATTATGTTGATTCATATTTATTATTTATTGCTTGATCACGCCTTTTATGCATGTTTAAAGGGAATTGGTACTTGTAATCACGCTTAATAAGATAATTAATAATCTTGTTTAGGGTTAATTTGATTATAATTCAAGTGATCGCCAATAATAGATTTATTTGTGCATTAATATTCAACCAACATAGATTAAACAAGTTAAGGGTTAATCCTATTGATTGCATGTTAGTCAGAAAGCCCACATGAATACGATCAGAATAAATTAGAGGTCTATTATTAGGGCGAGTTCAATCTCTTTTAGGTTGGATTTGTACCTTCATCCCCGAACTACCACTCATGGTTCCAGACCTAATTGAGTTGACGATCTCTTGGATCTGTAAGGGGTGTAACCTTCACCCTATGAATGGTTTACAAGTTCCTTAAAAATTGTTGGCGACTCTTTTGCTCTATCTTCTTTCGCTTTGGACGCCACCATGCTTTAGTGTATGATCATAGTGGGGTTCAAGCTAGGGATAACGCTTGAAATATTCCCTACAGGTTGTAATGTTCTCGCTTTTCTTACGAAGATCGATTCGTCAGCTTCGATGACTACACCGTTGCCGTATATCTTTGTGATTAAGGACGGTGGTTGATATGAGAAATTTCTATAATCAGTATAAGAGTATTGAGCCTTGGTTAAAGAGGAGCTTATGGGTTTAATTTCAAGCTAAAAATCGAATTTAGAGGTGATTGGGGCTGTCTTGGTTTACTTTTTAGGGCTAAGGGTTAAGTTTTCAGGCTGGGTGGGGGTTTTTCAAGGTTGTGGGTCTTGTTTTTGGGGCGGGGGTTGAGTTTTGAGGGTGGTTATAGCATGGTTGGAGTGTTCTGTGTTGTCCTTGTGGGTGGTGGTGGCGGTTAGGGGTTAGGTGACCATGGTGGTGGACTGGTGGCCCCAGAAGAGATTTAATTAAAAAAAATAGAAAAATTATTTAACCTGTTTAACAGGTTTTAGGTCAAAGAGATCATTAGTGGAAGATCCATGTTAAAGGTGGGATTGTTTCTGGAATTTTAAAAGGTGGGATTTTTTCAGGAAGACCGACTAAAGGTGGGATTGTTAGTTTACATTTTTCCTTTTTTTTCCCTGATAAAAATGATTAGAGGGTAAAGGCATCATTGCATCAAACTTACAAAAGAAAAATCTTTTGCTTAGGGTGGCAATAATTCGAGTTGATAAAATTCAAGTTTATCTTTACCATAAAAGAAGAATGCAAATGAAGTGAAAAACTATTAAAGTCAACAACTTTTTATTAAATTATAGTCCTATATATATAACTATTAAAAGTCAACAACTTTTTATTAAATTATCACCTCTCATGTTTAGCCTAATTTCCCTGGTTAAAACTGTTGAATTATTTAGAGTATTGGTGACAAATACTCATGTGTTTGATTGAATTTCTTAGGCTAAGGTGTTAAAATTCAATTGAACAAGTAAAAGAACAATTTGTATCTTTGTTTAGAGAAATATTCCTCCGCCTTGTAGTCTGCCCGGTGGCGTGCCCGGCAGGGCAAGAGCCACTTCCCGGTAAGGCGCGAGAGCAAAGTCACCGCCTGGTAGGGCCATCGTCGCCCGGTAGGGCGCAAGAGCACCCAAATTTATCTGGGTTTTTTTATTTCTCTCGCCCGGTAGAGCGCAGGAGGCAATATTGACGGTTACTCTTTAGTTATGCTTGGTTTATTGCTCTTGATATAAATATGAGAGTTCATATTGATGAAAATAACTTCAAGAAATCAGTTTTATTCTTATTCTCTTGAAACCTTTTGCAAGTCATTGTTCATCATCACAAGTCACAAATCACAAAAGCTTATCTACTTTGTATTGTAATCATCCTACTTATGATTGCAATTGTTCTTCGTTGTATCTCCTTGGTAAATTTCCGTGATACCCGGTTATAGTATAGGGTCGGGATTATACTTTTGGGAGAGTGATCTCGTTCACACCTTGAAGATTTTACCGTTTTATTTTGTTTGCTTTCTTTGTGACCCTTGTTTAAAACACAAAATCCCCAAAAATCCAAAAGTATAATTACTACAAAGATGGCAAATGTGAAGGGTGTGATGACGAATTTCCAGAAATTGAACAAGTTCGAGGGTGTAGATCTTGGTATGGAGATAAAACAAAGATGGTGATGTTTTTTGTGGGATTACAAGAACAAGGTTTGATGGAAGGTTTTCTCTAGTCAGTTATATGATTAAAGTCACTCCATTCAAGTAAGAGGTTTCTTATTTGTGATTAATATATAATTATATGTCCGATTATTTATCTCTATGGTTAATTCTTGACATGTTTACTCTAAGTTTACTGTTTGTGTCTTGATTATTATTAGAGATATGTTATCTTGTATTTATGCCCATTAAAGATGATTAGTAAAATCATGATGGTTGGTTAAAACCATGTAATTTAACATTGTTAATGAATGAACTAATTATTATAGTTCATGAAATGGGTGTGAATCACTGTTTGTTTTACATTAGTATTAAGATATTTTAGATGTTTTTCTAGGCATAGTTAATATATTTGCTAGATGGTTAGTGCATGCTATGTATGGACAGTTTGATAGCTATAATTTGTTATACAATTTACGTATTATTTCATCTAGTTACATGGGCTGTCAGATGATAGTTTGTACTTTGTATGACCTAATTTATGTCGTTTCATGTATGGCGATTACTTATAGCAGTTACTCATGTATGATGAATAATGTATGTCCTAATAATGTCTTACTCCAAAGTACTTATTCATGAAAGGTTGGATGACCTTGTTTTGTTTTATTTGTGATTGTAAGTTTATATGCATGAATTAAATCAAGTAGTCATTTAATCATTGACAAAGGTATATGTGCATGTATGACGACAATTGTAATATGTCACTTTGTGGTGTGATGGTATTGTATATCATGGCAAGTATAATCTTGTGATTAATATGTTATAATTATTAGGTTTATTAATGTCTTGTTGTCTTGATATAAAAGTAATATGTCAAGAATTGATGATTGATTAACAATAATGAATTTTCTATGGTGAAATAGAATAAAGGTATGCAATGAGTGTCATGGTCCATGACATGAGGATTTTGTATTGAAATTATTGTAATTAATTATATTAATGTTTAATTTAATTATTGATGTTATATTATGCCTCTATGGTGATAGTATAATGGAGTGTTTGTTGATATTGTTTGTGAAATTTATTCAAATTATATGGATAATGATAATCTCTTCGTAATTATGAGTTTATACTCTTGGTTACAAAAGGGTGTATATTCATGTATTAGACAAAAGCTATGTAAGTAGGCAGATATTGCTTATGCAGTTGGTCAAGTAAGTAGGTACACTAGCAATCCTAGTATGCTACATTGGCAAGCGGTTCGATGCTTGTTGAACTACTTGATGAAAATCATGGATTATAGTTTGTCTTGTAGTGGATATCATTTGGTTGTAGAAGGGTATTCAGATGCAAGTTGGATCTCAAATAGAGATCATTCGTCCGCAAGTAATGGATGGGTGTTCCCATATGGGGAAGGTTCCATTTCATGGAAATCTAACAAGTAAACTTACATTGTTGATTTAACAATGAAATTGGAGTTCTTTGCATTATATTCTGCTAGTAAAGAAACAGAATGATTAAGGGTTTTAATGCATGATGAGATTCTTTTGTTGCAAAAGCCAACATCACTAATAGTGATGAATTGGGATAACAATGTAATTTTGGCTAAGGCATATAGCCAAGTGTAAAATTTTAGAATGGTGAGTTAATAAATATTAGTGTAAGGTATTATTACATCCAAGGACCTAACAAGGATAGTGTAATCACTATTGTTTATATTCGTACGAAGTTTAATCTCGCTAGTTGCTTTAAAAAGCATGAGCTAGAGATGTAAATAAAAGGATGACAATCATTTAAGATTAGAGCCTCATTGTAATCACAATTAGGAGAATCTCAATTTAACACCCAATTAGATGTTGGGTCTTAAGCTCAATGAGATCAATTCTCTTATTTGATGAGTGGGAACTTGTTACATCATCAAAGGTTAAGTTCTGGTTTTTCTGTGTTGAAAAGAGGTTGTTTTAACTTAATAGAATTCCTGATATACTTCTCGATCACAGGAGCATGTTTTGGAAGTCTACCTATATAAGTACGAAGTTTAGCCGCTTCAAGAAGTTATTGGGGCATAGTTTTGATGTACTTTTGAATAGATATGGACACACGGCTTAAAGTGTCAAGTTAATATGTATTTAAGTAATTAAACTTGTGTGTGTAACATCTTCAAGTTTTCAATATGTGTTGCTTTTGGTTCAAACGTTTTACGATACCAAATGGATACGGATTCTTGAATTGTATGTTGCACTAAGTGGAAGTTCAAGCCTTTGTACACTTTCATTTATGCATGAGATTGTTTTTGTGATGACGATGTTTTCAATGAGACAAGTTTAATACTCTAAATGGGGAAAGATTGTTGAATTATTTAGAGTATTAGTGACAAATATTCATGTGTTTGATTGAATTTCTTAGGTTAAGAGATTGAAATTCAATTGAACAAGTAAAAGAGCAATTTGTATCTTGGTTTAGAGAAATATTCCTCTTCCCTGTAGTCCACCCGGCAGGGCGCGAGAGCAAAGGAAAATTAAGTGTTGTAACCGCCCGGTAAGGCCATCGTCACCGAATAGAGCGCGAGAGCACCCAAATATTTCTGGGTTGCTTGATTCTCTCGCCGGGCAGGGCGAGGGCTCGCACGGTAGGGCGCAGGAGGCAATATTGACGGTTATTCTTCAGTAATGCCTGGTTTATTGCTATTAATATAAATATGAGAGTTCATATTGAGGAAAATAACCTCAAGAAATATTCTCATTCTCATTCTCTTGGTTTATTCTCATTCTCTTGAAACCTTTTACAAGTCACTGTTCATCATCACAAATCACAAAAGCTTATCTACAGTGTATTGTAATCATCCTACTTGTGATTGTAATTGTTCTTTGTTGTATCTCCTAAGTAAATTTCCGTGATACCCAGTTGTAGTATGGGGTCGGAATTATACTTTTGAGAAAGTAATCCTGTTCACGCCTAGAAAATTTTACCGTTTTATTTTGTTTACTTTCTTTGTGACCCTTATTTAAAACACTAAATCCCCAACAAAAACTTGATAGTAGAGAGCCATGGAAAGGAAAACTCCTACTCCAAAATAAAGGTAAATGATGGGGCTTGAGCCTGCATTATGACCTCTAAATAAGAAAATGGGTCATGCACCATCTCCACCCTCCAAACAATCTTGGTCTCTTAGATGAGTATTTTGTTGAATTAAATCAAGTAAATCAATTGAATATTTGCATTTATTTTTATCATGATGATAAATTGAGGTTTTTTTAATTCAATTAAATAGGTCGAGTTTGGGTTAATTTTGGGTCGATCTCAAGTTGCCTTAAAAATCTATCAGTGCTAATGAAAACTTAACTTTAGTACAAAATATGATATATGAGTCAAATTAAATCATGTCAAATTTAGCATGATATTCGATTTTAGTTCAAGTCAAGTTTGAGTTTCTCTCAATAACTTCAAGTCAGAGTAAATCGGTTCGAGAATTGACAAGATATTTGCTTTTAATTGTACACATTTCAAACACTTGAGGAAAGTGCATAAAGAGAATGAAAATACACACTAGCTTAGTAAGAATGTCTAACATATTTTTATAGGTGTAGACATCTACTTTTGTCCACCTGTCCCGACAGGAAGTGCAATGACGATAAATAAAGCCATCTTCGTGTTGGATCAAAGTGAAGAATACTTATGGATAACTAGTTAAGCTAGAAAACACAAAAGATTAGCCCGAATAAAAGAACAAGGCCAATACAAGATCTAAATAACTAAACCCGATCATATTAGGGCTTAATCCCGTGCTTAAAACCCAATAATGACGGATTTAGGAGCATCTAGGTTAAAATTTAAGCTGCCGCAGATTATGTCGCACGCATCTCACGAAGTCGCGCTCAACTGTCGCGCGCAACGTATTCAGTTGCGCGCAGCACTCCGCGCAACTTCTAAAGATGCGCTCGCAAAAGATTCAGAATATCAAAATATTGGAAAATCGAATCTTACCATAGAGCTGCGCACAAGACAAATAAATGCGCGCAACATCTACGCGCGACTTATTCACTTGCGCGTGATAGCCGCGCGCAACTCATCCAGTTGCGCGTGACACCTGCTGTGGTAGAATGCTCTTAACCCTAAACCTAATCATTCCCTATAAATAAGACCCTAATCCGAGGCTTAAACACATAGAAAATAACCTAAAACGCTGGCAGAATTCTTGTGAACTTGTGCTTCCTAACCCTCTTATCCTAAACACTCACCCCTTTGATACTTTGTTACTACGTTGGAGGTTCCCCAACAAGAAGGAATCCATAAGTGTTCTAAGCGGAGATCTAGCAAAGAGAAGTGGTAAATTCTCGAGCACTTAGTTAAATAACGTTTATTTTCTTGTTTAAAAGAACCTTAATTAATTAATTACTGTTGTTTGATCACCTTTAAAATAATTAATTAACTAATTCCATATAGCATCTTTCGTTAAATAAAGATTAGAATTGAATAAAATAATTGTTGGTTGATCACTTAAGCCAAGGCGAATATTGTTTATTTTCTTGTTCTTTTCATGAATTTAATTAAATAAGAATAACAACCTTACAATGTAATTCCTACGTGAATTGATATGTGTAAATAAAATCAATTAACATACTTTTAGGTATCACGTTGCATATATTGTTTGGTGATGAAATTGTGCAAAAGGAAGAGCTAGTAGAGGCCGCACCAGGGCTAGGATCGCGATTCCCCTCTAAAGGGAATGTTATATTAGTACCCTCGCTCCTGAACTCATTTCTGGTTTATGTAGACCAATTTTGGCATGGCCTGGGTAAACTTATGATTCATGCTAAATATCCCTTGAACTCTGCTTGGGAGAAAGGCATGAACGAGGTTTATTGGTTTTCCTAAAACTAATTGGCGACTCCTACTTGTTCCTTACAAAAAAGCTTGCATGATAGAATCATTTCTAAATCAAGGTCTTCCAAACAGTCAGGAATTCAAATCGTAATACATCTTAACAAGTGTAAAGTCCTAGGCTTTTAAAGGGCCATGACAATTTAAGGAGAGTACCCCTTAGACGGGAACACCCTCCTTACAATAGGACATATAAATAACGATGTTTTTGTAAGCATTGAATCATATCATAGGGAGTAAAATGTGGAGAAGTACTAAATAACCAAGGAGGCAATAAGGAATACGGCACATAATATTCATAAAAAGATTGCACTATCAAATCATTCAATTTTAGAGGAAAAATTAAAAGTTGATATTGACTTCTCAAAGCAATGGAAAATGGTGATGATATCAATGACGTAATATATAAAGTGGGAATTCAATGGCCCAAACCATGTCCATACATGCATGAAACTAGCACCACGAGGAAATGAGGAATTACTAGTACCACTATGACAGCCACCATCCAACCAACCCCCATTATAAGCAAACAACAAAAATTACTCCAAATTATGCTACTTTTCTAATTCTTTATACTTGACCTTAGGACTTTCCACAGTCAAGAGTGATCAACTTAGCTCTATTGTCTTATACGGAGTAATCGGTATTTTGCATGAAGTACTCGACATTATTAATTCAAATTTTATTTATATACTATGTATATTATGATTGAACTCTCAATAATACAATAATTTCTATTGTCTTATTTATCAATCAAGGCTTTCCCACTAGAAGCACTTTGAGGTGAGGATTCTCTTATCTCGTCTCCTCCTCCCCCCCCCCCCCCCCAAACTTTTAAAGTGTCTAGCCTGCTAAGTCAGTCGGGAGAACTTGTAAAAGATTTCAGTCTAATAGGACCCTTCTCCTTACCAACAAAAAAAGTCCTATTTTTATGCAGATTACTCAATATCTTTGTAAGCAATATTCACATTAGTTTTAATTATTATTTTCAAAGTTATAAAAGCTTTATATGTACAACAATGTCTACGCTCTGTTGTCTTATATATAATATTCGGTATCTTTGTATGGAGTTCTAGGCATTAGTTTAAATTTGATTCATTTTTTCGAAGTTTGAAAACTTACCTTATACTACCGAGTATCAGAATTCTCAATAATACGCCAATTTCTATTGTTTTAAGCCATGTTCACTTCACCTTAAAATAATAATATTTAGTAAAAATAATTTTAGTTTAGTAAAAAATAATTTTAGTTTAGTAAAAAATAATTTCAGTTCAGCAAAAATAATTTTAGTTTAGTATAAACAAGTTCAGTTCAGTAAAAATAGTTTTAGTTTAGTAAAAATCCGTAACTTGAAAGAATAAATATAACAGAGAATCAGTAAAAATAATTTCACTTCAGCAAAATTAATTTCAGTTCAGCGAAAATAATTTCAATTCAGGAAAAATATTTTCAGTTCAGTAAAAACAATTTTATTTTAGAAAAATAAGGTGAGGTGAACGGGGCCTTAGTCTTATATGGAATAACCAGCATTAGGTTAATTTTGATTTTTGTTTTAAGTTGGAAAACTTCTTATACTTGTATTATGATTTCTCAAATCTCGATAATACAATAATTATTCAAATTGAAAAATAGGTTGTAACTTGTAAGTATAAGGCCCCGTTCATTTCACCTTATTTTTGCTGAACTAAAATTATTTTTACTGAACTAAAATTATTTTTGCTGAACTTAAATTATTTTTACTAACTTAAATTATTTTTACTGAAATGAAATTAATTTTACTGAAGAGAAATTATTTTTGCTGAACTGAAATTATTCTTACTAATTTTCCATTATGCTTTTTCTTTAATTTACTGAATTTTACTGAACTGAAATTATTTACTGAATTGAACTTAATTTTACCGAACTGAAATTATTTTTGATGAATATTATTTTTTTAAGGTGAAGTGAACATGGCCTACTAAGAGAATTAAAATTTTGCATATTGACTCATTTTGACGAGCTCTAAATACCCTATGGCCTTTAAAACAAATTTTTTGAATTTCTACATTTTTTTTAATTGTCAAAAAAAATTTGAGAACAACTACCTAGACATTACTGTTTTATGTTTGTGGGCCCCACTTTTTTTTTTCTTTTCTATAAGGCCCCGTTCACTTCACCTTATTTTGGCTGTACATATTAACTGAACTGAAATTATTTTTGCTGAACTTAATTTATTTTAACTGAACTTAAATTAATTTTACTGAACTAAAATTATTTTTGCTAAACTTAAATTATTTTTACTAATTTTTTATTATATTTCTTCTTTAATTTTACTGATTTTCAATGAACAGAAATTAGTCCTCGTTCACTTCACCTTAAAAAAATTTACTAAGTAAAAACAAATTCAGTTCGGTAAAATTAAGTTCAGTTAAGTAAAATTAATATAAATTCAGTAAAAATAATTTCATTTTTGTAAAATAACTTCAGTTTAGGAAAATTCAATCATCTTAAAGAAGAATTATAACAGAAAATTAGTAAAATTAATTTCAGTGCAGCAAAAATAATTTTCAATTCAATAAAATTAATTTAAGTTGAGTAAAAGTAATTTAATTTCAGCAAATATAATTTTAGAAAAAATAAGGTGAAGTGAATGGGGCCTTATTTTTACTACACTAAATTTATTTTTGCTTAACTGAACTTATTTTTACTGAATTAAAATTAATTGTATTGAACTGAAATTATTTTTACTAAATATTATATTTTTAAGGTATAGTGAACAGAGCCTAACTTGTATAATATTCGGTGAACCATTATTCAATTCCAACCTAATTGCATCCAATTAACAAACCTTAATATTATAATTTAAGTTTTAATTTCCCATTTGAAACAACAAATCTCAACTACGTTAATTACACCCATTCTACCCAACTTTATTTTGCTTATTGGAACTTCAAAACCATCTTCCAACCCTTAATTTTTCTAATTTTGGTGCATAATTTGCGGAAATTCTAAGAATTTTATGGAATTAGAATCAAAATTATTTGTTTATGATGGGTTTGAGTGGTATATATCTCCAATATATGCCCTTATAATCGAATTTTTGTAGGGGTTTGATTGGCATCTTCAATATTTGCCTTTATAATTAAAAATTTTTATGGATTTGATTGGAATCTCCAACATTTAGCCTTACTCTTACATAACAATTAGGGTTTCACTTTAGGGGTACACCAACAAGCATTGAAGTAAGAATTTTTAATTTTGATGATACATTAATAAAAGTTTGTACTCACTTTGTTCTCATTTGATCTTTCCATTTATTATTCCTTTGGTCACTTTAACAACTTTTACCATATTTGTACTTTATACATTAGATAAAATATATTACATGTAACATGGTCAAACTTGTTTTATAATTTCATAATATCCAGTTTCTAATATTTTTAAAAATATTTTATCAATTACATTAATTGTCAAAGTTGGGTAATAGATACAACGGAAACTGCAAGAAGTTAAAAAATAACTGAGGAAATATTAGTTTGTTAATGGTTGTAATTAGGGGGATTATGATTAACGAAAATAGATAAGAGAAAGACAATGTAGTAATTAAAGGGTAAAATCATCATTTAAATAAAACTTTGTAACGTTTTTTTGTTAAAAGGTAATAATGATATTCAAACTAAATGTCAAGTAAAGGTAGTTGTTTAGTAAAACTTCAAAGGCACAAAAATGGCATATTAAAAGTTTTTCAAAAATGGCATATTAAAAGTTTTTCGCAAAATTTCCAAATTAATAATTTTAGTTGATTTCAAAATTTCCATGGTTCTATTTTCTATAAATATTTGCTTCTTTTTTTTTTGAAAGTTATTTCTGCTTGAGAAATCCAATGAGGTAATACGGGGGAGCTTGTTCGTCTAATAGATTCAATCCTAGAAATTTTATAGAGTTAATTGTCTTGGGGTGTTCTCGAGAAACACTAATCAATACAATCCATGGTGTAAAAGCAAAATTGTATTATTATTATTATTATTATTTTAATCGCAGAAAGCATGATCATTCAAAGGTGAAGGAACCATCACATACCAAGGAAAGTGTAACTATCATGAAAATTGAATGAAAATGAACTACTATCTTCGAGTATAAAAAGCAAAGAGTAATTAACTAACTAACTAAATATAGTAAGGGAGTGTTTGGTTTTTCTTGAAATATTGTTTAATGATAAATCATTTTTGAAGTCTATTTCATTAAATTAAAGAGATGTGGTATTTTGAAATAAAAAATTGTTCCAAAGGAACCATCTTTTCTACCGCTCTACCGCAAATTGGCCGTTGATATGCAACCCCAACCATAAATTCCTTTCTATTGGTCATTTTTTAATTTGTTTACTTTATTACTAAATTAAATAACCATAAAAAATATATAAAAGATAAAAAAGATGAATTTCTTCTATTTTTGAATCCCCCAAAAATCATTGTTGTTTTGATCTATCACGGAAATTCTTGAAAGAAAAAAATCAACTAATTCTTGGTGGTAAAACAAAATCTAATGTGTACATATGGATATTTCTACTATGTCATTTTTCAAAAAATGACACCATAACATGATGATGTGTCATGCTATGATTGGTCCATTTTTTATTTATTTTTAAAAGCTTATATATACTATACATATATTTATAATTGTAGTTATATGTATTTTTTAAAGAAATACGTAATTATAGCTTTTTAAAATTTATTTTTCTCTTATTAAAATCATTTTCGAAAATTAAATTATAATTAATATTTATAAAAAAAAAATTTCATCATTGTTCTTCGGTGGTCTTCATTGTTTTTCATTCATGATAGTAGCTAACCACTCCATAATCTTGTATAATCTATTCACAACGCAAATCAAAATTCCGACCAAAATTCCGTCCAAATTTGTTTACGAATTTCGATTTAGGGTTCGATTGATAATTTTGATTAATGGAAAAATCACGTTATTTGATAGTTTTGAGAATGAAAAAAGCATTAGGAGCGTGTATTATGATGATGTAAAATGCAGATCTTTCAAATTTTTTAACGATCGATGGATAACGAGAGTGTGCTCTTTGATTTAGAGTTTGAATTTTTATTTTTTTTCGCACTATTTGATCCCAAATCAAGTTTTCCCATTTTTGTAATTTGTTTTCGGTTAAGTAATTACTTGTATTTAATTAGGTCATTTTCTTAAAAAATTAAGTTTTATGTTTTAATTGGAATCTGCTCATTCTGAAGGCATTCATATGAATTACGTACTGTAGACACCCATTTGTGTCTCCCCAAAACCAAATCCAGTGATGCGTACCTTTCGCGTCGAATCATAATCGAATGAAGTGAAAGTGTGGAAAGTTTAGTGTTGCGGATAGTTTAAATTTCTTTCCTCTTCTCTTTGTTTTTGAAAACTTATTTTAAGAAAAACAGTCAATCCAGTTTATTTGGTCCATGATATGGGTCCAATAGTGGTGTAGTTGGATAGGGCTTGACAAGAGCTTTCCAACAATATATTATAAGCCCAATTTCGATGAATATTGAGGAAGTTATGACCAATTTACTGAACTGGGTCCGGTTTGAGCCTTATATGCGGCCCAATGATCTAGGGGAGAGCCTTATGTAGATTTATCATTCCTAATGCAATTAGGAATGGTTTTAGTTTTCTAGATTCTTCTACAAGGTTCTTTTCATTCCTAATTCAATTAGCATTGATAAATGACTTTTGTTGACTTTTCAGAGTTTTAATTAAAATCAAAGAACATTTTTTGAGTAAAGATACGATTTTATCCTCCTGTACGACAATTTCTATCTGATTTTAAGAAAACGTGTGAATTTCTGAATCAGCGCCAAACACCAGTTGTAGCGCTTGGCGCTAGTATTGGCGCCTGGCGCTAATGTTGGCGTCTTGCGCCAATACCCAGCGTTGGCGCCAACATCGTTTTATGTGCGCCAGAACTCTGTTTTGGTATTTTAACTTTTTGGCTGATTTTTTCTATAAATAACGTGCTAAAAACTCCGTTTTCGATAACTAGTTTTCACCTACAATCATCAATTCTCATCAATTCTTATTCTTTCTACAATCTACCGATTCTCTCTCTCTCTTTTTCTAAACTAGCCTTCTCTCAAACAAAATTCCGCATTCATTAGATCTAGAAACACCTAGCCATATTCGAAGTTGCCTTTGCCCTAGACATGAAAGGTTTAATTTCTGAGGGTTTGATCCCAGATCTCTCTTTCAATTATTTAATTCAATTGTTTTGTTTATTATTTTCCTTGAAGTTACTAACGTGTGTATTTTGTTATTAGAAAGAGGTACGAGGCATCCAAGTAAATACTTTAATGATTTAATTGATATTATGATGTAGAAATCATGCTTAGATTGTTATTTTAATTCCTAGTATCATGTCTAGGGTAACTTTAATATTAAGTATGATTAAAAGTATGATGCTTCCTATTTTGTTTCCTAATATTCATGTTAGTACCATGTTAGGGTTAAAACTTTGATTTTTATTAAAAGTATGATGCTAGGGTTTGTTATTAATCTTGTTAGTATCATGCCTAGGATCTTGCTATTGTAATGCTTTATTTTTAATATGAACATGATTATGAATATTATTATTATTATTATTATTATTATTATTATTATTATTATTATTATTATTATTATTATTATTATTATTATGATTATTATTATTATGTTGCTTGTTATTTACTGTTATTGCTTGATCACGCCTTTTATGCATGTTTAAAGGGAATTGGTACTTGTAATCACGCTTAATTAGATAATTAATAATCTTGTTTAGCGTTAGTTAATTTGATTATAATTCAAGTGATCGCCAATAATAGTTTTGTTTGTGCATTAATATTGAACCAACATAGATAAACAGGTTTAGGGTCAATCCTATTGATTGCATGTTAGTCAGAAAGCGCACATGAATACGATCAGAATAAAGTGGAGGCCTATTATTAGGGCAGGTTCAATCTCTTTTAGGTTGGATTTGTACCTTCAACCCCGAACCATATTTGGTTCAGGACCTTATGGAGTTGACGATCTCTTGGATCGTTAAGGGGTGTAAGCTTCACCCTGTGATCGGTTTACAAGTTCCTAAAACTTGTTGGCGACTCTTTTGCTCTATCTTCTTTCCCTTTGGACGCCACCGTACTTTAGTTTATGATCACAGTGGGGTTCAAACTAGGGGATTAACGCTTGAAATATTCTCTACATTTTTTGGCAACTCCGCTGGGGAGGATTTCTATTTTAATTCCTGAATTTGTTTCGGCAATGATTTAGAATGAGTGGATGAGACTCGAAACGTTCTAAGTATTTCATGTGCGTAATTTTGATTAACATTATTGTCATATGCATAAAAAAGATCGCATTGGAAAGACCATCCGTAATGAGTTAAAACATAGGATTTTACACGTAGGAAATATGAGAAATATCTATCACAACTAGGACCGAAATAACACTGCGCGAAACTGGAAAATTTTATTGAGCACAGAAAGCTGCTGAGGCATGTAGGAATTAGCGTCAGCGAACAAAAGCTGGCGCCAGACATTTAACCGTAGCTCCAGACGACAGCCATGTCGCCACGCGCTACAGCTGAATCCTGGCGCCAACCTCTATTTGCTGGCGCCAAATTCTTCCAATACCGAGCCAGAAATATGCGTTCTAATTTCGACCAGTTTTTCGCATTGTTTGCTCGATCCTACTTCCTTATTGAGTTTTTCTCACTTTTCTGAAACCCATATGTGTTCTGCATATGGACACAACCCTCTGGGAATTCATGCTCTATCTACCTGATTGAACGCCCTAAGCAACAAAGGGTACATCCGAGAAAGTTGAATTCACCAAACCATGGAAGCGATTGTTTGTTACAACTCGCGGTGTCCCATCCACTCGCGCCAACCCTTCATGGTTAGGCTTCCGCGCGGTGCATCCGGACAATTAACCATGGACCCTATATTGACTAAACTATATCCCGAACTTTAGAGAACTAGAGCCATGGTTAGGTTGCAAACTCATTGCATCATATTGTGCCTACTTGACTAATTGTGCATTATTTGTTGTGAATATACTATGATTTCTTAACCGTTTGTTTGACTTGTGTTGAGATTTAATAAATTAATTACTTAAAAGAACTTTGCTTAATTAATTAATTGATTAATTAATTTGAGTAAATAAAGTCTAATATTTTAATCAGAATTGACCTAGTACGACTTTAGGCATACCCCTGTTGATTAATAACACCGAAAAAAGTCTTAGATTGAAGCTCCAGCATTGGCGCCAAAAGATTAGCTGTAGCGTCGCTCTGTCAGGTGTGGCGCCTGACGACAGCTCTGTCGTTTGGCACTACACTACACAGTGCGACGCTAGTCCTGTCGTTTTGCCGACAGTTCGGATTATTGGTCGAGTCATCACCGAGTGTCTAATTAACCAGTTTGCTAGTTAATTCGGTTAAATTTACTGTCAATAATACTTTGTCGAGTCAGTAATTGACTTTAAGCACTAAGTCCAATGGTCTTACACAAGAGTCCAAATATGTCACTTACACTCAACGCACACACCAATACACATAATTTGACCATGTCTAAGAGAGTCTTGTATGCGCGTTTTTTCCGTCATTTTTTTAGGGGGGTAATTCGGATATTAATCCTGCATTTTTTCCAAAAAAAAAATGCTATACTTAGATCTTAAAAATATACAAATTATTTTTGCTTATTTTTGCCAAAAATATGCACCCATTTTTTTTCCTCTTTAAAAAACCGTAAAGTCAAGTCGATTCGAGTCAAGTAATTAAAACGCAAAATGGTTTAAATTGCAACGTGTGGTCAAGAAAGGAAGGACGATTAATCAAAGACAACCTTTTCGTGCAAGTCCAAATTTTCGACAAACCCATAGCTCGTAAGAGGAAAGCTAGGACACTAATGGCAACACAAGAAGAAGTCAATGAGCTTAGGAACCAACTGGTTACCGTGACTGAGGAACTGAAGCTCCTCACACTTAAGATCGATGATCTCATGAAACAACAACAGATGGACCTCATGCAAGAGAGTCTCAGCAAGCTATCTAACGACTACAAGTTTCAAGGGCTTACTTCACAAGGGGTCTCGGTGGACAAAGATCTTCTTCCGCAGAAGTTCAATGCTAACGACATCCCAAAATTCAAAGCAACTGATAACCCTTATTTTCATTTAAGAGCCTTCGAAACAATAATGAGTATTAAGGGTATCGATAAGAAGGTTTTCCCCTCTCTATTCTCACTATCTCTCGAGACCGTTTGCCAACAATGGTTCTTTTTTCTCGCGAAAGAAAATACCTCTACCTCGGAGTCCATAGAAAACGCTTTCGTTGATAGATACAAGTGCAACATTCAAGTTAAGACTGACCATAGAGAACTTGAAATCCTCAAGCAGAAAGAGAACGAAGGCTTCACCTCTTTCTTTAACAAATGGAGAGAAACCTCAGCTAAGATGATTGAGGTGCCAAGTGAAAAAGAATCTGTAAGGTTATTCATAAAAAACCTTCAAGAAAAATATTCCAAGCATCTCAAGTATCAAAACAATCTCCATACCTTCAAGGCCGTCTATGACATTGGAATCAATATTGAAGACGACCTGGCTAAGTTAAAAGCTGCCAACAATAACTCCAACAGTGGCTGGAAAGGAAAGAACAACGACAATCCTTCTTCTTCCAAAACCATCCACTCAAACAACGTTAGCACTTTTAATTTAGGTGAAGTCCTTGCTATGAATAATCAAGGACAAAAGAAACCATTTAGGAGAAACTTTACTCCTATTGGCATGAGTTATGACACCGCATTTGATCGATTAAATGTAAAAGGTCTTATAACTCCTATTGGACCATTTGGGGACCCACCAGTCGAAAAGAGGTCGGCTAATTGGAACCCCAATGCACAGTGTAAGTGTCACCAAGGTAAGGGCCACTTCACCGAAAACTGTCGGAAGCTTAAGGAAGCTATCCAAGACTTAATCGATAACAAAAAGCTACCATTGCCCCCTGCCAGTAAGAAGCCAAGCATTGATAATGCACCTCTCGCTCATGCCTTGGCTATCTCTGATGAGGAAAACGAGGTTGATTCCTCGTCTCTCATTAAACCTGTCAAAGAAATCCATGCCATTGAAGAAGACGAGGAGATATTCTTCGACGCCATGGATAGCCTTCCAGAACCGGCAAGTAAAGAAGACATACAATCGCTCACACTGTCTATGATGGAAGGGTCGCATTTGCTACATGAAACTCTCAAAGCTATAAAGGAACTTCAAAAGAAATATGACGAGGTTCCACTCCCGAATGATGAACCTAAGAGAGAATTAAATCACAAAAGCTTATCTACAGTGTATTGTAATCATCCTACTTGTGATTGTAATTGTTCTTTGTTGTATCTCCTAAGTAAATTTCCGTGATACCCGGTTGTAGTATGGGGTCGGAATTATACTTTTGAGAAAGTGATCCCGTTCACTCCTAGAAAATTTTACCGTTTTATTTTGTTTACTTTCTTTGTGACCCTTATTTAAAACACTAAATCCCCAACAAAAACTTGATAGTAGAGAGCCATGGAAAGGAAAACTCCTACTCCAAAAAAAAGGTAAATGATGGGGCTTGAGCCTGCATTGTGACCTCTAAATAAGAAAATGGGTCATGCACCATCTCCACCCTCCAAACAATCTTGGTCTTTTAGATGAGTATTTTTTTGAATTAAATCAAGTAAATCAATTGAATATTTGCATTTATTTTTATCATGATGATAAATTGAGGTTTTTTTTTAATTCAATTAAATAGGTCGAGTTTGGGTTAATTTTGGGTCGATCTCAAGTTGTCCTTAAAAATCTATCAGTGCTAATGAAAACTTAACTTTAGTACAAAATATGATATATGAGTCAAATTAAATCATGTCAAATTTAGCATGATATTCGATTTTAGTTCAAGTCAAGTTTGAGTTTCTCTCAATAACTTCAAGTCAGAGTAAATCGGTTCGAGAATTGACAAGATATTTGCTTTTAATTGTACACATTTCAAACACTTGAGGAAAGTGAATAAAGAGAATGAATATACACACTAGCTTAGTAAGAATGTCTAACATATTTTTATAGGTGTAGACATCTACTTTTGGCCACCTGTCCCGACAGGAAGTGCAATGACGATAAATAAAGCCATCTTCGTGTTGGATCAAAGTGAAGAATACTTATGGATAACTAGTTAAGCTAGAAAACACAAAAGATTAGCCCGAATAAAAGAACAAGGCCAATACAAGATCCAAATAACTAAACCCGATCATATTAGGGCTTAATCCCGTGCTTAAAACCCAATAATGACGGATTTAGGAGCGTCTAGGTTAAAATTTAAGCTGCCGCAGAAAATGTCGCACGCATCTCACGAAGTCGCGCTCAACTGTCGCGCGCAACGTATTCAGTTGCGCGCAGCACTCCGCGCAACTTCTAAAGATGCGCTCGCAAAAGATTCAGAATATCAAAATATTGGAAAATCGAATCTTACCATAGAGCTGCGCGCAAGACAAATAAATGCGCGCAACATCTACGCGCGACTTATTCACTTGCGCGTGATAGCCGCGCGCAACTCATCCAGTTGCGCGTGACACCTGCTGTGGTAGAATGCTCTTAACCCTAAACCTAATCATTCCCTATAAATAAGACCCTAATCCGAGGCTTAAACACATAGAAAATAACCTAAAACGCTGGCAGAATTCTTGTGAACTTGTGCTTCCTAACCCTCTTATCCTAAACACTCACCCCTTTGATACTTTGTTACTACGTTGGAGGTTCCCCAACAAGAAGGAATCCATAAGTGTTCTAAGCGGAGATCTAGCAAAGAGAAGTGGTAAATTCTCGAGCACTTAGTTAAATCACGTTTATTTTCTTGTTTAAAAGAACCTTAATTAATTAATTACTGTTGTTTGATCACCTTTAAAATAATTAATTAACTAATTCCATATAGCATCTTTCGTTAAATAAAGATTAGAATTGAATAAAATAATTGTTGGTTGATCACTTAAGCCAAGGCGAATATTGTTTATTTTCTTGTTCTTTTCATGAATTTAATTAAATAAGAATAACAACCTTACAATGTAATTCCTACGTGAATTGATATGTGTAAATAAAATCAATTAACATACTTTTAGGTATCACGTTGCATATATTATTTGGTGATGAAATTGTGCAAAAGGAAGAGCTAGTAGAGGCCGCACCAGGGCTAGGATCGCGATTCCCCTCTAAAGGGAATGTTATATTAGTACCCTCGCTCCTGAACTCATTTCTGGTTTATGTAGACCAATTTTGGCATGGCCTGGGTAAACTTATGATTCATGCTAAATATCCCTTGAACTCTGCTTGGGAGAAAGGCATGAACGAGGTTTATTGGTTTTCCTAAAACTCATTGGCGACTCCTACTTGTTCCTTACAAAAAAGCTTGCATGATAGAATCATTTCTAAATCAAGGTCTTCCAAACAGTCAGGAATTCAAATCGTAATACATCTTAACAAGTGTAAAGTCCTAGGCTTTTAAAGGGCCATGACAATTTAAGGAGAGTACCCCTTAGACGGGAACACCCTCCTTACAATAGGACATATAAATAACGATGTTTTTGTAAGCATTGAATCATATCATAGGGAGTAAAATGTGGAGAAGTACTAAATAACCAAGGAGGCAATAAGGAATACGGCACATAATATTCATAAAAAGATTGCACTATCAAATCATTCAATTTTAGAGGAAAAATTAAAAGTTGATATTGACTTCTCAAAGCAATGGAAAATGGTGATGATATCAATGACGTAATATATAAAGTGGGAATTCAATGGCCCAAACCATGTCCATACATGCATGAAACTAGCACCACGAGGAAATGAGGAATTACTAGTACCACTATGACAGCCACCATCCAACCAACCCCCATTATAAGCAAACAACAAAAATTGACTCCAAATTATGCTACTTTTCTAATTCTTTATACTTGACCTTAGGACTTTCCACAGTCAAGAGTGATCAACTTAGCTCTATTGTCTTATACGGAGTAATCGGTATTTTGCATGAAGTACTCGACATTATTAATTCAAATTTTATTTATATACTATGTATATTATGATTGAACTCTCAATAATACAATAATTTCTATTGTCTTATTTATCAATCAAGGCTTTCCCACTAGAAGCACTTTGAGGTGAGGATTCTCTTATCTCGTCTCCTCCTCCCCCCCCCCCCAAACTTTTAAAGTGTCTAGCCTGCTAAGTCAGTCGGGAGAACTTGTAAAAGATTTCAGTCTAATAGGACCCTTCTCCTTACCAACAAAAAAAAGTCCTATTTTTATGCAGATTACTCAATATCTTTGTAAGCAATATTCACATTAGTTTTAATTATTATTTTCAAAGTTATAAAAGCTTTATATGTACAACAATGTCTACGCTCTGTTGTCTTATATATAATATTCGGTATCTTTGTATGGAGTTCTAGGCATTAGTTTAAATTTGATTCATTTTTTCGAAGTTTGAAAACTTACCTTATACTACCGAGTATCAGAATTCTCAATAATACGCCAATTTCTATTGTTTTAAGCCATGTTCACTTCACCTTAAAATAATAATATTTAGTAAAAATAATTTTAGTTTAGTAAAAAATAATTTTAGTTTAGTAAAAAATAATTTCAGTTCAGCAAAAATAATTTTAGTTTAGTATAAACAAGTTCAGTTCAGTAAAAATAGTTTTAGTTTAGTAAAAATCCGTAACTTGAAAGAATAAATATAACAGAGAATCAGTAAAAATAATTTCACTTCAGCAAAATTAATTTCAGTTCAGCAAAAATAATTTCAATTCAGGAAAAATATTTTCAGTTCAGTAAAAACAATTTTATTTTAGAAAAATAAGGTGAGGTGAACGGGGCCTTAGTCTTATATGGAATAACCAGCATTAGGTTAATTTTGATTTTTGTTTTAAGTTGGAAAACTTATTATACTTGTATTATGATTTCTCAAATCTCGATAATACAATAATTATTCAAATTGAAAAATAGGTTGTAACTTGTAAGTATAAGGCCCCGTTCATTTCACCTTATTTTTGCTGAACTAAAATTATTTTTACTGAACTAAAATTATTTTTGCTGAACTTAAATTATTTTTACTAAACTTAAATTATTTTTACTGAAATGAAATTAATTTTACTGAAGAGAAATTATTTTTGCTGAACTGAAATTATTCTTACTAATTTTCCATTATGCTTTTTCTTTAATTTACTGAATTTTACTGAACTGAAATTATTTACTGAATTGAACTTAATTTTACCGAACTGAAATTATTTTTGATGAATATTATTTTTTTAAGGTGAAGTGAACATGGCCTACTAAGAGAATTAAAATTTTGCATATTGACTCATTTTGACGAGCTCTAAATACCCTATGGCCTTTAAAACAAATTTTTTGAATTTCTACATTTTTTTTAATTGTCAAAAAAAATTTGAGAACAACTACCTAGACATTACTGTTTTATGTTTGTGGGCCCCACTTTTTTTTTTTCTTTTCTATAAGGCCCCGTTCACTTCACCTTATTTTGGCTGTACATATTAACTGAACTGAAATTATTTTTGCTGAACTCAATTTATTTTAACTGAACTTAAATTAATTTTACTGAACTAAAATTATTTTTGCTAAACTTAAATTATTTTTACTAATTTTTTATTATATTTCTTCTTTAATTTTACTGATTTTCAATGAACAGAAATTAGTCCTCGTTCACTTCACCTTAAAAAAATTTACTAAGTAAAAACAAATTCAGTTCGGTAAAATTAAGTTCAGTTAAGTAAAATTAATATAAATTCAGTAAAAATAATTTCATTTTTGTAAAATAACTTCAGTTTAGGAAAATTCAATCATCTTAAAGAAGAATTATAACAGAAAATTAGTAAAATTAATTTCAGTGCAGCAAAAATAATTTCAATTCAATAAAATTAATTTAAGTTGAGTAAAAGTAATTTAATTTCAGCAAATATAATTTTAGAAAAAATAAGGTGAAGTGAATGGGGCCTTATTTTTACTACACTAAATTTATTTTTGCTTAACTGAACTTATTTTTACTGAATTAAAATTAATTGTATTGAACTGAAATTATTTTTACTAAATATTATATTTTTAAGGTATAGTGAACAGAGCCTAACTTGTATAATATTCGGTGAACCATTATTCAATTCCAACCTAATTGCATCCAATTAACAAACCTTAATATTATAATTTAAGTTTTAATTTCCCATTTGAAACAACAAATCTCAACTACGTTAATTACACCCATTCTACCCAACTTTATTTTGCTTATTGGAACTTCAAAACCATCTTCCAACCCTTAATTTTTCTAATTTTGGTGCATAATTTGCGGAAATTCTAAGAATTTTATGGAATTAGAATCAAAATTATTTGTTTATGATGGGTTTGAGTGGTATATATCTCCAATATATGCCCTTATAATCGAATTTTTGTAGGGGTTTGATTGGCATCTTCAATATTTGCCTTTATAATTAAAAATTTTTATGGATTTGATTGGAATCTCCAACATTTAGCCTTACTCTTACATAACAATTAGGGTTTCACTTTAGGGGTACACCAACAAGCATTGAAGTTAGAATTTTTAATTTTGATGATACATTAATAAAAGTTTGTACTCACTTTGTTCTCATTTGATCTTTCCATTTATTATTCCTTTGGTCACTTTAACAACTTTTACCATATTTGTACTTTATACATTAGATAAAATATATTACATGTAACATGGTCAAACTTGTTTTATAATTTCATAATATCCAGTTTCTAATATTTTTAAAAATATTTTATCAATTACATTAATTGTCAAAGTTGGGTAATAGATACAACGGAAACTGCAAGAAGTTAAAAAAATAACTGAGGAAATATTAGTTTGTTAATGGTTGTAATTAGGGGGATTATGATTAACGAAAATAGATAAGAGAAAGACAATGTAGTAATTAAAGGGTTAAAATCATCATTTAAATAAAACTTTGTAACGTTTTTTTGTTAAAAGGTAATAATGATATTCAAACTAAATGTCAAGTAAAGGTAGTTGTTTAGTAAAACTTCAAAGGCACAAAAATGGCATATTAAAAGTTTTTCAAAAATGGCATATTAAAAGTTTTTCGCAAAATTTCCAAATTAATAATTTTAGTTGATTTCAAAATTTCCATGGTTCTATTTTCTATAATTATTTGCTTTTTTTTTTTTGAAAGTTATTTCTGCTTGAGAAATCCAATGAGGTAATACGGGGGAGCTTGTTCGTCTAATAGATTCAATCCTAGAAATTTTATAGAGTTAATTGTCTTGGGGTGTTCTCGAGAAACACTAATCAATACAATCCATGGTGTAAAAGCAAAATTGTATTATTATTATTATTATTATTATTATTATTATTATTATTATTATTATTATTATTATTATTATTATTTAATCGCAGAAAGCATGATCATTCAAAGGTGAAGGAACCATCACATACCAAGGAAAGTGTAACTATCATGAAAATTGAATGAAAATGAACTACTATCTTCGAGTATAAAAAGCAAAGAGTAATTAACTAACTAACTAAATATAGTAAGGGAGTGTTTGGTTTTTCTTGAAATATTGTTTAATGATAAATCATTTTTGAAGTCTATTTCATTAAATTAAAGAGATGTGGTATTTTGAAATAAAAAATTGTTCCAAAGGAACCATCTTTTCTACCGCTCTACCGCAAATTGGCCGTTGATATGCAACCCCAACCATAAATTCCTTTCTATTGGTCATTTTTTAATTTGTTTACTTTTTACTAAATTAAATAACCATAACAAATACATAAAAGATAAAAAAGATGAATTTCTTCTATTTTTGAATCCCCCAAAATCATTGTTGTTTTGATCTATCACGGAAATTCTTGAAAGAAAAAAATCAACTAATTCTTGGTGGTAAAACAAAATCTAATGTGTACATATGGATATTTCTACTATGTCATTTTTCAAAAAATGACACCATAACATGATGATGTGTCATGCTATGATTGGTCCATTTTTTATTTATTTTTAAAAGCTTATATATACTATACATATATTTATAATTGTAATTATATGTATTTTTTTAAAGAAATACGTAATTATAGCTTTTTAAAATTTATTTTTCTCTTATTAAAATCATTTTCGAAAATTAAATTATAATTAATATTTATAAAAAAAAAATTCATCATTGTTCTTCGGTGGTCTTCATTGTTTTTCATTCATGATAGTAGCTAACCACTCCATAATCTTGTATAATCTATTCACAACGCAAATCAAAATTCCGACCAAAATTCCGTCCAAATTTGTTTACGAATTTCGATTTAGGGTTCGATTGATAATTTTAATTAATGGAAAAATTACGTTATTTGATAGTTTTGAGAATGAAAAAAAGCATTAGGAGCGTGTATTATGATGATGTAAAATGCAGATCTTTCAAATTTTTTAACGATCGATGGATAACGAGAGTGTGCTCTTTGATTTAGAGTTTGAATTTTTATTTTTTTCGCACTATTTGATCCCAAATCAAGTTTTCCCATTTTTGTAATTTGTTTTCGGTTAAGTAATTAATTGTATTTAATTAGGTCATTGCCTTAAAAAATTAAGTTTTATGTTTTAATTGGAATCTGCTCATTCTGAAGGCATTCATATGAATTACGTACTGTAAACACCCATTTGTGTCTCCCCAAAACCAAATCCAGTGATGAGTACCTTTCGCGTCGAATCATAATCGAATGAAATGAAAGTGTGGAAAGTTTAGTGTTGCGGATAGTTTAAATTTCTTTTCTCTTCTCTTTGTTTTGAAAACTTATTTTAAGAAAAACAGTCAATCCAGTTTATTTGGTCCATGATATGGGTCCAATAGTGGTGTAGTTGGATATGGCTTGACTAAGAGCTTTCCAACAATATATTATAAGCCCAATTTCGATGAATATTGAGGAAGTTATGACCAATTTACTGAACTGGGTCCGGTTTGAGCCTTATATGCGGCCCAATGATCTAGGGGAGAGCCTTATGTAGATTTATCATTCCTAATGCAATTAGGAATGGTTTTAGTTTTCTAGATTCTTCTACAAGGTTCTTTTCATTCCTAATTCAATTAGCATTGATAAATTGACTTTTGTTGACTTTTCAGAGTTTTAATTAAAATCAAAGAACATTTTTTGAGTAAAGATACGATTTTATCCTCCTGTACGACAATTTCTATCTGATTTTAAGAAAACGTGTGAATTTCTGAATCAGCGCCAAACACCAGTTGTAGCGCTTGGCGCTAGTATTGGCGCCTGGCGCTAATGTTGGCGTCTGGCGCCAATACCCAGCGTTGGCGCCAACATCGTTTTATGTGCGCCAGAACTCTGTTTTGATATTTTAACTTTTTGGCTGATTTTTTCTATAAATAACGTGCTAAAAACTCCGTTTTCGATAACCAGTTTTCACCTACAATCATCAATTCTCATCAATTCTTATTCTTTCTACAATCTACCGATTCTCTCTCTCTCTTTTTCTAAACTAGCCTTCTCTCAAACAAAATTCCGCATTCATTAGATCTAGAAACACCTAGCCATATTCGAAGTTGCCTTTGCCCTAGACATGAAAGGTTTAATTTCTGAGGGTTTGATCCTAGATCTCTCTTTCAATTATTTAATTCAATTGTTTTGTTTATTATTTTCCTTGAAGTTACTAACGTGTGTATTTTGTTATTAGAAAGAGGTACGAGGCATCCAAGTAAATACTTTAATGGTTTAATTGATATTATGATGTAGAAATCATGCTTAGATTGTTATTTTAATTCCCAGTATCATGTCTAGGGTAACTTTAATATTAAGTATGATTAAAAGTATGATGCTTCCTATTTTGTTTCCTAATATTCATGTTAGTACCATGTTAGGGTTAAAACTTTGATTTTTATTAAAAGTATGATGCTAGGGTTTGTTATTAATCTTGTTAGTATCATGCCTAGGATCTTGCTATTGTAATGCTTTATTTTTAATATGAACATGATTATGAATATTATTATTATTATTATTATTATTATTATTATTATTATTATTATTATTATTATTATTATTATTATTATTATTATGATTATTATTATTATGTTGCTTGTTATTTACTGTTATTGCTTGATCACGCCTTTTATGCATGTTTAAAGGGAATTGGTACTTGTAATCACGCTTAATTAGATAATTAATAATCTTGTTTAGGGTTAGTTAATTTGATTATAATTCAAGTGATCGCCAATAATAGTTTTGTTTGTGCATTAATATTGAACCAACATAGATAAACAGGTTTAGGGTCAATCCTATTGATTGCATGTTAGTCAGAAAGCGCACATGAATACGATCAGAATAAAGTGGAGGCCTATTATTAGGGCAGGTTCAATCTCTTTTAGGTTGGATTTGTACCTTCAACCCCGAACCATATTTGGTTCAGGACCTTATGGAGTTGACGATCTCTTGGATTGTTAAGGGGTGTAAGCTTCACCCTGTGATCGGTTTACAAGTTCCTAAAACTTGTTAGGCGACTCTTTTGCTCTATCTTCTTTCCCTTTGGACGCCACCGTACTTTAGTTTATGATCACAGTGGGGTTCAAGCTAGGGGATTAACGCTTGAAATATTCTCTACATTTTTTGGCGACTCCGCTAGGGAGGATTTCTATTTTAATTCCTGAATTTGTTTCGGAAATGATTTAGAATGAGTGGATGAGACTCGAAACGTTCCAAGTATTTCATGTGCGTAATTTTGATTAACATTATTGTCATATGCATAAAAAAGATCGCATTGGAAAGACCATCCGTAATGAGTTAAAACATAGGATTTTACACGTAGGAAATATGAGAAATATCTATCACAACTAGGACCGAAATACACTGCGCGAAACTGGAAAATTTTATTGAGCACAGAAAGCTGCTGAGGCATGTAGGAATTAGCGTCAGCGAACAAAAGCTGGCGCCAGACATTAACTGTAGCGCCAGACGACAGCCATGTCGCCACGCGCTACAGCTGAATCCTGGCGCCAACCTCTATTTGCTGGCGCCAAATTCTTCCAATACCGAGCCAGAAATATGCGTTCTAATTTCGACCAGTTTTTCGCATTGTTTGCTCGATCCTACTTCCTTATTGAGTTTTTCTCACTTTTCTGAAACCCATATGTGTTCTGCATATGGACACAACCCTCTGGGAATTCATGCTCCATCTACCTGATTGAACGCCCTAAGCAACAAAGGGTACATCCGAGAATGTTGAATTCACCAAACCATGGAAGCGATTGTTTGTTACAACTCGCGGTGTCCCATCCACTCGCGCCAACCCTTCATGGTTAGGCTTCCGCGCGGTGCATCCGGACAATTAACCATGGACCCTCTATTGACTAAACTATATCCCGAACTTTAGAGAACTAGAGCCATGGTTAGGTTGCAAACTCATTGCATCATATTGTGCCTACTTGACTAATTGTGCATTATTTGTTGTGAATATACTATGATTTCTTAACCGTTTGTTTGACTTGTGTTGAGATTTAATAAATTAATTACTTAAAAGAACTTTGCTTAATTAATTAATTGATTAATCAATTTGAGTAAATAAAGTCTAATATTTTAATCAGAATTGACCTAGTACGACTTTAGGCATACCCCTGTTGATTAATAACACCGAAAAAAGTCTTAGATTGAAGCTCCAGCATTGGCGCCAAAAGATTAGCTGTAGCGTCGCTCTGTGAGGTGTGGCGCCTGACGACAGCTCTGTCGTTTGGCACTACACTACACAGTGCGACGCTAGTCCTGTCGTTTTGCCGACAGTTCGGATTATTGGTCGAGTCATCACCGAGTGTCTAATTAACCAGTTTGCTAGTTAATTCGGTTAAATTTACTGTCAATAATACTTTGTCGAGTCAGTAATTGAGTTTAGGCACTAAGTCCAATGGTCTTACACAAGAGTCCAAATATGTCACTTACACTCAACGCACACACCAATACACATAATTTGACCATGTCTAAGAGAGTCTTGTATGCGCGTTTTTTCCGTCATTTTTTTAGGGGGGTAATTCGGATATTAATCCTGCATTTTTTCCAAAAAAAAAATGCTATACTTAGATCTTAAAAATATACAAATTATTTTTGCTTATTTTTGCCAAAAATATGCACCCATTTTTTTTTTCCTCTTTAAAAAACCGTAAAGTCAAGTCGATTCGAGTCAAGTAATTAAAACGCAAAATGGTTTAAATTGCAGCGTGTGGTCAAGAAAGGAAGGACGATTAATCAAAGACAACCTTTTCGTGCAAGTCCAAATTTTCGACAAACCCATAGCTCGTAAGAGGAAAGCTAGGACACTAATGGCAACACAAGAAGAAGTCAATGAGCTTAGGAACCAACTGGTTACCGTGACTGAGGAACTGAAGCTCCTCACACTTAAGATCGATGATCTCATGAAACAACAACAGATGGACCTCATGCAAGAGAGTCTCAGCAAGCTATCTAACGACTACAAGTTTCAAGGGCTTACTTCACAAGGGGTCTCGGTGGACAAAGATCTTCTTCCGCAGAAGTTCAATGCTAACGACATCCCAAAATTCAAAGCAACTGATAACCCTTATTTTCATTTAAGAGCCTTTGAAACAATAATGAGTATTAAGGGTATCGATAAGAAGGTTTTCCCCTCTCTATTCTCACTATCTCTCGAGACCGTTTGCCAACAATGGTTCTTTTTTCTCGCGAAAGAAAATACCTCTACCTGGGAGTCCATAGAAAACGCTTTCGTTGATAGATACAAGTGCAACATTCAAGTTAAGACTGACCATAGAGAACTTGAAATCCTCAAGCAGAAAGAGAACGAAGGCTTCACCTCTTTCTTTAACAAATGGAGAGAAACCTCAGCTAAGATGATTGAGGTGCCAAGTGAAAAAGAATCTGTAAGGTTATTCATAAAAAACCTTCAAGAAAAATATTCCAAGCATCTCAAGTATCAAAACAATCTCCATACCTTCAAGGCCGTCTATGACATTGGAATCAATATTGAAGACGACCTGGCTAAGTTAAAAGCTGCCAACAATAACTCCAAGAGTGGCTGGAAAGGAAAGAACAACGACAATCCTTCTTCTTCCAAAACCATCCACTCAAACAACGTTAGCACTTTTAATTTAGGTGAAGTCCTTGCTATGAATAATCAAGGACAAAAGAAACCATTTAGGAGAAACTTTACTCCTATTGGCATGAGTTATGACACCGCATTTGATCGATTAAATGTAAAAGGTCTTATAACTCCTATTGGACCATTTGGGGACCCACCAGTCGAAAAGAGGTCGGCTAATTGGAACCCCAATGCACAGTGTAAGTGTCACCAAGGTAAGGGCCACTTCACCGAAAACTGTCGGAAGCTTAAGGAAGCTATCCAAGACTTAATCGATAACAAAAAGCTACCATTGCCCCCTGCCAGTAAGAAGCCAAGCATTGATAATGCACCTCTCGCTCATGCCTTGGCTATCTCTGATGAGGAAAACGAGGTTGATCCCTCGTCTCTCATTAAACCTGTCAAAGAAATCCATGCCATTGAAGAAGACGAGGAGATATTCTTCGACGCCATGGATAGCCTTCCAGAACCGGCAAGTAAAGAAGACATACAATCGCTCACACTGTCTATGATGGAAGGGTCGCATTTGCTACGTGAAACTCTCAAAGCTATAAAGGAACTTCAAAAGAAATATGACGAGGTTCCACTCCCGAATGATGAACCTAAGAGAGAATTCATACCGATGAGAACGACTTATGAGGCAAAGTGTTTTCCTTTACAAGTCACTGAAAAACCGAAGAAGAGTAATAGAATTTACACTCCAATGGGGATCCCATATGCACAAATGTTCGAAATGCTCTCCGAGAGTGGCGAGATCAAACCTCTCTAACCGAGACCATTCGAATCATTGAAAAGGACAGGTAGATATTACTGTCAGTATCATCAATCAGGGGGTCACACTATCGAAAGCAGTTTTAAATTTAAGAATTTAATTCAAAAAATGATTGATGAAAATAAACTACTCCAAGTTCCACAAGAGGACGATGCAACCATTAATGGAGTTTGAGAAATTGATGAAGAAGACGTCTATTTAAAAGACATATTAGGATCTCCACCTTCTGTGTCGTACGCCATGGACGACTTTTGGACTAAAGAAGACTCATCGATAGATGTCCTCACAAGATCCGGGAGAATGCAACCTCCCGTTTCAACACAACCTATGCCGACCACACAACAAGTTCCCATACCTATCATTGAAGACAATGATATCGTTAAGCAGTTTAAGAAGACAAAAGTTGAGATGAACGTATGGAAACTTTTGGCGACATCCCGAGAACATAGGTTGGCTGTGATGAATGCCTTGGACAAAATTAGGATAGATTCTGACACTACTCCTGAGGGGTTAGCCAACTTCCTCACAAGTGATCTTCCTAGTCCAATTAATTTGATCACCTTTTCTGACAAGGATTTACCTCCAGAAGGGGACAAACATTACAAGGCATTAAAACTCACGGTAGTTTGCAAGAGAATGAATGTCCCTATGACTCTTGTAGACAATGGATCGGCCATCAACGTCTGTCCACTTAGAACTGCGAGGATGCTAGGCATAAGGGATGAAGATTTAACTCCGTCTACACAAGGAATAAGGGCCTACGACAACACTCGCCGTCAAGCTCTTGGTAAAATTACCATGAACGTAACGGCGGGAGCAATAGAACATGCTACTACTTTAAAAGTAGTAGACATTAAAGCTTCGTTCAATTTGCTGTTGGGGCGCCCTTGGCTTCATGACCTAAAGTCCATCCCCTCATCTCTCCACCAACAATTAAAAGCTATAGTTGGGGGAATTCCTATCACCATCGATGCTTCGCCTATGAGGATCAAGTCTATAGAAAATCCAATCATTAATGTGGAGCACGACGAGGATGATGAAGACTTATGAGGCTTTAACGAAGAGGTCTCCTTAATCTAGGAGGATGAAAGGACCCTTCTTTTCCATGACCCCCATTCCAACATGATTGTAAATGCTATTCTGAAGAAACAAGGACATTTTCCTAGGATGACCCTATGAAAGAATAAAGGAATAGCAAAATCGCTGGAGTCACCTGCCCTCCCTAAGTTAAACACTTTCGGACTTGGTTTCGAACCGACTTGGAAAGATCTCAAGCGAGCCCAGGAAAAATCAAAGGTACGTAGAGACGCTCGCACTCAAAAGAAAGCAATCCCAATGGATCAGTATCCTCTTACACTTATTGGTCAATTTATAAAAGAAGGAGAGGACTATCCATGCCATGAATTTCCCGAGCCACTTTTTGTAAACGGAATAAGGCAACCGGGATTTGAGATTTTCTTGGATTGTTATTTCACAGATGAAATCCCAACTCCTGTCCATAAGGAGAAAGCACCCCCATGCTTTGACTTTAACGTCATGGGATTACTATTTGGGCGAGAAAAGAATGAGCCAACTTATAAAGAGGATAACTCCTAACTCATTCAAACAGTCTTACAAAGCGAAAGCTTTGATCCCTCGAAGCTAATCACTCCAGCTGAAGGATCACTACAAGGGTGGCACAAGACAATCAAGGTGACCACTCCAAGTGGAAGAAAAATATCTATCATGACAGGGCAAGGACCAATGTTTGAAGAGTCGTCTGAGTCAGAGTCTGAGTCGGAGTCTCTCCCTATAGAGTCTTCTAGGTCTTTAGTAGTAGCACCTTCCCCTCCTATTTCTTTTCCTAGAATATTTAGTGATTAAATCCCTGAGGACATTTCACTCTTTGATTTAATGATCTCAGACTATAATAATATTTCTCTTTCTCCTTATTTCTTGTGTTCTTCTCTAACCAAAGATGACGAGCATTGCTTAACTGACAATGAAAAAGACAAAGAAATTATTAAAGCAATGGAAACACTCGAAAAGAAAACACCAGTAATTGAAGAAACTGAAACGGTTGATATCTCAAATGATTCAACCAATAAAAGAGAAGTTAAAATCGGATTAACACTTAATGAACAAGAAAGAACCGATTTAATTAACTGACTTAAAGAATTTATCGATGTATTTTCTTGGTCATACGAAGATATGCCAAGCATTAATAGAGAAATAGCTCAATACCACTAATTCCAGGAATGAAACCCGTAAAACAAAAGTTACGTCGAATGAAACCCGACGTAGCTCTCAAAATAAAAGAAGAAGTCCAAAAACAAATAAATGCAGGTTTCATCAAGGTATCCAAATACCCCGAATGGGTCGCCAACGTCTTCCCAGTTTCGAAAAAAGACGGAAGGGTAAGAATTTGTGTCGACTATCGAGATCTAAATAAGGCAAGTCCAAAGGACGACTTCCCTTTACCATACATCGATATTCTGGTAGATAACACGGCAAATCACGCGCTTCTCTTATTCATGGATGGGTACGCAGGTTACAACCAGATTCTCATGGCAGAAGAAGACATGGAGAAAACAACTTTTATAACACCATGGGGGACTTACTGCTACACGGTAATGCCATTCGGGTTGAAAAATGCGGGTGCTACTTACCAACGCGTAGCAACTGCCTTACTCCATGACATGATGCATAAAGAAGTTGAAGTATATGTCGACGAATGATTGTTAAATCAAAAGACCGTCGAGGACATCAAATAGCCTTAAGAAAAATTTCCGAAAGGCTAAGAAAATATAGTATGAGGTTGAACCCATCTAAGTGTGCTTTTGGAGTCACCTCAGGCAAGCTTTTGGGTTATGTCATAAGCTCTAGAGGAATAGAGATAGATCCAACCAAAATCAAAGCAATCATGTTAATGCCACCGCCTAAAACCGAGAAACAGATTCGAGGATTTATTGGCAGGTTGCAATACATAAGTAGGTTCATATCAAAATTGACGACGATATGTGAACCAATCTTCAAAAAGATCAAAAAGAATGTACCAGTAATATGGGATGATGAGTGTCAAAGAGCCTTTGAAAAGATCAAAGCCTATCTCACAAATCCTCTCGTATTAGCACCAGCACTTCCCGGAATACCTCTTAGGTTATATTTGACGGTTACCAAAGAGATAATGGGAGCTTTGCTAGCACAAGAAGTAGAAGGCAAATAAAACGCAATCTACTATCTAAGAAAAAAGATGCTCGAATACGAAACGCGCTATACACCACTTGAGAAGTTGTGCCTCGCCTTGGTGTGGGCTGCAACCAAGTTAAGATATTACATGCTAGTGCATACCATCTTCGTAGTCTCCCGGTTAGATCCAATCAAGTATCTATTCGAGAAATCTACACTCAATGGACGCATATCGAGATGGATAGTCAATTTAGCCCAGTTTGATGTAAGGTTTATGCCGCAAAAAGCTATAAAAGGATATGTGATGTCAGACTTTCTAGCAGACTTTCCAATAGAAGACTCGATGCCAATACAAGACAATTAATTTCCAGATGAAGACTTAATGGTTACTGAAGATGATACTTGGACCTTGTACTTTGACGGAGCCTCAAACCAAAAGGGATGTGGCGTTGGAGTATTACTAGTATCACCTAAAGAAGAGAATGTTCCAATCTCCATAAAGCTTGATTTTGACGTTACCAACAATGCTGATGAATATGAAGCATGTGTGGTAGGCCTTGAAACAGCTTTGGCATTGGGAGTAAAAAAGTTAAGGATATTTGGAGACTCTTCTTTGATTATAAATCAAATATCTAAAAGGTGCAAAGTAAGGAGTGAAAGTCTCGCCCCTTACCAAACCTATCTGGAAACTCTTACCGATTAGTTAGTGAAAGTAGAATACACATATCTACCTAGGGAAGAAAATCAATTTGCTGATGCCTTGGCAAGACTAGCCTTAATGGTTAGGATTCCGACGGAAATCGAGAAAATGCCTCTAACTATACAGAAAAGGCACAAACCAGCATACATCCAGGCTATAGAAGATGATGAAGTAGTCCAAGACGAAGAAGAAGAAGAAGAAGAAGAAGAAGAAGAAGAAGAAGAAGAAGAAGAAGAAGAAGAAGAAGAAGAAGAACCGTGGTACACGGATATACTCAATTATGTCACCAAAGGAGAATACCCTCCCCACGCTGACAAAAGAGCAAAACGAGCTTTAAAACTCTTGGCTTCCCAATATGTACTTGTAGACATCTAAAAATGTCTCCCCAAAACCAAACCCGATGATGAACAACCTTTCACTGCCACTATTGGTCGGATTCAGTATTTAATCCCGAGAGTGCTTAAAAAATCGTATTTGATTAAATTCATATTTTTGAACGGTCCATGGATTAGTCTTGATGTTTGGTAAAAGCATAGTTTTTATTTTCAGCCCAAACTTATTATTTAATTTTAGCCCAAACCCTTTTTTATTTTATTTTTGGCCCAAACCTTTTGTTTATTTTTATTTAATTATTTTCTTATTTTAGCCCAAATAATAATAAGTCATAAAAGGCTCGAAATTATCAATCGGCACTTAAAATGCCGAATGAAATTAGGGTTAAAAATGTATTTAGACGGAAAAGTGGGCTGGAAATTCGCTCGCCACGGTAGACAGCCACCGTATCACGGGAATCCTTCTCGTCAGACGGTGGGATTTCCTGTGACACGGGATGTGTTCCGTGACACGGGACATTCCGTGTCTTTTCCGCGTAAACCCTTAACGCGTTTTCTTTCCTATTTTCTGAAAATTTCCCGCGTCACACTAAATATGTACCGTGTCACGGGAAAGTTTGTCGTCTGACGGTTGGACTTCCCGTGTCACGGTACAGATTGTCGTGTCACGGGATACTTTTTTAGGGTTTTAATCATTTTAGGGTTCCATGTGCTCCCTCAGCACATTTTTCCCTATAAATACCCCCCTCATTTCTGATGTACGGGGGCATCAATTAATGCTCTAGTTTATTTTCCTCTCTTCTATGCTTTAGCCTAAACACTTGCCTACCCTTTTCACTTCAAAATTCCTTCTTCATGTACTCAAAGGAGTCCATACTTTACTCGTGAATCTGTCCTTAAGCCAAGGCGTGAAAGGTAGAACTGTTTGAGGGTTTGGCCCCAAATCAACTCTACTTTATTTAATTTAATTTAATTATTGTTTTATTATTTCCTTGAAGTTACTAACTCGTTTATTATTTTGTAGTTGCAAAGAAACAGAATCAAAGTAAGAATTATGTTCCTTTTGTTTCTATTATTTTTCTAACAATTTTATGTTGTTGGAATTGTGATTAAATTGTTTCCAATATTAATGTTTGTTCTATTATATTTATTGATCACCATATTGCATGTTAAAGGGAATATGTAATTGAAAATCACGCCTAATAAGATAATTTGGACAACTGGTTTAGGATCCTTTTTAATCTTGTTATTAATTGAAGTGATCACCAATATTTTAGAATAATGTGTGCATTAATATTCAACCAATTTAGCTAAGTAATAGTTTGGAGCGAATCGAATATTTTGTTTGTATGCCTTTGAGATCACAAGAATGCTTTTCACTATAAGAATCGAGTAGAGGCCAATACGGGCGAATGTGACTCCATGACTCACTTTGTACCATCATCCCCGATCCTCCTTTCGTGGTTCCGAACCATATGGAGTTAGTAATCTCATGGATTATGAATGGGGTGTAACCTTCACGGGTCAAACGTTGTTGCCTTCGTTGTCCCTTTTTGTGCTTGCCTTATAATGATCCGTGAACGGTTTACAAGTTCCTAAAAAACTTGTTGGCCGCTCCCTACTTTCCTTGTCCCTAATCATATTATGTCAATTCCCACTTCCTATGAGTGCCAAGCATATTCACCACATGCTTTAACGTAGGCGCACTTCGAGCGACGCCTACAGTACTCATAGACAACGGGATACATAAAAGGGTAACTAAGGGTCGAGCTCTCTTATGTGTAGGAAAATAGGATGCACAAAGAGCAATGAGAATAGTCCACGAAGGAATCTGTGGCACGCACATAAAAGGCAAAATGTTAGTCCAAAAAATAATGCAAGAAGGATATTATTGGACTACAATGAATAGGGATTGCCATCAATACGTAAAAAGATGCCCTAAGTGCCAAATCTATGCCAATTTACAACATGTTCCTCCATCCTTGCTCTACACCTACACATCGCCATGGGAATTCTCTACATGGGGAATTGACATCATCGGCAAAATCACTCCCCCAGGAACAGGAGGCCACGAATATATCTTAGTAGCAATTGATTACTTCACAAAGTGGGTCGAAGCGCAATCATACGCTAAACTCACTGCAAAACATGTAGCACTCTTTATCGAGAGAAATATCATTTGTCGATACGGAGTCCCACATGAAATGATAAGTGATAATAGAACTCACTTTCAAGCCGAATGTGAAGAATTGTTACAAAAATATGGCATTCAACATCATCATTCTTCCCCTTACAGACCACAAGAAAATGGAGCAGTCGAGGCAGCTAATTAAAATTTAAAGACTATCATCAAGAAAATGACGGAAAATTATAAGGATTGGCCTGACAAACTTCACTTCGCATTGTGGGGTTACCGCACGTTAATTCGCACATCAACAGGAAATACCCCATTTTCCTTGGTATATGGAATGGATGTCGTACAACCTGTCGAACTAGAAATTCCATCTCTACACATCGCGTTAGAGAGTAAACTCGATGAAGTTGAATGGACTAGGGCAAGATATGAAGAATTAATTCTACTCGATGAAAAGTGACTAGAAGCTCTACATCACACTCAGTGTTATCAAACTCGTATGGCTAGGCATTTTAATAAGAAGGTCAAGACAAGGAACATCAAAGTAGGAGACTTGGTATTAAAAGTAATAAGGAAAAATGTTTTAGATCCAAGGGGAAAATTTAGACCTAATTGGTCTGGACCCTACATTGTCAAAACAATCCTGTCAGGAGATGCAGCAAAACTAACTGATATGGATGGCAATGAGTTCTCGAACATGAAAAATCTTGACCAACTTAAGAAATACTACCCATAATTACTTGAGTAGGATACTCAAGAGAGCTACGTTTGGCCTGATTCCTTAAGAAAGGATACGTAGGCAACCCCTTTACGGGTGCGGCCACTTTATTTTCCAAAAATCTCGCATCCCAGAATTAATTAAAAATTCGACAGAAGATCGGCGAAATATCGGCGTCACGGAAAACGTTCCAGCGCCAACAATTGAGCATTAGCGCCAGCCGACGACCGTTAGCGCCCGACGACGGCACCGCCACCTGACGCCAGACCGCCGTGGCCGGCGCCAGTCGCAGACAGGTGGCGCCAATTCACAGTTTAAATTCTGGGAATATTTCGGTGTTTTTTGGAAAATTTTCGACTTCCGTATTCGAAGAATTTCTGGAAAATTAATTTTTTTCGGTTTTCATTGCTTTAATAAACAGATTTAAAGTAAATAATTAATTAAAAGCTGGAATTTCATTAATAAAATAAAATTACATTATTGATGAAATCTTAATAAAGCTGAAATAAATTAACTATAAATAAAAAATATAAACTAAGTCTAATAATTTGAAATTAAGCAATGCTCCTAATCTTCCTTTTCTTTCCTAGCCCTTTTCCAATTTTTGTATGCTTCCTCCTCCTCATCCATAACCTTAGCTAGTATGCATCCTTTAGAGGACCTACATTCGATCTTAGAGTAGATAGTTTCCCCTTCAGCTAGGACTCCATGCTTCTTTTCTACCCAAGCTTTTTTCTCTGTGGTGTCAGCTTTCCTTTTTCCCTTATCTTTTGTAGTACTTTTCTTCCTAGGAATTGGAGGTGTCTTGAATTCAATTCTTTCACCTAAGCGTTCCCTAACAGGAACCACCTTGTCACCTAGACGACTCTTCACATCAGTTTTACCCTGATTTTTCTTCAAGTCCTTTAAAGGTTTCTTCAGCAACCACTTCTTCACATCATTTGGCAAGGAAGAAGTAACCTTTTGGGTAATCACTTCCCATAAAGGTCTAGAACTCCAATAAGCATCAAATCTGTCTACTTCCTATGAGACAGGGAACTCGTAGGGAGGACGAAGGTCTCCGGAAGGAATATTCTGAAGTAAGCTGTATTGTCTTTTTACCCTGCAGGGATAGTAATAAGTCATACGGGACAAACTTGGAAGACGGCAGAAAGGTTTCTTGTTGACACCAACCATCCTTTCTATTTTCCACCACAGGACGACCCACTTGATAGCAAAATTGCGAGGTTCGAAGACCCTTTTCCATTCGTGGCGCCCCATGATAGAAAAGTGTTTCTTCCTTCTCACGAAGCAATTTGGAGTGTACTTCTCAATGTTGTCCGGAGGGCTAATTAATTCTAGCCTTTCCATTAGCCACATCTGTACAAAAATTGCAATGCAAATAAATTATTATTACTATAAAAAAATATATTTTTTGATTCCGTAATTAAAAATATTATTTTTCTACTTGTAATAAAATTGGAGAACCTCAAAAAGGTGCTTTTGGGTTCCTTTTCAATTCATCAAGACTAATCATAGTCTCTCCAACTATCAATGGCATTGGATTTCTCCCCGATTCAATTTGTTCTAGTACGGTGGTTATAATTGATTGACCCTCATTATTTTTACCACTAGTAAGAAAAAATTGATTAAGCATACAAAATAAGAAAACCCTTCTTCTATATATATGAAAAGATTCGGAGTAAGGTTTATCAAAATAATGCGAGAAAATTCTTTCAAATTAACTATGTTGCCATCCACTATTTTTTATAGATCCCTTTCTTTTAAATCGAAGAAGCGTTCAAAATCCTTGTAATAATATGCATCTATTCTAGGGATTAATATGAGGTCTATTGCAAGGAAACCTAAAATAGCATCAAATTCTTCCGGCAAAGGGCTAATTTCATCATACCCTATTCTAAAGCAATGAGTATCAACATCCCAATATTCTAGAGCGGTATGAATAAAATCTAAGTCAAGATCTACCCCTTTGATACCATGAATTCCCCCCAAGTGGAACACATCTAATTCTTTTCTTTCTTTGGCATTAAGAGACCGACACCATTCATGGGTGTATTGGGTAAAAGTTTTGGTGACTAGAGACATGATATTATTTTTTCTAAAGCTAAGAATTATTTTATTTGCTGAAATTATGAAAAGAATCGGCTGGGCAAGGGGTTATTTATGCACGAAATCAGAGCAGTTTTAATCTGGGAAGGATACGAAGTCAGCGCTATTTGGCTCCAGACGCTGCTATTGGCGCCAGACGCCAAAGCTTGGCACCAAACTCTAAGTGTAGCGCCTGGCGCTACACCAATACGCGTGGCGCCAGCTGGCGCCAATTTTCCTCGTCCTACGCGCTTTTTAAAACCGCGTTTTTACCTTAATTCGAGTCTACTAATGACTTTACGGCTTCCTTATCTTTTTTAAACATCTTTTTATTCTTTTTTAATTAATATAGCTATTATATTAATTATATTATTCTTTTTTGGGATTTTATTTAAATTAATTTCCAAGTTTTTATAAACCCAAGTTTTTTTATTTACCTTTTCCTTTTTTCATTTTTTCTTTTTGGGGGAGAAGGTCGGATACCCTCCATAAATAATAAAAATGACGAATTTTTGCGCAAAATTACTTGTCACACTTTCTTGCACATAATAATAATGATAATATTAAAAAATGAAAAAAACATGATAAATAAAATAAACTCATAATAGTATGTATATACAAAATATGTCTAAAAAATGAGTCTAACTAAAAGGCAAAGTTCTATACAAAGTCAAATAAATAATAAAAAGCACAGGTACAAACTACGGAGCCGGGGGAAATAAACCCATCATCGCATAAAACTCCGCCATACGAGGAGTAACCTCTCCACCTACTCCAGCTCCAGCTCTAGTATCAGCTCCAGTCTCCACAGGAGGAAGAAAACTCAATGTGGGACCAGTCCACCCAAGATCAACCTGAGGCTAAGGCTGCGTAGGGTGCTGCGATGACGAGCCAACCTCGTACATCCCACCACCTCTAAGAGTCGAGGTAGCCTCTCCCTGGCCTACCGGCGCAGCATGTGTACCCTCAGAGGAAGAACCTGAGCCCTCTGCCACATCAATACGGGCAGCCTCAGAACGACCACCCCTACCTCCCGAAGTAGTGCGGCGATGCCTCAAGCTTGACCTCGCTGGATCCCTCCGCACCTCAGGTCTCATGTGGGTACGAGAAGGAATGGGCTGACCCTGCAAAAGGAATTAAAATCAGAAACAAGGAAAAAACTGAAGCGATAGTGCAAAAACATATGAAAGAAAGACTACCTCCTGAACAGTGTCAACCCGACGGCAAGTAGCCACGTTCCTCATCCGGACAAGCTGGCTCCGGAAGGCATCTATACATCGTGCCATCGCCGAAACCACCTTGCGCGAGAACTGTCAAAGAAATAAGTCAGTAATCATGCATAATATATATGGACAAAAGTTGCAAATAAATAAGCTTACCCGGGTCTGGTGGCGAGGAATCGACCGCTCCACGAAGCGCTCGTCCTCAGGAGCCGAAGGAATCATCTCCTCAATCGGCCCGTATGTCCCCTGGTAATGGATAGACATACAGGGTGGCACGAACTCAGCAGCATCGTCCTGATAAAGCAAAACCAAATTAGTAAAGCATTACTTGGGGGCTACTTAACCAAAGATAAAAGTTGAAAAATCGTACCGCCACATCCTCAGCCGGTACAGGAACTGGAGCTAACAACGACAGTACCTCCTCCGCATAGCATCGCCCAGGGATCGTGTAAGATCGCCAAGGGGTACCAGCTCCCTCTGACATGCTCAACAACGTCACGACGTTAAACATGTGACGTGGTGGAGGAGCATGAATGACAAAGGTATCGGAGGAATGTTGTCTAGCACCCCTCTCTCCAAGGTATGCAGTCGCTCCATAAGTCCCCAAGAAATAGCGACGCTCAGCAGATCACTGTGCGGCTAACCCAGGGACTGCCAGGCCGACCCACCTCAGGCTCCTGCAAAGAGCGTCAATCAAGCGAGAGTCTATCTAAAGCATCACAAAATGGCAAATAAGAAAAGAATCATACCGCGATAATCCAGTCTCGGACATACGCAGTGGACATCCCCACACGACGGCTGCCCCAAGAAGCACTGACTGGAAACCTGCGCGGCGATGGTCTCGCCGGTGCAGCAGAAGGGAAGTACTCGTAGAACCAGATCTACAAGGAGTTAAAATTATCAGCAACTGCTAGCTAAAATGTAGAGCTAAACTTTATAGGGAATAATGTTTACCTCTACGACCCTCCAAAAGCTGGATAGAGCAACATTTCCTGCGAAGGACCGGTGTCGACACGAGTCCCTCAGCGCTCGAATGAAGTCAGCATAAGCCAAGCTGGCCCAGTCGTAAGTCTCGATCCGATGTAGATCGCGGACGGCAGGAAGGTATTAAAGCAGTGCCCTACTACCCTTGTTAGGGGAGAATGTCCCTGACAACAAAATAAGCGCAAAGATGCGCAACCGCTGCTCTCGGGTGGTCTTACCATCGTCAAAAGCCGTTGCCAGAGTCAAGCGGCGAATCCCCCTAGCGCTGAACTGGGACGACTCTACCTCATCTCGAGCCCAAATAGTAATCGGCCCCAACAGCTCGTCGACCTCAGGGGAAAAGACGTAGATCCCGCTGTCAAACGGCAGTGGCACGGAGCTGAACTTCAGTCTTGTGATGAGACTGAAGTCGGTAGGAGTGACCATCATCTCACCCCAAGAAATGTGGAAAGTGTTGGTGGTGTCCCAAAAGAACTCCACCAGAGCGTGCACTACATGATGACCCCCGCTGGAGGCAACCATTGCCTCGAAGGTCTCGTAGCGCAGCAAGACCGCAGGACTCCCATAGGAGTCTCGTCTCGAAATCTCTGGCGATGTACATCTTGTACAGATCGCCCAAACTGTCACAGCCGGAGCCATGACATCGCGTCCTCCCAACGGTGATACCCCGTCTCACCCTCTCAGAAATGTGGTGGACGGGGGAAAAGAACAAGGCCCGCTCGTCCCACTCGGGGAGTCGACCAAGCAAAGTGGACGGCTCGACATCGTCCTCCACGGGCTCATGCTCCCGTCAAATGTCTCGAGATCGTGAACCGGAACCTCGCTGTCTAGCCATGCTACATTGTGCAGAATCATCATAAATTAAGGTTCTATAGTATCTAAGGTTCGCCTAGCCGCATGATACTATGTTCACAACAAAACAGAGTACGTAGTACTAAAACAGAGCACAAATTCAAATTGAGCATAACGGCATTTTTCAAGCAATCAAACAATTTCTTGCAATACTATAGTAATTATTGTGACAAATTGGACAAGAATTGCTAGCAAAAACATGAAGAACGGGCCACATTGTATTCTCGACCTCAAGAGGTTCAACAATGGCAATTCGTTCATTTCTTCACCAAATTGAGTCAAACAAGTCTCAAATTACTCCCAAGGAAATATATAAACATAATCAAGCAATTTCATGGCACAAAATTTGACAAATAAAGAGAATTGAGCATTCTAAGTTTCAAAATTTCATGAAATTCGAAAATAAACACATGAAAAATTCATAAAAACCAGTGTGAGTTCAAAGAAAACTTACATAGATCGGGAAAATGGATGAAATAAGCTTTGATTTGCAACAAATTTGAGCGAATTTGGTTGAGAAACGAGGAAGAACAAAGCAAATGAATTTCTGGAATTTTTCGAGCAAAAACGCGACGAGCAGCAGCAAAAATGAAGAAGAAGAGGGTATTTAAGGAATACCCTATTCTGGCGCTAAGCGCTAGACCTTGGCGTCAACAGATAGGCTTGGCGCATGGCGCCAATTTTAGCGTCTGGCGCTACAGCCAGTTGTGTGGCGCTGATGTTTATTCAGTGGCGCCGGAATGTTCAACCACTTAGTGAGGTTGTTCTACCTTTTTGAAATATATTTTGGGTTCCTTGGTACGCCAGTTAGCCCCTCTAAGCAATTTGACACGATTTTTAGTAATCGGCCTGATTGCACGAAGTGATCGACCCGGTGAAAGATCGTCTCACTTAGCTTAAAGCACCTAAGAATTGGCTCATTAACAAAAGGCACTGACATAGTGGTTAATTCGTAAAAGGCACCGACGTACAGGTTCAAGAGCAACAAAAGCGTCGACGTACAGGCATAGCAGAAGCAAAGTTCAAGCGAACTTTTAAAAGATCGAAAAGCGGAGATCTTCGGTAATATCCTTTGGGAATTTATCGCAACAAATGAGGATGGCTTCAAGCGAGGATATCTTCCACGGCATTCCCTAGATTGTGGAGAGTTGTCACATTCAACTGAAGGTGATTTCAAGCGAAATTGTCTTCGATCATGTTCCCTTGGACGTGGAAGATGGTCACATAACAGAAGAGGATTATTTCAAGCGAAGCAATTGATAAGTGACTTTTATGTCACTTTTAGGGTGTTTATTGAGTCGCATTCCGGCTTATTTTCCAATAATTTCACCCTTTTTATCCTTTATTTCTTTTATTTACTTATTCTCGTCTTTTATCTTTATTTTGAGTATTTTTGTACTTTTTAATAGTTGTTAGTTTATTTTCGTATTTTTAGTTAATAATTCCTAGTTTCTCTCATTTTCTTATTTTATTTTATTTTCATTTTTTTGTTTTCTTTATTTTATTTAATTTATTTTGATTTTATTTTTAAGTTATTTTATTTTATTTTATCTTTATTTTATTTTATTTTATCTCGTGGTAATACCCTCGTGTTTGTGGTTGTAGGTGTTCCGGGGTTCAAGGTCATATTCGTGTTCGGAGGTCCAAGGTTCGAGGCGCAAAACTTGAGCCAACCCCTGCTGCCAACCTAACCTACACCACCCCATTTCCCTATCCTACACCACACTGCCCTGCTCCCTGCTTTCCACTCACCAATAACAACTCCAACTTCACGCACTCCACAACAACAAACCAACCTCCCTTACTTCCCCTGCTCCCAACTCAGCAACGAACACCACACCACCTCACGCAACAACAACATCACCAAACAACACCAACAGCCAAAACCTTTAACCACCATCCCAACCAAAACTCACCAACTGTAACAGCAGCCACTACCACCCCCTGTTCCAGCGTCACTTCCCTTTTCGCCACCAAACAGCCAGCAATTACCACCTCAATTCGACCCCCGCAACATCAAATCAACAACCAATTAAACCACCAACACCACCTATCAGCCCACCACAACCCGCAACAACAATTACCACCTCCAATCAACAACGACCACCCAAATCACCAGCAAATTACTTACCTCATTTCCGCGCAACTCATACCATCTCAAGCCTCCACCGCGGCCGCGCAGCCCTGTCAGAAAGCGCATAAAATGGAGTCCAAAATAAGAGTCGAGGCAGAAGCTTTGCGCTACTTGCTGTGCGTCTTCTGTGCGGGCACGCAATTGTTGGTCAATCACTAGCTTTTCACGTGATTTTTAATGAGAATTGGACGGCCATGATTTTGGATGCTAGATGACGATGATGCTGATGAACGGTGATGATGGTTGTTTGGGATGATGGCTGATGGTGCTTAAATTGGAGCAGCCAAATTCGAAAGTGGGTGGGGGAAAGGGGTAGTCTGATTTGTTTCGTGTTTTTGGAGGGGTTTAGTGGGTTTTGGGTTTCTTTTCCCATTTTATTTTATTTTTAGTTTTGTTTTTATTTCGTTTTTAGTTTAGTATTTTAATTGTTTTAGTTTAGTTTTTTTTTTATTTCTTTTTTATTATTTTAGCTTGTATTATAAATACCCTCTTTGGGGGTTATTTTCAAAAACTATCAATCATCATTTTATTTTAGATAGATTAGATTAGTTTAGTCTTTATTTTCTCTCTCTTAGGTTTAGGTATAGTGTAGAGAGAGAAAGCTTGGATTTCCATGGAGTTTTTGAGAGGTTGAAGAAGCAACTTTGTGGAACTTCTTCTCATCAATTCAATGAGCATTTTCTAACTTTCTCTCATCTTTATTTCTTGCTTAATTCTTAGTTTTTGCTTTTTGTTTATTGATTTGAGTAGATTAATTAGTTTATTTATTTAATCTTGTTTTTATTCTTATTTTACCTTGTTTTCCATGTCTTTCTTCATTATGTTAGCTTAGATTTTCTTCTTGGGAAATGGATGAAGGTTATGTTAATAAATTGAATGATTGATTGTGATTAGTATGGAATTGTTTCTTGATTATTGTGTATGGATGATGCTTTTATGGAATAGAATCTTTCTAGCTAATTGATTCTATGTTCTAAATTGTGCTTTCAATTGATTGTGCGAGAGTGAGTTGGTTGAGAGCCCTAATTTCTTCCATACCTTTGTTAGGCTAGTTGCACGAGAGTGAATTAGTTTAGTAGGATAATTAACATGCTTAATTGTGCGAGAGTGAGTTAAATGTGTTGATTGTTCCTAATCAAGGCCATTTTCATCTAATTGTATGATGTGATTGAATGTATTGATGTAATTGGATTCCACTTTCCCTAGTTTTAGTTATTTGTTCTTAGTTGTGTTTAGTTGTACCTCTCTCTATCTCACAAGCCTTCCTAGTAGTCTAATTACCACAAATTGATACACTTAGTCCTTTTGGGTTCGACCCTTTACTCGCCACTAACTAGTTTAGTGTAAGTTTAGGTATTATAAATTGTTAATTTGATTAGGGTGGTAGTTTAACGACCTATTCTATCCCGATCAAATTTTGGCGCCGTTGCCGGGGACTAAGGCGTTCATTAGTTTGTGCTGATTAGATTAGCTAGTTTCTTGTATATTATTTAATTTTGTTTGCTTTTCTTTGTTCTTTGTATAAAAGTGGCATGCTTATCTATTCCTTAATTTGATGGTGAACCCTTCTATGCTTACTTTGAAAGACTAGATGGTTTTCTTAGTTACCATGGGTGTTCTCTTAATGATGCTTGTGGTATAGCTTATTGGGGCATGAATGAGTATACTAGGGGAATGGTTGAGGACATGAATAATGGTAGATTTTGCCATTTGTCTATGCATGATGCATGTGATTTTTTCTCATGGCTTGCTAAGGATTCTTTAGACAGGAATCTTATGTTTCTTGCTTTGATTCTCAATGCCAAGATTCTTTTAATTTTTGCATGAATTCTCTTGATAATTCTTATGTGCCTTGTGATGATCCAAGTATGCAAATCGACACCTTTCCCCCTTATGCTCATTTTGATGAGGTTTGTGCTAATTTTGATGATGTGCAATTTGACTTTGATCATGAACCTCAACCCAAAAACATTGATGCCCAAATTCTTTCTCAAATGCAATATCTCACCCAACAACTCCAAGAGCTTCAAGAGGAACAAAAATTGAGAGAAGTGAGGCTTGCCGAAGTGATGATTGCTTTGGTTGATGTAAATGGATGTAAGGCACCTCATTTGGAGTGTGAGAGTGTTTTTGAGAATGATGTGGGCCAAGGGTGTGAAGGTGAGGGGAGATTTTCTTGTTATGAGAGGATTTTTGAGGATTTTGATCCTTTTCATTCCCCATTTGAGCTTCAATGCCATCCTTCCCCTTATTCACCCCCTTTGAGAGCTTCCCTTGGTGAGGATGTGAGTGATCCATCTTCATGTTTGAATGAGGGAGTTCATGAGGATGATGATGATGAGTTTGAGCAATCAAGAGAGATTGAGAGTCCCTTGAGAGATGGTGGAAGAGTTGTGAATGAAGAAAATGTCGATTTTGAGGTTTCCAACCTCCTTCCCTATCTTGATGAGTCTACCTTGCATGTTTGTGACCCTTCTATCCATGAGTATTTGGACTCATTTGAGGTTATGGCTAGTATGTTCATTGAAGGTGTAACAAATCACTATAGCCTTTTGAGAGAGTTCATTGACAATGCTTCATGGGAAAGGGGTGAGTTTGAGAGAAACCTTTATCCTTTCATGCATGGTTTAGAGACTCTAGGCTTTGAGGATCTTGAGGGAGTTGTTGTTCATCGTTGTGATAGAGAGGAAGATGAGGTTATTTCTATTGGAAAGTTTTTGTTTGAGGGAGATTTGAGTCATGAGTGTTCTTTTGAGGATTCTATGATTGATTTTCATGCCCTCGTTGACAATGTGAGGCTTTGTGAGGCCATTGTTTCTCCTCCCCTTCCTCATGTCCCTTTCTCAAGGAAATTTGACCACATCTCCTACTATCCCATGTTCCTCCCTTCTTTTGTCAAAGAGCCTATTGAGGACCCTCTCTTGTTTGATGAGACTTTTCCTTTTCATCCTCCTATTATTGAGGAAATGTGTGATTGTGCTACCCAAAAAGATTTTGAGGAGGTTTTTCCTTTTTGTTCTTTTCCTTATTTTTCTTCTTCTTTCTCTTCTTATTTTCTTGATTTTCTTTTGATTTTTCTTCTTTCTTTTGGCATCTTCCTCCTCATTTACGTGCAATAATCTTGTTGCACGTCCTCCTCCCGTCATTTTCCTACTTTTTATCATATGAAATGTGTAGTAGTGCATTTGATAAGCTCTTGCGTTCGTTGCAATATTATTTACTAGAGCGGTCTCGCTTGAACGTTAAACAAGCCTTTCTCGGGAAGTAACCCGAGGTTTTTATTGCTTTCATTTTCCTTTCTTTTTAGATTAGATTTTCTCTCATGGTAATGTTTGTGTTCCTTTTGCTAGGTACATGACTTGACATACACTTATGCATTGGTTTGGATCAAGGATCAAGGAAGTTTGATGCCTATTTTTGTTAGCATATGGAAATCGAGATTCAATTCAAAAGGAAATCGGCTTTGAAAGGTTAAATTGGTTCATTTGCGGGTATTTACACCCACCAATATCCGGTAATATCTTTCCTAACTCTTTCTCTAATGGTTGGTGACTCGTTGGACTTGTGTTGGTTTGTTGGATTGATTTCTTTCTTTTCCGCTCCCATGGATTATTTGGTTTATGTTTGAGTATATTGTCTCATTCAAGCTTGGGGTAGGGTATCCTATCATGTTTGGTGGGATGTTGATTCATTTATGCCATGCACTTGAGTATATGCATTTCCATGTCTTTTCTTTTATTTTGAAAAATCCAAAAAGATTTTTGTTTACTTTCAAGGTAATTTGGCAAAATGTGTTTTGTTTGTTCTTATTTTGGACATTTTGTTTTGGGACTTGAATCCTTGCATGTTTTTCTTCCTAAGTGGTAAATGTGTGCACGGTTTGAGAGTGTCATTGGTTGACTCTAGGATACTATATGCTAAGGTAGTCGGTTGAGAACTTATAGGGGTCCATGAAGCCTTAGTTCACGGGAATGTGGTAAGATGGAGTTGCTCTCTATACTGGATTTGAAACCCTTGGTTGGTATTTGTTTGGTTATAATCCCTTGTGAGCTTCATTTATTCTAGCCTTCATCATCTTGTTGAGCGGCTATTTAGGAACCTTGACTATGCATTCTTAATCCTTGTTTTGACCTCTAGCTCCCAAAATCGTGACCGAGCCACTCTAGGGGAGGAAAAGGGCACCTTTTCTCATTTTTCTTTATCTTCTTTTTATTTTATCACAAATTTGGTTTTCTATTTTACATCAACCTACTTATTAACCAATTTGAGCCTAATGTTTCCCGCTCTTGTTTAAACCGCGTTACAAACCTAATGGCCTATGTTTACCAACCCTTTTAGTTTGTGAAGCATTGGCATGTGAGGTTTGAGTTTTGAGAGTGTTGATCATGAGCAAGAAAATTTTGTGAATTGGTTTAAGTACGGTATTGAAAATTGAGCTTGAAAAGAAAATGCAAAAAAAGTTTGAGAAGAAAGATGCAATTCAAGAAAATCAAATGAAGTTTCAAGAAAAAGCCGTCCATGGTTAAAAAAAGCCGAGGACATCAAATAAGAGCTAAAAAAAAACACAAAAATATTTTAGTTTGGTTTCGTTATCTACCCTAGTTTAAGCATTGAGGACAATGCTTCGTTGAAGCTTGGGGGGGGGGGGAGCGTTCCTTCTTTTTTTTGTATATATTGTGTGTTAAAGTTGAGTAAGCTTGGGGGAGATGGCATTATTGGTATTTTTGTTTGATATTTTGCGATTTCTTGAGTTTGTTTTTGAGAGTAGGCCACTCTTTTGCTTCACTTAGGAAATATCACCAAAATTTTCAAATTTTTACCCCGCCTTAACCCTTAGCCTTACGTTACAACCCAATAAAAGATCCTAGACTTTAGTGGGGTTGGGTCAAAGAACGGTGGAGGGACATAGGCTTCAAACCTATGGAGAGAGTATGCATAGTTGAGATGTCGGGATTACCTTCTCAAAGTTTTTCATTTCTTTATCTTTTTCCGGTTCCTTCGAGGAATCATGAGAAGCTAGCTTAAGGGTTGATTTGAATCTAGCGGAGAGAACGCAACCCGATTGGTTGGGGCTAGGGTGGATTGAGTCCTCATTAGTTCTCTATGCTTAGCATATGTTATGTTTCAATCAACCATTGACATCTTGGAACGTGCATACATTTTTCTATTTAGAAAGGTTTGCATTCATTGGTGCTTATTCCTATCTCTTGTCCAAATTTGAATTTGTGTTTTCTTTCTCTTTTTATGTTTCTTTTTCTTTTCTTTTTACTGCCTTGCCTTGGTTTTTATTTAGAGTTGTGGGTTAAACTCTTAGGACACCCTCACGAGAGCACACTCGTCCTCTAGGGCGATCTTGGGGTTTAAAGGGCTTGTCATTTGTTGCTAAAATTGACTGTGATTCCTACGAAAGTGAGTTAGTGTACATTCTTGTCTCCTTTAGTGTCTTAGTTTTTCTTGAATAAATCATTCTCCTTCTCCCGTGTTTCATGTTAATTTGCTCGAGGACGAGCAAAAGGTTAGCTTGGGGGAGTTTGATAAGTGACTTTTATGTGACTTTTATGTCACTTTTAGGGTGTTTATTGAGTCGTATTCCGGCTTATTTTCCAATAATTTCACCCTTTTTATCCTTTATTTCTTTTATTTACTTGTTCTCGTCTTTTATCTTTATTTTGAGTATTTTTGTACTTTTTAATAGTTGTTAGTTTATTTTCGTATTTTTAGTTAATAATTCCTAGTTTCTCTCATTTTCTTATTTTATTTTATTTTCATTTTTTTGTTTTCTTTATTTTATTTAATTTCTTTTGATTTTATTTTTAAGTTATTTTATTTTATTTTATATTTATTTTATTTTATTTTATCTCGTGGTAATACCCTCGTGTTTGTGGTTGTAGGTGTTCCGGGTTTCAAGTTCATATTCGTGTTCGGAGGTCCAAGGTTCGAGGCGCAAAACTTGAGCCAACCCCTGCTGCCAGCCTAACCTACACCACCCCCATTTCCCTATCCTACACCACACTGCCCTGCTCCCTGTTTTCCACTCACCAATAACAACTCCAACTTGACGCAGTCCACAACAACAAACCAACCTCCCTTACTTCCCCTTCTCCCAACTCAGCAACAAACACCACACCACCTCACGCAACAACAACATCAACAGCCAACACCTTCAACCACCATCCCAACCACAATTCACCAACTGTAACAGCAACCACTACCACCCCCTGTTCCACCGTCACTTCCCTTTTCGCCACCAAACCACCAGCAATTACCACCTCAATTTGACCCCCGCAACATCAAATCAACAACCAATTAATCCACCAACACCACCTATCAGCCCACCACAACCCGCAACAACAATTACCACCTCCAATCAACAACAACCACCCAAATCACCACCAAATTACTTACCTCATAGCCGCGCAACTCATACCATCTCAAGCCTCCACCGCGGCCGCGCAGCCCTGTCAGAAAGCGCACAAAATGGAGTAAAAAATCAGAGTCGAGGCAGAAGCTTTGCGCGACTTGCTGTGCGTCTTCTGTGCGGGCGCGCAATTGTGGGTCAATCACGAGCTTTTCACGTGATTTTTAATGAGAATTGGACGGCCACGATTTTGGATGCTAGATGACGATGATGCTGATGAACGGTGATGATGGTTGTTTGGGATGATGGCTGATGGTGCTTAAATTGGAGCAGCCAAATTCGAAAGTGGGTGGGGGAAAGGGGTAGTCTGATTTGTTTCGTGTTTTTGGAGGGGTTTAGTGGGTTTTGGGTTTCTTTTCCCATTTTCATTTTCATTTTCTTTTATTTTATTTTTAGTTTTGTTTTTTTTGGTTTTTAGTTTAGTATTTTAATTGTTTTAGTTTAGTTTTATTTCTTTTTTATTTCTTTTATATTATTTTATCTTGTATTATAAATACCCTCTTTTGGGGTTATTTTCAAAAACTATCAATCATCATTTTATTTTAGATAGATTAGATTAGTTTGATCATTATTTTCTGTCTCTTAGGGTTAGGAGTAGTGTAGGAGAGAAAGCTTGGATTTCCATGGAGTTTTTGAGAGGTTGAAGAAGCAACTTTGTGGAACTTCTTCTCATTTATTCAATGAGCATTTTCTAACTTTCTCTCATCTTTATTTCTTGCTTAATTCTTAGTTTTTGCTTTTTGTTTATTGATTTGAGTAGATTAATTAGTTTATTTATTTAATCTTGTTTTTATTCTTATTTTACCTTGTTTTCCAAGTCTTTCTTCATTATGTTAGCTTAGATTTTCTTCTAGGGAAATGGATGAAGGTTATGTTAATAAATTGAATGATTGATTGTGATTAGTATGGAATTGTTTCTTGATTATTGTGTATGGATGATGCTTTTATGGATTAGAATCTTTCTAGCTAATTGATTCTATGTTCTTAATTGTGCTTTCAATCGATTGTGCGAGAGTGAGTTGGTTGAGAGCCCTAATTTCTTCCATACCTTTGCTAGGCTAGTTGCACGAGAATGAATTAGTTTAGTAGGATAATTAACATGCTTAATTGTGCGAGAGTGAGTTAAATGTGTTGATTGTTCCTAATCAAGGTCATTTTCATCTAATTGTATGATGTTATTGAATGTATTGATGTAATTGGATTCCACTTTCCCTAGTTTTAGTTATTTGTTCTTAGTTGTGTTTAGTTGTACCTCTCTCTATCTCATAAGCCTTCCTAGTAGTCTAATTACCACAAATTGATACACTTAGTCCTTTTGGGTTCGACCCTTTACTCGCCACTAACTAGTTTAGTGTAAGTTTAGGTATTATAAATTGTTAATTTGATTAGGGTGGTAGTTTAACGACCTATTCTATCCCGACCAGCAATCTTCGATAGTATTCCCTTGGACGTGGAATATTATCAATGCGGAAGAGTATTGTTTCAAGCGAAGCAATCTCCAATAGTATTCCCTTGGACGTGGAATATTATAAAAGCGGAGGAGGATCGTTTCAAGCGAAGCGGTTTTCAATATTGGAAGCAGTTACAAGAGTAGCGGTTTTCAAGAGGAATAACATTCTCTTGGCAGGAGGTCATCAAAACAATAGTTTAGCAGCAGTAAATCGGTTACTTCAGAGACGTGTGCTCGACGGTGCAAGATACGCGTTTCTTAACTCTTTTATCTGTTTAACTAACGCTAGTTTGCAAGTATCGGCGTTACACGAGTGATTTAGGATCGCAGAACGTTCCGAATCATTCTCCGTCCCTATCGATACTTTGACTTTTGTTTTCGAAACTTGTGTTTCTCCAAACTCAGTAAAAGTGGGGGCTTCTGTAGATACCCATTTGTGTCTCCCCAAAACCAAACCCAGTGATGAGTGCCTTTCGCGTCGAATCATAATCAAATAAACTGAAAGTGTGGAAAGTTTAGTGTTGCGGATAGTTTTAATTTCTTTTCTCTTCTCTTTGTTTTTGAAAACTTATTTTAAGAAAAATAGCCAATCCATTTTGGTTGGTCCATGATATGGGTCCAATAGTGGTGTAGTTGGATAGGGCTTGACAAGAGCTTTCCAACGAATATTATAAGCCCAATTCCGATGAATATTGAGAAAGTTATGGCCAATTTACTGAATTGGGCCCGGTTTGAGCCTTATATGCGGCCTAATGATCTAGGGGAGAGCCTTATGTAGATTTATCATTCCTAATGCAATTAGGAATGGTTTTAGTTTTCTAGATTCTTCTACAAGGTTCTTTTCATTCCTAATTCAATTAGCATTGATAAATTGACTTTTGTTGACTTTTCAGAGTTTTAATTAAAATCAAAGAACATTTTTTGAGTAAAGATACGATTTTATCCTCCTGTACGACAATTTCTATCTGATTTTATGAAAACGTGTGAATTTTCTGAATCAGCGCCAAACACCAGCTGTAGCGCTTGGAGCTAGTATTGGCGCCTGGCGCTAATGTTGGCGTCTGGCGCCAATACCCAGCGTTGGCGCCAACATCGTTTTATGTGCGCCAGAACTCTGTTTTGATATTTTAACTTTTTGGCTGATTTTTTCTATAAATAACGTGCTAAAAACTCCGTTTTCGATTACCAGTTTTCACCTACAATCATCAATTCTCATCAATTCTTATTCTTTCTACAATCTACCGATTCTCTCTCTCTCTTTTTCTAAACTAGCCTTCTCTCAAACAAAATTCCGCATTCATTAGATCTAGAAACACCTAGCCATCTTCGAAGATGCCTTCGCCCTAGACGTGAAAGGTTAAATTTCTGAGGGTTTGGTCCCAAATCTCTCTTTCAATTATTTAATTTAATTGTTTTGTTTATTATTTTCCTTGAAGTTACTAACATGTGTATTTTGTTATTAGAAAGAGGTACGAGGCATCCAAGTAAGTACTTTAATGGTTTAATTGATATTATGATGTAGAAATCATGCTTAGATTGTTATTTTAATTCCTAGTATCATGTCTAGGGTAAATTTAATATTAAGTATGATTAAAAGTATGATGCTTCCTATTTTATTTCCTAATATTCATGTTAGTATCATGTTAGGGTTAAAGCTTTGATTTTTATTGTTTAGTGACATGCTAGGGTTTGTTATTAATCTTGTTAGTATCATGCCTAGGATCTTGCTATTGTAATGCTTTATTTTTAATATGAACATGATTATGAATATTATTATTATTATTATTGTTATTATTATTATTATTATTATTATTATTATTATTATTATTATTATTATTTTTATGATGATTATTATTATGTTGCTTGCTATTTATTGTTATTGTTTTATCACACCTTTTATGCATGTTTAAAGGGAATTGGTACTTGTAATCACGCTTAATAAGATAATTAATAATCTTGTTTAAGGTTAATTTGATTAAAATTCAAGTGACCGCCAATAATAGTTTTGTTTGTGCATTAATATTGAACCAACATAGATAAACAGGTTTAGGGTTAATTCTATTGATTGCATGTTAGTCAGAAAGTTCACATGAATACGATCAGAATGAAGTAGAGGCCTATTATTGGGGCAGGTTCAATCTCTTTTAGGTTGGATTTTTACCTTTATCCCCGAACCCTATTTGGTTCAGGACCTTATGGAGTTGACGATCTCTTGGATGTTAAGGGGTGAAACCTTCACCCTGTGAACAGTTTACAAGTTCCTAAAACTTATTGGCGACTCTTTTTCTCTATCTTCTTTCCCTTTGGACGCCACCGTACTTTAGTGTATGATCACAGTGGGGTTCAAGCTAGGGGATTAACGCTTGAAATATTCCCTATATGTACCTAACAATTAAGTTAGGTAATTTCTCTAATCATTTTGGAATTTTTATCATATCATTTTAGCAAAAAATATTTATGGAATCATTATCTTATTATATTTTGGAAAAAAAATATCTTTGAAATATTAGGCATATAAACAAGTGCCTATAATTTTGGGATATAATTATTTTAGCAATAAAATGTTTATGGGATCATTATCTTATTATATTTTGAAAAAATATCTTTAAAATCTTGGGAATATAAATTAGTGCCAATAATTTTAGGATATATTTTATTTAAAAATTCTTTTCTAATCACTTGTTATTTGGTTTTTATTTGCATCAAGTTTAATTGTTTTAATTATCTATTCTATATTGCTCGTCAAATTTTTTTTTTTATCGATTCTATATTTTGGATATATTTTCCACAAATTAATATTTTATAAATAAAAGGCATATTTTTATTTTAAATCTTGGATAATCACTTCTTATTCGGTTTTTATTACTCGTATCTTTTACACATAATACTTCCCTCATAATAATCCTTAAATAACGCCTATAAAAACATCAAACGTCTTTTCACAAATGACTAGTATTAGAAAAATTGAATATTGTAACTGTGTTGTAAAATAAGGGGAAAGATGAGAGATATAATGAGAATAAATTTGTGTATATTATTCTATATGATAAGGTGTATATATACATACAATATATTAGGGTTTGATTGGATAAGAATATAAACCCTAGATCTAGATTGTTTCGGAATGATACAAAGGAGGATAATGGATATTCACAAATATTTTATAACATTCCCCCTTGGATGTCCATTATCGAAGATTGTGCCTCATTAAAACCTTACTACTAAAAACCCTGTGGGATAAAAACATAGTGAAGGAAAAGGAGTACAACATTCTTCGTAATACGCTCGAGATGCTGCCTCATTAAAAACCTTACCAAAAAAACCCAATGTGGGACAAAACCATGGTCAAGCTTGTAAGTAAATCTTTCTTTACAAATACTTATGAACAATATTAATTTCCTAACCATATATAAGTATATTACCAGTATATTATAGAGTGAGAAAGTATATCATAATTTAATATATTATCATGTCCATAATATAATAATGTTAATATTAGAATATAAAAAACATTGTTTTTCTATGTAATGGCCAAAGATAGTTTAAGTCATTACCTAACCCACAAACAAGTTTGAAAAAACTTAATTGCATTCATCAGATCAAACAGGGGTTGCGGTAGGTAAAAAAATATGACCAGTTCATATCTTCTACAAACTTGATACTCCTTGTTCTTTAACAACATTGCACACTTTGAGTCCATAAAAATCATATTTTCGAACCATTTAAAGCGAAATTTGTCCTTTGCAAATACTTATAAATGAGATTGTTATTGAATTTTTTTTACAAACGAATTGAAAACCTAAAATCAAAAACTGCAAAAAATAAAATGTAAAACACAGTTGTTTTCGAATTTTTATCACGATTTATTTGGGATTTGCGAATTTATGAATAACTAACATTGAATTTAGGAATGGGGAGGGCTAATCTCTATATATGATATGATTGATGAACAATATGATCGAAAAATTATTAACGAAAAATGATGAACGATGATTGTAACACCACATTAATTCTCTCTTAAAACCTGTAAATACCCTGAACAAAATCCAAGAGAGTTACTGGTGTGCTACCGCCACGTGTTCATACGTTAAGGCTATATCAGAAATTAGCAGCGGAAAAACTAACTCAGTTATAAATAAGTTTCAAAACCAATAACCAAAACCAAACTAAATCTTACAAGTTGGAACCATTAAGGCCCTTATTCAAAACCCAAATTAGTTTAAATAGTATAAAATAAAATTGAGTTTAATAAATTCAAAAGTAAGTAGCAAAATAAGTAGTGAAAAGTAACCAACACTCCACTCAAAATTCCCACAACCCTGATACGAATGCTGCATATGTAAGAACTTGTGGTTAATCTGCTCCCCAATATTACAAGTGTAAAAATTGGATTGTCACAGGGTCATTGAAAGGCGAAGGCCATGACCAAAGAAAGACATACACAAAAGCACGCAGTCAGCAAAGCTGAGTACATACAAGTTGCGAAATAAATTAAGAAAATACCTAACATGCCACTAATAATCAAGCACAAGCATCATTAAATACAGACTCGATTCATGACTCGATTATCAAATTTATTAAGACCTCACTAATTGATATTGACTGACTCATTTACTTAATTCATTGGATTTAGCAATAGATAAGGTTGTCCAACCCATGTCCCATTTGGAACATCAATAAATAAAAACCCCATGCCTCCTTTCGGAAACATCAATAAACATCCAACGACCACGGGTGCGACTCCGTGACCGTAGTTAGTATGAGATCTCACCTAACTCCTAGTTTTAAAAAAATAATATTTGAAATAGGAGACTCGTAGATCAGACGACCTCGATAAAAGTACACGGCTAATACCCCATGTACCCCAACCCCTGATTGTCATTACTTCAGATGTGCACTAATCCAGAGTTTTATTGCTCATCCATCTTGCACTTTACGTGATTTACAGGTTTAGATTTGGTGATGACTCATATACATTACAATACAAACATTCCAAACACAATTCAACAAAACATGGCAAATTCCCAATTTAAATTCTTGATTTATTAGTGGCAAACAATATTTATTAATTATTCCTTTACTACCTCGGTGTATAAACACCTTGAGTGCATAAGGCACCCCAAAACCTTAACCTCGTCTTATAAGACTTGAATTCCTCCTTTACTCATCCTGTTTGCATAATCATGAATGAGTAATAATTTAATCTTTACACTAATCACATATCTTTGCCTTTAAGCGCACCTTGCATAATTAGAGCACAAATAATACTTACATTATAAGCTAGTGCACATCATTTAAAATTCACAATGTATAACCAAACAATTTAACCCAGTCAATCCTATACATGATACTAAGTTCTCGATCCGTCCTTAAACATGCACCTACAAGCAAGGTTTCGTAACTTGTACGTACCTTGAGCAAACGAATTGGTATGCCACTTTACTAACTAGAATTCGCCTTCAATAACTCGTCTCCTAAGCCAAATAGTAACATCTCAATCAATACCCAATCAATCAAATTTACAGCAATACTAACTTACTTTAAAACCTTCAAAATTCAAATCAAACAACACTTTAAAACCATCCCTTTAGTTAAAATTAAAGGCTTATATATAGTTCTTTAAATTTTCTACATAAAAACCTTAAAATACACTCTTATACATGAAATTACAGCAAGTTCAAAGTCTAATAAAAATCTGAAAATTATATAAAAACCCCTAATAATTTCCCTTTTTGATGGGTGATTAAACCCTCTTTATAAAACATCAAAAGTAGTACTTAGAAACTATTTTCAACACTTAAAACTTCAATAAAAATATATATTTATGCTTAATTAACTTTAAACATAATTAATTTTATTAATCAAACTCAAGGATAATATTTTAAGTATAAAAAAAACTTTGTTAAAATAAAAAAACTGCCCGAAAATCATATTTAGAGGATGAATTTGGCCATGAGAGGGTGGTACACATTACCAAAGGTAGAGATACTTTCTTAAACATTGTTTCCACATGGAAAACACTACTTTTTCATCAAAATCGGATGAGTTCAGAATCTGATCGGGATTAAAACGGGATTAATATTAAAGAACGAAAATCTAAAAATTAAAACACGAATCTACGTGTTCAAAATAATCTGGAATCAAGTAAACTAATCAGTAGTTATAATCACCAAAATTTCAAAACATCATTACTATTAAATCCCTAAATCAATTGTTCATAAAAACCCTAAAATCATGATTTTCAATAAATTGAAACCCTAGGATTTATAAAATATGAAAATTTATAACATAAATATAATCTGAAATTTATAATCTTTATACCATTAAAATATAATTTGATACTAAAAATATAGTCTTTATACTAAAATCAAAACCCAAAACAATTAAATTAACATTAATCAAAATAATGAAACAAAGGAGGATGAAAAATAAGACTAACCTTTTTGTATGGGAAATTTTTGGAGATTCATGGGGTATTTATAGGAGAGAATTATTGTAGGGTAAAAAGGAAGATTGAGCCTCATAAAAATAGTGGGTCAATTAAGTAAACAAATGGGTTAGGCTTGTTTGATTGGACATAAATTGTAGAATAAAAGCGCATAAAATAATTTGTTCAAATAATTTTCGACCCAGATTAATAATTTGAAACTTTTGAAATTAAATTCCGGAAAATAACAAATAAATATTATAAATAAAATAAAATTTCTTTTATAAAATATTTTTAAAATACGGGGGATTACAATGATGAACGAGCAATGATGAACGATGATGATGAACGATATGATCGAATAATGATCGAACAATGATGAAGGGTATGATGATCGAACGATGACGATCGAACAATGATGAACGCTGAAGGGTGATAAATAATGATGATCGAACAATCATGAATGATGATATAATTATAAATTCAAAAATTAATTTATATTATAAAAATAGATTTTTATAATTTATAATTATGTATTTCTAAAAAAATACATGTATTAAAAAGGATACAAAAAAGAATACAATTTAAATACATTGTAAAAATTAAAAATAATTCAAAACAAAAATAAAAATACAAAATACAGACCAATTAAATTTTGCCATAACAACAAATTGTGGTGTCATTTTTAAAGAATGACATTGTAGAATTTTCAGTGTACATATGGAGTAATTAGGTATGTTGGGGTGCATATTTTGAGGCATCCCCCTTTGTCGGCCGGGAAATTATGTACCCCAACATACCTAATTTTTCGCTGTTATGGCTATCGAAGTCGTGAATCTATTAATCGTCTTTTGTACCACTCGTGGGTTGCTTTTTCTTTTTCGGCTTTTTCATATCTGATCCTATATAATCTTCTTCGATATTTGTTTGGAGTCTAAATACTACGAGTAGTAGAATTCTTCATCACAACGTGTCATTAAAATTTAGTGTAAGATAAAAAATTGTTCCTTATTTAGCGGGATAAGAAAGAATGGCCAAGACTTGAGAAAACGAGTATTGTGCGGACCAACCATTCCGTATAGCAGGGGCGTAGTTTCGTGCCGCAAACAGAGATAATAATACTGCTCATTCACGAATGAATAATTGTATGTGATCGAGTTTACGTGTTATAATTAAGATTATTATCTGCAAAATGTGTAGCAAATCTGTGGGAGAGAAACATGTGGCAAATTTTGTTATTATACAACATTTGAGTAGTACGTTTGCGTTAAGCTTCTAGCTAGCACATCTACTCTATCAGATCATAATCCTTTTTAATACTTCTATAAGAGTTGGATAATTTTTTTCCAGGAAATTTTGACACTAACAAACCCTAACTATTTGTGTTATTCTTTAAAAGGGTCAAACTATTGATTACCTCACAATAGTAACTATTAGAAAAAGCAATTTTTATCCCCCTTATATATGTTAAAGTTTGATATGAACAAGGAGCAATTTAGGTTAAAAAGTTGATAGAGCCGAAAATAACAATTGAAAGACTCTGATTCAATTAATAATCGGAGCATTAAAATTCACGGGCTCTGTTTATTTTTAAACCAAGAAGGGTGAGTCCTTCACGGTGGTTATGCCATCGGGGGTGACTTCGATGAATCCCCCACTGATACTTAAGTTAGTAAGGTATTGGGATAATAATAATGGATAAGTGATGGGGTGGTTGTCTAACCTGTTTTCCGTTTTACTTGGGTTATTATTTATAGTTGTACTATTCTTAGTGCTGCAAGCTGGGGCTTGCTGGAATCAACCATGAGGCCGAGTCCCTACGAGATTGATCCTGACTTTGATCCGAGATGGAGCCAGCAGGGGTCATCCATGAGGTTGAGCCCTTGGGAGGTTTTCCCTAACCTTGGACCAGATTGGCGTAAGTGCGCACCTCTTAAGTGGTGCTAGGAGTGTGGGTCAGCTCAGTGGGAGCTATATACATACTAGTCCCTCCAAAGGTGGTCTAACGCACTCAGGCCAGCTCTTGCAAACTAGCGACGTTCTTCTGATATGGGGTTGGGAGCATGGGAAAAGCTTTGCCAGAGCTATCCCATCAGTAATGTTTTAGATTCAATACGCCGTTTTTTTTTAAAAAAAAAATTATCTATTTAGATCCTTTTGAGTAATGTCTAGCTCTTTCAAAACCCTAGATTAAATAGTCACCTTGCTAAATCGGAGCCTTTTATTCCTGTTATTGGCTATCACTACAAGTGTTGTGGTTCGAAACTGGAACAAAAAAGTGACCTTTTCTCCGCAACACTTGAGCCTTTTTCTACTAGTAATTCCAAATAATATAGGGATCCCTCTCACCACAACCTTTAGCTTTAAAAATAGGTTTTATTTGATTAGTCAATGCTGTCGCGTGTCACGTATTTACTGGCCAATTTTTTTAAAAAAAATCCTCCTCTGATAGAGAGGAATGTTAGGCATTTAGAATCGCATAACAAAGGGTATTCATGTAATTATGCATATGTACAAACGAATAAATATTCTGATATCATTGGATGATCAAATGGTACCATTGAATATACAATGATACTATATGTGCACATAATGGTATTAAATATGCATTCAGTTGTACTAAATTTATGCGTAAATAGTACCATTGAGGATTCAATGGTACTATATAAACTTTCAGTGGAACAATCAGCATGTGGTCCCCCATCACGTGATACAATCCGACCAAAAAATATGTGTGGTCCACCTACATGCCTCTCTCTTCCTATCTCTTTCCTCTTTTCTCTCTCTACCATGTGTTTTTATAATATTTTAATCAATGTTATTCATTAGTAAATGCATAACTTTCCTCCATTTCTAGTTCATCCTCCTCCGATTCCTACCCTTTCTCCACCTGGGTGCAGTGGTTGGAGATGGTGAAGGGGCTAGGTGGGAAAAGAGTAGGGGTTAATTAAATTTTTATAATGAGTGGGCCAATGAAATTGTGACAACTAACACGTGGCAATGTTTACTGCTTTATCTAGTTATAACAAGCTAAGGACCATTTTGAGCATGACCACCTTATAGTCGAGACTGTCATGAGTTAATAAATAGTTTTGATGTTCTTAAAGAAGATCATCAAAACAATAATACTTGGGATTACTGATGTTAATTTTTCCTTTTATTCTAAACATGCAATTGATGTGAGTTGTTGAGTAAGGCAATTTGAAGGGATAAAATAGAAATACAAAGTGGATGGCCAGATAAAAAATTGTATAGGATCATAATACATACGTAGTATAAGAAATAGAAATTAATAAAAGTAATGTAATGATTCTATTTTCAACTTCATCATATTTATTTTCCGAAAGAGAAAATTAATGGAAATATAAGACTATATATAGATTCATTTTAAATATCTCCTAGCTAGCAGAATGTTAATGATCCTACAAATAATATTTATCTACTTTTTTTTGGATATGCATACATAAAGGAATGTCATCAAAATCGTCATATCATCTTAAGATTCTTAACCTGTATATATACATAAGCATACTAAAATACTAACACTATATTACAAGAATATTATTGTATGATTGCTGTGTGTTGTTTTATTGTCTATCTTAGCCATTTACGTGAAGGTGTTTAATTAAGAAGTCCAATTGTAATCTATCTTCATTCTATCTCCGAATATTATGACACGTTATATGTATCCTAATTAACAATTTTTGTTGTCCTTCAAAAAAAATGAGAAAAAAAAGTAACAATTTTTTTTTAAGAGTACGTATGGTTCTACGTAGTATTCAATTTTGAAGGTGGGTGGGAATGTTAGTTTGTCCCAACATACATGGAACGAAGAAGATACTTTTGATAACTTTATTTTTAATTAATAATCATTATGTATGTACAATTTAAAAGGAGCCTTGTGACAAATGTGATTTTGAAAAAGTATTATATGCCAATTACTTAACATAAATAAATTTTTGCTGATTAATGTAAAATAATAGTACTCTTTAATTTTTTATTTAAAAGGTAGGATTGATTGATTGATATAAATAATTGTGATTATAAGTATAAATTAATATTTTATTTTAACTAATTGTGTTTTTAAAGATAAGATCAATTGAAAGACACTGAGTTCTTTGCAATGAATTGTCACAGCATTTCTAATGGTGTTTTTTAAGGACTTGCTTGTAAATATGAAAAATAATAAAAGTGTTGCTTAACCATTGGAGCACTATTGAAATACCTTGAGCAGTATTGCTGAGTTAAGCTACACTGCTTGGAAATATTAAACATTTATAAATTAAATTAAAAATATTATTTTTAATCTTTTTCTAAAAAAATAAATATTAAAATATTTCTTCGTCATTATCAACTAACATATATATAAGTGATATTGACTTTTTTTTTAGCGAGAAGATTTTTTTTTTTAATATGAGTTTACAAGACAATAGGTTTCATGTAACAAATTCACTCGTAATGTAATGATTGTAATCTGTATCTTTCACTTTTAATTTCATAGTTTTTTTTTATTTATTTATTTATTTTTACAATTTTAAATAAAAATAATATTGATGTGGCAAATCAAGCTACAACTACCATTGGAGTACTTTGTAGCTTAAAAAGGTTGTAGCTCTAAAAGTTGACTTGGCAAAGCAAGCTACAAGCCTTTGTAGCTTGCCATTGAAGATGATCTCATGTCTTCCTCTATTTAAGGTTGTATTTAGTTCACCTTACTTCAGGACTTATTAAGTATTTAAAAAAAAAATTAAGATTAGATATTAGGATTTTTTTTTTTTTAAATGTGACTAAATTTATTTACCTCCCTCTACAAAAATCACAAAACTTGTTTATAGTATAGAAAATTGCAGTATTTTCTATTCTACTCCCTCCGTATTTGTTTGTCTTTCAATAGGAATCAAGGGAGGAAGTAATGAATTTATTGAAGACAGAAAATATTTTCCATTTCATAATAATAAAAGAATTATGTACGAGGAAAATGCAGTTCATAGTCTTTGGGGCAAGGGCTATGTATACGAAGCTAAAAAAGTAAAGTATTAAATAGATATAAGGTAAAATTGTTAATATATATATATATATATATATATATATATATATATATATATATATATATTATGAAAGTAGACATTGTAACGAACTCAATAATATATTACATGATTGTATTATGCTTATAAATTATTAAGTACCTAAAAAATTAAGTCAAAGTTACATATGAATAGTGCAAAATCTCAAGTGATGCATAAAAAAACATTAAAAAAATTATTAAAAAAAAAACAACTAAGAGAGTACCAAATAAGAAAAGATATTTAATGCTTATTTGTATCTCTAATGGCTACATATAACATTATTATTTATTATTGTGTTCTTTTGTTTTTCAATATTTTTATTTGTAACATTAGTCATAATTAATGAAGATGTTTATGATTTTTTTTTTTTTTTTTTTTTTGGTGTTCTATTCGTTTCACCCTTTGGGCTAATCCGGATTCAGGGATTATTTCTGGGTGGTTTGGTTCTAGTGCCCTCCCAATTATTGTTGCGGGTACTTTTTATCAAAATAAATAAACAAAATAAATAAATCATTATCTCTCAAAGGGAAGAAAAAATAATAATAATAATCTCTTATACATACCACAAATACACAAAGCTGCCCTAGACTGTGACGACCCAAATAATTGTCACTCATTAGTCATTATGAATGTTATTATCATAAATGTTGCTTGTTTTATTTCATTTTCTGGTTGATGGAATTAGAAAAGTATATATAATTTTTCAATCACACAACTTTTTTTTGGCATATATTTGCCATTAAAAGTGATCTAACTCAGCTTAGCTCAGAAAAAAAAGACTTCAAAGGCTCCAAATTGCTTGATTTATAATCTCAAGATTAAGTTCATGATAATGTAGGAGACTAAATTATTGCCTTGCTGAGCTCAACCACAAGATAAGGGCAGTTGATGTATATGAAAGGGCTTTATCATGATGTATTAAGAGGCTTTTTATCTTAGATTTAAAGCAATGATTGTTGATGTTTTTGCTAATAATTCCACCAATATGAACTTTTGGGTTGGATGATCATTTATTTATATTACAACTCTTCGGATAATGACGTGATAAATGTCATACATGCCAGCATTTATAATGACAACCACTATTCTATGATAATTTTCTTTACGTGTTTTGCTTGAATTAGCAAGATTTCTTTAGTTATAACGAGTAGCTCCTTTATACGTGTAAAGGAAAGAGTGTATGATGTCTAGACATGGCATAATTAACTTGGCCTAAATGACTTGACACGAGATTTAATTTTGACCCTTCCTAAATGTTGGGCCCGTATCACTAAGCAAACCAATACGCCTAGGGCATTGCTCAATAACCAAATGATACATTAAGACAAGCAAGGTTGCCTGATTGGAACAAGTATAGCAAGCAAAGATTGAAGTTTCAATCATGGAGATACTTGCCAAGAATATACTTACAGAACACGAAAGTAGAATAAATTAAGAAGATCTTCTACATTTTGAATATATTTGATATCTCTGTAACCCTAATGGGTCCTAAGTATAAATAGCATAGTAAGACATCATAATACTTATGTACGCAGACATAAACCTCAATATAAACTAAATATTTTGCTTATGGCTACGGATCTAGGTCCCTGCTGAACAAGGAAGCCTATCCTTACTCAGTATTGTGACTTTGAACTCATCTCTTTAGTCTTATTGTGTATTTATTGCTTATTTATTTGTTATCTATTGCTTTGTTACTATTCTTGGTTGCTATATTCAATAATTGTAGATTGATTGTAATTACCCCTCAAATCTTAGCAAATTCTTAGATGTCCTTACTGAGATTTGCCTAAACAATTTGGCGCCCACCGTGGGGCTGAAAATCAATTAACCTACCAATTCGCCAAAAACCAAGACAATCACCATGACTGGACAGCCAATACCTTTCACCATTGCCGAAATCAATGAAGGAATGAACGCATTCCGCCAAACCTTAGACCAGCAAAAAAGCCAGATCGAAACACTGTTGGCCCAAAAGGTCCAGACCGAAGCCAAACTCACTAGCTTAACCAAACAAAATGAAGCCCTCCGCAGCCAAATACAATCAATTGCGTCCAAAACCATCAATACCAAGAAAAGCACTAAGAGTATAGCCATGCAGCTTGACATGTCCGAAACCTTCCATACCCCTAACGGGGAAAAAGGATCTAACAGCAGGGAAACACCCCTGGACCTAGATTTTGTGGATGCAGGAACCCTGAAGAAGAACAGGCAGGAGAGAACCGAAGAAGGAAAAATAGAGAAAGTGGTCAAGGAGTATCTCAAAGCATTTGAGGCCAAGATCGCCAAGATCCCTGGAGTGCCTAAGCCCATGGAGGAAGAAGCTGCGGATGGCTATATAGAATCTCCTTTTTCAGAATAGATCGCCATGGTAGAAGTGCCAAAAAGGTTCAGCACGCCCAACATGGCCATGCATGACGGAACAACGGACCCTGGTGAGCACGTATCCCTCTACAAACAGAAGATGATGACAAGTTCAATCCCCAGAGACATCTGGGAAGCCATCATGTGCAAAGGCTTTGGAGCCACACTATCAAGTCCATCCCTAACTTGGTTCATTAATTTAGATAATGGGACAATTCGATCTTTTGCAGGAATGGTGAATCTCTTCAAGATTCAATTCGCTAGTAGCAGAAAAATCGAGAAGCAGTCCTCAGATCTGTACCGTGTTGTGCAAAGACATGGAGAATCCTTGAGGGATAATCTTAATAGGTTCAATAGGGAGAAGATTGAGATACACAAGTGTGATGCTCCTACAACAATCAAAGCATTCAGAAGGGGGCTGCTAGACCGTAGTGAGCTCTATAAGGAATTAATCAAGTATCCTTGTGCGACCTCTGAGGATGTGCAAGCCAAAGCTATGGCGCAAGTCAGATTTAAAGAGGACGTTTATGCAAGAAAGACTCCCGAACCAGACTGTCAGCCAAGAAGAAGCAACAACTTTTCCAGGAGGTACCATTGATTCAAGCCGTATCAACGTTCCCGTTTTAATGAAGGATCAGTCAATGCTGTCGAGGAAGAATTTTCAGATTTGAGGGAAGATATTGAACTCCCACATAAATTGCATGAATATTGTTTCAATGTTAACCCTGCAGGAGTGATTAGGACCTTGAACAAAATGGGAGACACTGTGCAATGGCCCAGGAAGAGTGATAGGCATGGAGAAAAGAAGGATCCATCAAGGTGGTGCTATTTCCATTCAGATATTGGCCATATAATCGATGAATGCGTCGCACTCAGAAAGGAAATTGCTTACCTATTGAAGAAAGTCTACCTCAAAGAACTCTTGTCAGACAGGTCCAAAGTTGCAGGAAGGGAAAAGGAATCCAAGCAAGGTGGCCCCCACCTCCTCCTCCAATCGTCAAAACTATCTGCTTCATATCAGGAGGGTCAGAGGTGTGCGGCCTAACGTACTCAGCAGCAAAGCGGCGTGTAAAGGAAAGCAATAAGGATCATCCCGACAGAAGGGAAAGGCAAAAAATGGATATCCCCATCATGTTCAAAGAAAGCGATGCAGTAGAAGGCCATCATGACGGCCTAGTTATTTCACTCTCAGTTGGAAATTGATAATCAAGTGAATCCTTATTGACAATGGAAGCTCCGCAAACATCATCATGCTTGACACCTTGAAACATATGAACATCGATGAAAAGAACATCATCAACAAGTCAACAATGCTAGTAGGATTCAGTGGGGAAACCAAGAAGACAAGTGGAGAGATCACATTAGCCACTTACGCAAAAGGGGTTAACCTACAAGTCAAGTTCCTAGTGATCGACACCTTATCATCACATAATATGATTCTGGGCAGACCATGGATACATGAGATGAAGGCCATCCCTTCCACATACCATCAAGTCATTAAATTCCCTACCAGGTGGGGTATCTAAGAAATTAGAGGGGATCCTAAATAAGCCAAAGAATGCTACAAGATCGCACTAAAGGCAACATCTGCAGAGAAAAGTTCAACATAGCAATCAGAGGTTCAGCTGGGTCAAGAGAAACTGAGCATAGCAGAAGAACAAGAGGCCATAGAAGTCCAGCTGAACCCTAGTCATCCAGATCAGAAAGTAAGGATAGGATCAGAGTTGAGCACAGATCTTCGTCAACAAATTTCTGAATTCTTGGAAACAGAGAAAGACGCGTCCCCTTGGACTCATGAAGATATGAAGGGAATCTCCTCGGACGTAATTACTCACAAGCTGAACGTGGACCCGATGCATACGCCAGTAAAGCAGAAAAGAAGGAAATTCGCGCCAGTAAGGAACAAGATCATCAACGAGGAAATCCAAAATTTGTTGAAGACAGGAAAGATCAGAGAAGTAAAGTACCCAGAATGGCTTGCCAACGTAGTGGTGGTCAAAAAGAAGAATGGGAAATGGAGAATCTGTATTTACTTCACATATATCAACAAGGCCTATCCAAAAGATCTCTTCCCGTTACCTCACATTGATGCCATGGTGCACGCAACAGCAGGACACGAATTACTCTCCTTCATGGACGCCTACAGGGCTACAATCAAATCCTCATGCACAAGGATGATAAAGAAAAGACCGCCTTCATTACTAGTCAAGGAATCTACTGCTACAGGGTAATGCCTTTCGGATTGAAGAATGCAAGAGCGACGTATCAAAGGCTGGTAAACAAGATGTTTTCAGAGCAAATCGGGAACACAATGGAAGTCTACATAGATGACATGGTAATCAAATCCACGAAGGCAGCTGATCACGTCAAAGACCTCAGGGAAGCCTTCGCCATCCTGCAGCAGTACGGCATGAAGCTAAATCCTACAAAGTGCACGTTCGGGGTTCAGTCGGGGAAGTTTCTAGGTTACATGGTAACACAGAGAGCAATAGAAGCTAGTCCAGATCAAGTCAAAGCAATCCTGGATCTAGAATGACCAAAGTTAAAGAACAGAGCTTAACAGGGAAAATCGCAGCACTGAACAAATTCATCTCGAAATCTTCCGACAAGAACAGAGCTTTCTATGAAGTTTTAAAGAAGAATAAGGAATCCAAATGGGAACAAGAGCATGACGAAGCATTTAAGAACTAAAGGAATACTTAGCCAACCCATTGATACTCTCCAAACTGAAAGAAGGGGAACCGCTCCAATTGTACCTTGCAATATCTGAAGGAACGATCAGTGCAGTCCTCACCAGGGAAGAAGACAAAGAGCAAATTTCCTATCTACTATGTAAGCAAAACCCTACTCAGTGCGGAAACAAGGTATGTGTAGACACCCATTTGTGTCTCCCCAAAACCAAACCCAGTGATGAGTACCTTTCACGTCAAATCATAATTGAATGAAGTGAAAGTGTGGAAAGTTTAGTGTTGCGGATAGTTTTAATTTCTTTTCTCTTCTCTCTGTTTTTGAAAACTTATTTTAAGAAAACAGCAAATCCTGTTTGGTTGTTTCATGATACGGGTCCAATAATAGTGTAATTGGATGGGGCTTGACAAGAGCTTTCCTACGATATATTATAAGCCCAATTCCGATGAATATTGAGGAAGTTATGGCCAATTTACTAAACTGGCCCTGTTTTGAGCCTTATATGCAGCCCAATGATTTAGGAGAGGTCCTAATATGATTTATCATTCCTAATGCAATAACAAATGGTTTTAGTCTTCTAGATTCTTCTAAAAGGTTCTTTTCATTCCTAATTCAATTAGCATTGATAAATTGACTTTTGTTGACTTTTCAGAGTTTTAATTAAAATCAAAGAGCATTTTTGAGGGAAATACGATTTTATCCTCCTGTACATAAATTTTTATCTGATTTTAAGAAAACACGTGATTTTCTGAATCAGAGCCAAACGCCAGTTGTAGCGCCTGGCGCTACGCTTGGCGCCTGGTGCCAGCATTGGCACCTGGTGCCAACAGCCAGCGTTGGCGCTGGTTTGGTTCTACGTGCGCCAGAATCTATTTTGATAATTTTATCTTTTTGGCTGATTTTCTTTATAAATAATGTCGTAAAAACTCCGTTTTCGACAACCAGTATTCACCTACAATCGATATTCATTCATCAATTCTCTCTCATTCTCTTCTCATTCACCAACTCTCATCAAGATTCATTTTATCTCTCTCTCTCTTTTTCTAAACTAGCCTTTTACATTCAAAATTCCGCATTCGCAAGATCTAGAAACACCTAGCCATATTCGAAGTTGCCTTCACCCTAAACGTGAAAGGTTTTAATTTCTGAAGGTTTGGTCCCAAATCTCTATTTCCATTATTTAATTTAATTGTTTTGATTATTATTTTCCTTGAAGTTACTAACGCGTGTATTTTGTTATTATTATTTTCCATTATTTATGCATGTTTAAAGGGAATTTGTACTTGTAATCACGCTTAATAAGATAATTAATAATCTTGTTAGGGTTAATTTTGATTATAATTCAAGTGATCGCCAATAATAGTTTATTTGTGCATTAAATTCAACCAACATAGATAAACAGGTTTAGGGTTAATCCTATTGATTGCATGTTAGTCAAGAATCGCACATGAATACGATCAGAATAAAGTAGAGACCTATTATTAGGGCAGATTCAATCTCTTTTAGGTTGGATTTGTACCTTCATCCCTGAACCCTTATTTGGTTCAAGACCTTATGGAGTTGACGATCTCTTAGATCGTTAAGGGGTGTAACCTTCACCCTGTCAACGGTTTACAAGTTCCTAAAAAACTTGTTGGCGACTCTTTTGCTCTATCTTCTTTCTCTTTGGATGCCTTCGTACTTTAGTGTATGATCACAGTGGGGTTCAAGCTAGGGGATTAACTCTTGAAATTATTCCCTACAGTTTTTGGCGACTCCACCGGGGAGGATTTTTAGTTTAATTCCTGAATTAGTTTCCGCAATGATTTAGAATGAGTGGATGAGACTCGAAACGTTCTAAGTATTTCATGTGCGTAATTTTGATTAACATTATTGTCATATGCATAAAAAAGATCTCATTAGAAAGACCATCCGTAATGAGTTAAAAACATAGGATTTTACACGTAGGAAATTTGAGAAATATCTTTCACAACTAGGACCGAAATAACACTACGCGAAACTGGAAAATTTTATCGAGCACAGAAAGCTGCTGAGGCATGTAGGAATTAGCGTCAGCAACCAGAGCATTGGCGCCAGAATTTTAACTGTAGCGCCAGACGCCAGCATTGGCGCCAAGCTTTACAGCTAAAACTTGGCGCCAAGCTCTGTTTATTGGCGCCAAATTCTTCCAATACCGATCCAGAAATATGCGTTCTAATTTCAACCAATTTTTCGTATTGTTTGCTCGATCCTACTTCCTGATTGAATTTTTTCTCCCTATTCTGAAACCCCTATGTGTTCTACATATGGACATAACCCTGTGGGAATTCATGCTCCATCTACCTGATTGAACGCTCTGAGTAACAAAGGGTACATCCGAGAATGTTGAATTCACCAAACCATGGAAGCGAGTTTTTTTAAAAACTCGCGGTGTCCCATCCACTCGCGTCAACCCTTCACGGTAAGGCTTCCGCGCGGTGCATCCGTACAATTAACCATGGACCCTCTATTGACTAAACCATATCCCGAACTTTAGAGAACTAGAGCCATGGTTAGGTTGCAAACTCATTGCATCATATTGTGCCTACTTAACTAATTGTGCATTATTTGTTGTGCATATATTTTATGTTTCTCTTAACCGTTTGTTTGAATTGTGTTGAGATTTAATAAATTAATGACTTAAAGAACTTTGCCTAATTAATTAATTTGAGTAAATAAATTCTAATTTTTTTTTTAATCAGAATTGACCTAGTACGACTTTAGGCATACCCCTGTTGATAAAAACACCGAAAACAATCTCGGATTGAAGCTCCAGTAATGGCTCCAAAGTCTGGACTGTAGCGCCACTTTGTGGAGTGTGGCGCCTGGCGACAGCTCTGTCGTCGGGCGCTACACTACATAGTGCGACGCCAGTCCTGTCGTTTTGCCGACAGCTCGGATAATTGATTGAGTCATCACCTAGTGTCTAATTAACCAGTTTACTAATTAAATCGGTTAATTTTCGCTGTCAATAACACCTTGTCGAGTCATTAATTGAGTCTAGTCACATAGTCTAGCCACATGGTCATGACACGAGTCTTAACATAACACCTACACTCACTAGTCTTAGCACACACTTTGAGTACATATATCACCATGACCATGTCTTAGGTTCATGCATGAGTCGGTTTTTTCCGTCATTTGAGTTGGGGGTACATTCTATTCCTAATTTTCCACATCTCTCCATCTACGTCATTCTTCTTCACATTCTATTCCAATCTTTCTTCACTTCATCCATTGCATGTTGAATAAAGTTTGAGTCAAATAATTAACAACGAATATCCCCAAATTCCTTTTCCACAGTACTTGGTCGAGAAGAGAAGGGCGATTAATCAAGGACAACACCTATATTCAAGTTTCACTTTTTGATAAACCAATTTGTCAAAAGAGGAAGGCTAAAAAGATAATGGCAAGTCAAGAAGAGGTCAATGAACTTAGGAATAAATTAAATGACGTGACTGAGGTGTTAAAGGCTTTAACCCTCAAAATTGATGACCCTGTGAAACAACAACAAATGAACCTCATGCAAGAAAGTTTGAGCAAACTATCTAGTGACTATAAATTTCAGGGCATGAGTTCACAGGGGTCTCGCTGGACAAGGAACTTCTTCCGCATAAGTTCAACGCCACTGACATCCCTAAATTCAAGGCGACAGATAACCCTTACTTTCATCTAAGAGCTTTTGAAACCATAATGAGTATCAAAGGTATTGATAAAAAAGTGTTCCCCTCTCTGTTCTCACTATCTCTCGAAATCGTTTGCCAGCAATGGTTCTTTTCTCTTGAGAAAGAAAAAACCTCTTCTTGGGAATAGATAACAAACGCTTTCATAGATAGATATAAGTGCAACATCCAAGACGAAATAGACCATAGACACCTCGAGATGTTGAAACAAAATAAAAACGAAGGGTTCACGTCTTTCTTCAATAAATGGAGGGAAACTTCTGCTAATATGGTCAAGGCTCCTACCGAAAAAGAATCTGTGAGGATGTTTATCAAGAACCTCCAAGGGAAGTATTCAAGGTACTTAAAGTACCAACACAACTTGAATACTTTCAAGGCTGTCTATAATATAGGTATTGACATTGAAGATGACCTTCTGAAAGATAATAGTGCGAGAGGAAAGAAGAACGACCATCCTTCTTCTTCCTCTCCCATTAATGGAGTACATGCTACGAACGCCTCTGAATCACGAATCCAAAGGTCAAAAAGAGTGTTCACTCCACTTGGTATGAGTTATGAAACAGCTTTTGAGAAGCTACATCACAAAGGACTAATCATTTCCATAGGGCCCATTAAAGATCCTGTTCCAGAAGCCAGGCCACCCAAGTGGGACCCCAATAAGCACTGCAAGTATCACCAAGGAAAGGGTCACGACACTGAGGAGTGTTGGAAACTCAAAGAAGCTATTCAAGATCTGATCGATAACAATGAAACTTCCAAGATTCTAGCCATCGAAGATGATCAAACATCCTTCGATCCATCACTTCTTATCACACCTGTAGGAGAGCCCATGATCGAGACAACTTATATAACCTCTCTCGATGAAGTAGCCATGATTGAGGAAGATGAAAGTCTTTTCTTAGATAATACCAGGGAAGACTCGTCAAGTCTAAAAGAGGACGTTCGAAAATTGCAAGATGTCGTTGTCATGCTCTTGAACGTGGTAGAAGGATTAACAAATCGGGTGATGGCCACCGAGTAACATTCTCGCCAAGGGTTTAATGAAGAGCTCAATGCTCCTAAGCCACGGGCAAAACGGACCATTGAAGAATACACACCAATAGGAATGACTCACAACGAAGCTTTTGACTGTCTTCACGATCAAGGCCATATTCACCCCATCGGTCCCAGTCAAGACCCTCCATCTGAAAAACATTTTCCCAATTGGGATCCAAATTTCTATTGTCGATACCATAAAGGTCGCGGTCACACTACTAAAAAGTGTCTTGCCCTCAAGGATTGTATTCAAGACTTCATTGATTCAAATCTCCTTCATGTTCCTCCGCGCGATAAGAAGGCCAAGATTAATAACGATAGTAACAGTGGATGTAAAGGGAAGAAGAACGACTATCCTTCTTCTACCAAAAACACCTACGCTAGTAATAATGTTGGTACTTTCAACCTTAATGAGATCTTAGGATTTAGAAAGAAACAAAAAGGGATTTTACCCCTATTGGAATTAGCTACGATGATGCTTTCGACCAACTCCATGCCAAGGGGCTCATTACTCCTATTGGACCACTTCAAGATCCCCCGCTTGAGAAGAGAGTGCCTAGTTGGAATCCAAATGTGCGCTGCAAGTACCATCAAGGTAGGGTTCATGCTACTGAGAGCTGTTGGAAGCTAAAGGAGGATATCCAACATTTGATTGATAATAACAAGCTTCCCATGCCTCAGTTAACAAGTAGAGCGAGTGATGATGAAGCAAACAACAGAGGCGAGCTTTAACGACGAGATTTCATGGCATCATTTTTTCTTTTTCTTTTTCTTTATTTACCCTTTCCCCAATAAGTCTAGCATAGGCACATTTTCTTTTCCCTTATATTAATTTTGTAGATTCTTTCTTTCCCTTTTTTTTTTTTTAATAAAATGAGCATTTATTTCCTTGCATATGATCATTTCATTTTATTGCATTAAAAAAAAAATCCATGTTGAACTAAGCACAAGATATACCAATGATTTGAGGCACCTCTTGTAGCCACATCATATCTCCTTTCACCTTTCAAATATGCAATCCTTTTTTGATAAACCACTTTGAGCCTCGTCTAACGATAGACCTTTCATTCTTCAACCCACATCTACCTAACCTTGGAATGGGATGGTGTGTAACTTATGCAATCTCAAAAGCTTGAGTGATTTCAAAAGATAAAAATAAAAAATAATAGCAAAAATAAGCAAAAGCAAAAAATAAATAAAAGAGTATAAAAGGGCAAGTGTTCCAATGTCTTCGATATGAAAATGTCTTTGATAAGAACACGTCTCGGATTGCGTCTCTTATCGAGTGCTCGGTACCGTGCCTGAGAAACATGAATTCCAAGTGAGTGATAGACTGCATGATCGAGATTGCCCACACTTATAAAAATAAAATAAATGCTAAAGCAAAGGAAAGAGCTAAAAAAGAGTAGAAAACCTCAAGCATGAAAACACAAATATTCAATAGCAAAGTTGCACACCTTGGGGGCTTATCTAGGGTCTTGAGCCTTTATCCCTTTCTTCTATAACCTTTAGTCTTACCACGTTACAACCCTTATAAAGACCTTTCTGAGGTATACATACTAGTGCGAGGTTCGGCTAGAGCTATGTTCGGCCTGATTCCTAACGGATACGTTGGCGCTGGTTCGGTTTTACGTGCGCCTGACTCTGTTTTGATAATTTTATCTTTTTGGCTGATTTTCTTTATAAATAACGTCGTAAAAACTCCGTTTTCGACAACCTGTATTACCTACAACCGATATTCATTCATCAATTCTCTCTCATTCTCTTCTCATTCACCAACTCTCATCAAGATTCTTTTGATCTCTCTCTCTCTTTTTCTAAACTAGCCTTTTACATTCAAAATTCCACATTCGCAAGATCTAGAAACACCTAGCCATATTCGAAGTTGCCTTCGCCCTAGGCGTGAAAGGTTTTAATTTCTGAGGGTTTGGTCCCAAATCTCTTAACCATTATTTAATTTAATTGTTTTGATTATTATTTTCCTTAAAGTTACTAACGCGTGTATTTTGTTATTAGAAAGAGGTACGAGGCATCAAAGTAAGTACTTTAATGGTTTTTATTGATGTTATGATGTAGAGTTCATGCTTAGGTTGTTATTATGATTCCTGGTATCATGTCTAGGGTAATTTTAATATTAAGTATGATTACAAGTATGATTCCTTTTATGTTCTTCCTAATATTTATGATTGTTAGTATCATGTTAGGGTTAAAGATTTGATTTTTGATGTTTAGTGACATGCTTGGGTTTGTTATTAATCTTGTTAGTATCATGCCTAGGATCTTGCTATGTCTTAACATGATTATTATTATTATTGATTATGATTGTTATTATGATGATTATTATTATGATTATACTTTATGATTTATGATTATAATTGTTATAATTATTATTATTGATTATTTATTATTATGATTGTTATAATTATTTTGATGATGATTATTATGTTGCTTGATATATTTATTATTATTGCTTGATCACACCTTTTATGCATGTTTAAAGGGAATTTGTACTTGTAATCACTCTGAATAAGATAATTAATAATCTTGTTAGGGTTAATTTTGATTATAATTCAAGTGATCGCCAATAATAGTTTATTTGTGCATTAAATTTAACCAACATAGATAAACAGGTTTAGGGTTAATCCTATTGATTGCATGTTAGTCAAGAAGCGCACATGAATACGATCAGAATAAAGTAGAGGCCTATTATTAGGGCAGATTCAATCTCTTTTAGGTTGGATTTGTATCTTCATCCCCGAACCCTTATTTGGTTCAAGACCTTATGGAGTTGGCGATCTCTTGGATCGTTAAGGGGTGTAACATTCACCCTGTGAACGGTTTACAAGTTCCTAAAAAACTTGTTTGCGACTCTTTTGCTCTATCTTCTTTCTCTTTGGACGCCACCGTACTTTAGTTTATGATCACAGTGGGGTTCAAGCTAGGGGATTAACGCTTGAAATTATTCCCTACAGTATGTATCCTTAGAGAAAATCATTTTAGCTTTAGTCATTGATTCGATAAAGCTACGCCAATACTTTGAAAGCCAATCTATACGAGTACGAACCAACTACCCCATCAAGGCCATCATGAGAAAACCAGAAATGTCAGGAAGGATGGAGTAATGGGCCCTACATCTAAGCAGGTACGATATACAATACGATCCTAGAACCGCAATTAAGTCACAAGCACTGGCCAACTTCGTGTCAGACTTTAGCCCAACCCTTGAAGAAGAAGCACAGAAAGAGGTATTGGCCCTACAGGAGCCAAAAGCTACACAAAAGTGGACGCACCATACAGATGGTGCAGCAAACATTCGTGGTGTAGGCCTAGGAGTGGTGTTGACATTGCCATAAGGGGATAAAGTAGCACAAGCAATGAGGTGCAATTTCAAAGCAACCAATAATGAAGCAGAATACGAGGCATTAATCACAGGGTTGACTATAGCAAAAGATATGAAGATACAATACCTAGAGGTGATATCAGACTCCTTACTCATGGTAAATCATATTAACGGGGAATATGCAGCAAAGGACGCCAAGATGATATCCTATCAGGAAGTAACAAAGAAGCTGATTAAGGAGTTCAAAGAATTCAAGATAGACCAAGTACCCAGGAACTTGAACACTGAAGCAGACCCCTTGGTAAACTTAGGATCGAATATTAACCCTGGAAAATTTAGAGCTATCCCACTAGTGCACGTACTCTCACCAGCTATAAAGAAAGAGTCAACTATGAGCGTCTACGAAATACAAAAAGATCCTGCAGAGAAGGAAGAGAGTAGCTGGACAAAACCTCTCAAAGACTACCTTCTAGACAAAACAACACCAACAGGGAAAGTGGCAGCACAAGCACTTGCTTTGAAAGCCTCAAAGTATTGTCTAATCAGCAACGTGCTCTTCAAAAAATCTGCAGCAGAACCCTTCCTACGATGTTTAGAAAAAGATGAAGCACAACAAGTTCTACAGTCACTACACAATGGCGAATGTGGAAATCATTCAGGAGGGAGAAACCTAGCAAACAGGGCACTCAGAATGGGATATTACTGGCCCAACATGAGGAAAGACGCTGCAGAATTCTCTAAGAAATGTCTGGCCTATCAGAAACATGCACCTAACACACAAGCCATCTGAAGACCTGCACCCAACATTGACACCTTAGCCATTCATAAAGTGGGGAATGGACATAGTAAAGCTACCTCCGTCATCAAGGCAAAGGGTATACTTCTTAGCAATGACAGACTACTTCTCAAAATGGATAGAAGCAGAAGCATACAAAGACATCAAGGATAAGCATGTCATCTCATTTATCAAGAGAAACATCCTAAGCAGATTTGGAGTACCAACACAAATCATTACAGACAACGGATCCCAGTTCATCAGCAACAAGACAACAAAGTTCTGCAAAGAATGGAACATCTCCCTTATCACATCCACACCAAGATACCCACAAGCAAAGTCAAGCAACAAGGTCCTAATAGGCAACATGAAGAAAAGATTGGAAGGTGCAAAAGGGAAGTGGGCAGATGAACTACCCAATATATTATGGGCAGATAGAACAACTCCAAAAGGTGCTACATGTCATACTCTTTTCTCACTAGTGTACGGATGCAAAGCAGTAATCCCAACAGAAGTGGAAGTCCCCACTGCAAGGTATGGGTTGATGACAGAAGAAAGGAACCAAACCGAATTGGTACATAACCTGGACACCGTAGAAGAACTTGGATGGCAGCCTATCGGCAAGAAGTAGCAAGGTCTTTCAACAAGAATGTCATAGCAAAAGTTTTCAAACAAGGAGATTGGATCCTCGGAAAGGTATACGAAAACACTAGGGAAGTAAACACAGGAAAGCTAGCACCCAACTGGGAAGGACCCTACGAAATCATCAAGATAGTAGGCAATGGAGCCTACAGACTCAGGAACACATAAGGAAAAGAGGTACAAAGAAGCTCGAACGCAGCACACTTAAAGCTCTATCATTTCTGAAGATTGAAGGTACGTAGTTATCATTTCAATTTCGCTTTTACAAAAAAAAAACAAAAAAAAAAACAAAAACACAAAAAAAGAAGAAAAGAAAAAAAATCTTCAACAGCCAAGTGCAGCACGAAAGGTACACACCTTCACTTAAACTTAGTCAATTCATTTTATTTTCACTACCAGTACTGACTTTAGCATTGGAGGGCCGTTGGGAAAACCCACAGCCACCCCTCACCCAATTCTGTTTTGCAAGAACAACAGTTACACTACCATACAAAATACAGGAAAGAAGAACATTGTAACAAAGGTCCATTCCTGCAGAACAAGCAAACATCAACAAATACATGTAAGCAATGTTTCATACGTAATACAACTGTAATACAATAAGGAAATGTTGGCAAAAAAAAAGCACGCATAACATAGAAAAGTAGTAAGATTACTTAGTTGCAAAGAGCAACAAAACAAGCAAAACATCCAGGTGCAGCAAGGCAGCAAAAAAACAAAAAACAAATATCCAACTGCACTAAGGCAGTAAAAACAAACATAACTTAAAATTGTTCATAACTAACAGGTGACACAACACCATTGAAACTAATTCTCCCTAGTGTTGTTAACAGGGACCTTCTCTTCAACAGCAGACTTTGAATCCTCAGGACCATCCTTAGCATCCTCGTTCATAGGAGAGTCAACTTCTTCATCAGCATAGCTCAGCAGCAATGTGCCAGGAGCAGTAGTCCCTGCAGGAAAGGTTTTTTTGAAAGCAGACTTCTCAACAGCATAGTCCCACGCCTCATGCTTTCCCTGTTGATAATCCTCCATCATCTCCAAGCGTGCCTTTCTAAAGTAATAGCTAGCCGCGTCAAGAGAATCGTTCGCAACCTCCTTCAGAGTATTCTTCAGCCCATCCCGATCAGCAAGGCACTCCTTGTACTTGGTCCTTTCAGCCTTCAAAGCATCAGTAGCAGCCTTGTACTTATCAACAAGGGCAACACGTTCCTTCTTCGTGACATCATAAGCCCGAGTGAACTCTGACACCTTGTTTAGTACACCTAGGCACGACTGAAAGCTCTACAATAGCACACAACAAAGTTAGGTGACACAACTAGACATTCAATATTGTTTTGTTGATTTTTTTTTAAAGGAGTATACTATACCTGAAAGGACAGCCCAGCAGCCTCTTGAGAAAGGTCAGCAAAAGTCTGCGAGGATTGACACTCCTTGAAAGCTGGGAAGAGAAAATTACCCATATGAGGGGCTAAAGAGTCATAAGAAAAGTTGACAACATCAATAACAGCAGGAATCTCCAGTTTTCTCTTAAGATTGTTGTGAGGAGGAGGTGGAGGAGGAGCACTCCCTAGAGGCTTCACATTAGCCGGAGCAGGGACATCCTTTGAACCCTTAGAAGAGGCCCGCAATCTAATGCGACCTAGGATGGAGGAAGAACTAAGCAATTCATGAGACCTCAGCGACCTTGAAGTATCTACAAAGAACACAACAGGTTCATTAAGGAATACAACAAATCTAACAAAGAACGCAGCAAGGAATGTAGCAGGATTTACAGAGAACACGACGAAAGTATAAATGGAATAACAAGTTCAACAGGGTACATAACAAGTTCAGAAAGGAAAAATGAACAGAAAAGTTAATTGAAGCAAAGTATCACTGTATAGAAACAACAAAGCAGAAGACATAGCCACACTACCACAAGTAAATCCCCAACAGGGAAAACTACATAACAACAAAACCATGACTCAACAAAAAGGAAAACAAACCTTGAGACATAGTAGGGGCAACTTTCTGCTCGAAATCTGAATCATCCAAAGTCTCAATCTGGACAACTACTTCAGGCTGCGTTAACTTGATAAAATATCTCTCGTCCGCACTCAACTCGTACAACTTTTCAATCAAAGAGGGAGACTAAGAACGTTGCTTCAACTTACTCACTGCAACCACCAAGCAAATAAGCCCAAATCAACAAAGAAAGAAAATAGCACAGAGAAAACAAAGAAATAATATACCTTCAGCTTCAACAGTGTCAATCAAAAAATCACAACCATCACCCAGTGAATCAATCCTCACAAAGAAAAACTTGTGGTACCACTTCTTGTCAAACGCCTTTTCCAAATATGTCACCAAAGGACCAACACCATCCTTCAAACGAAGTCCAACTCGACCCTTTCCACTAATCCTAATAGTGTAAGGATAGCATAAATCCCTTACATCAAGCTCTATACCTAACTTCACACTCAGCAAGTCAAGAATTCTCAAAACCCTCTAAGTTTGGGGCAATAACTGACAAGGGGAAACCTTAACCCTAGACAGAAATTGACGAACAAGGGTAGCAAAAAGGGAAATTATGCCCAATTACAATGGGATACTCGAATAAACACACCTAACTAGGGGCAGTCCAGTCGGCCCTCTCCTTGGAAGATGGGATTTTCACCACCACTCCATCAGGAAATCGCACAACAGTGGCGATTTTCTGAACTTCCTCCTTCATCACATGAGAAGGATAAACGTCCTTGGCAGGGAAGACGTTCGGCGCAACCAAAACTGGCTTCTTCACACACTCATCAACGTCAGCAAACACCACTTTCACAGCATCACCCATCGCAAAACACAAGAGAAGTAAAAAAACAAAGAAATAGAGAAGAACGAAGAAGAGAAAGAAAATACCTGATAAAAATTCGAAATTGGGGCAAAGAAGTGAAATGATTTAATGTAAGCCTGCACACCCAATAAATACGGCAAGAGAATCAAATCCGCCTTTCACAGTTATCAAAGCACTTGCCTTAAAACCGTCACCACAAACCGTATTTTTGTTAACCGTTGAGATAATTCCCAAAATTCGAATATCTTTCCAACGGCTCCTTTTAGGTAATTTTCACCTTCAAGGCTTGAACATAAAAATTAGGGGCAATTGTTGGGCCCGTATCACTAAGCAACCCAATACGCCTAGGGCATTGCTCAATAACCAAAGGATACACTAAGACAAGCAAGGCGGCCTGATTGGAACAAGTATAGCAAGCAAAGATTGAAGTATCAATCATGGTGATACTTGCCAAGAATACACCTATAGAACAGGGAAGTAGAATAAATTAAGAAGATCTTCTACATTTTTAATATATTTTATATCTCTGTAACCCTAATGGGTCCTAAGTATAAATAGCATAGTAAGACATCATAATACTCATGTACGCAGACATACACCTCAATATAAACTAAATATTTTGCTTATGGCTATGGATCTTAGTCCCTGCTAAACAAGGAAGTCTATCCTTACTCAGTATTGTGTCTTTGAACTCATCTCTTTAGTCTTATTGTGTATTTATTGCTTATTTATTTGTTATCTATTGCTTTGTTATTATTCTTGGTTGCTATATTCAATAATTGTAGATTGATTGTTATTACCCCTCAAATCCTAGCAAATTCTTTGATGTCCTACTGAGATTTGCCTAAACACTAAAAAAATTATAAAAAAAAAAATTGACTTCATATGATAGCGTAAAATCACACTGATCCTACTTGAATCATACCAAATCTAAGATTATACACCCAAAGAGACCTAATTCGAAATTGACATAACCTAAATATTTTTCTGATCTGAATTGAAATTTTCTCTATCCAAAATTAACATAAATTAACAGCAACATCAAAATTGCATATTACAGATTATCTATTTCATATAATATTATCCCCCTCCTTTTTAATAGCAACATGATCCGAATGCCTAGTTGAAGGTCGCTTCCTATTAGTGAAACAATTAACAAATAGAATCATAATACATCAACACGATGAGGCTGCGCCTTTGAGGACGGTGAAGCAAGACGGTCCTACAAAACGAAATAGCTTTTATGGTTTTTCTTATTGGCCGGTAAAATCCCTCCATTCAATTTGTTCCTTAGTTATAATTGGTGGATTTATTGTGTTGTTTGATTATGAAATTAATTAATTTTTTTTACTAGGAACAGAGGACATATGGATTCTTCAAATGGGTTGATGAGGTTGATAATATTCACGATCTACAAGCATGAATTATTGATAGGAACTCAATTATCATGGAGTTGGAGGAAAAAATTGAGCTGCTGAAGGAAAAGGTGAGGAAGTTGAAGGCAAAACAGGAAAAATTGGTTGACGGGGTTGAAGAGACGGGGATCGCCACGACTGAAACGCTCTTTTGAGATGAAAGAGAAAAACAATGATAAGAAGCTCATGTTGATCTTATCTTCTCTTGGGAATTTTTCACTGTAATGTTGTTGATGAGGTGAAGGGAGTAGTACTAGGAGGTAGTACTAGGTAAGGATGTGAATGGTCCTTTTTTGGGATTTAATCTAGGTTGGTGGGATTATGTTGTGGGGGTGTAGGTCTGTTTTTGGGTTTAAGAAGCTCATTTGTTGTTAATGATGGTTTAATTTCTATTTGTAGCAGTAATTTCAGTGAAAAGTGCAGCAGTAGTAGCTCTACTTTTGTTGTTGTCATGGTTTTAGGTGTTATTTGATAGGGCGACATTATTTAGGTACTTATTGTAAATCTTTTGAACTGGATTAATATGATGTGTTTTGAAGTATGTATCTTGAATTGGTTATATTGGCACTTATCATACATTTGCAAACAACATGTGCATAAAAAACTCATTTTTCATGGAAGATTATGAAATGTAATGAAAAAGAGACATGTTCAAAATATACTTAACATAGTTAAAACATTAGTACCAAAGTTACATCAGACTAACACATGTTCAATACATTACCAAATTAACACAACTGAAGTACATATGGGTTACAATCACAAGAACAAAATGAACACTTAACAACCTGATACTAAGAACACCAACAAGCCTAACCTAATCATAGTTAATTTTTCCATCATTTGTAGAGGTGGATGCTTGACTGAAATTGAAGGAGTATGTGATGGTGAAGGCATAGACATCTGCAGGTGCACTAGATCCTGGTGCCTGCGACACAAAGTAGTATAGATAGGTAGTAGAAGTTCACAAAGTAATCGAGAATAATAATAAAATAAATGAAGATGGGTTCTTACATTAGTGAAAGATGTTCCATCAAGTGTCAAAAAAACACCTAATCCATGGGGCACAACGGTGCTCCCACTTCTCTTACCCCCTACTCCCACCCCTAGAATCCTTGTCACCTCTACTCCCACCTCTGCCAACTGCTTCACCTCCTCTACCAGAAGCTCTCCCTCCCCTACCAACTGATTCCCCTTCCATACCACCAGTTCTCCCACCCCTTACACCTGATTCCCCTCCCCTGCCACTAGTTCTCCTACCCCTTACACCTGATTCAGCTCCCCTACTACCAGATCCTCCTGTAGTAGATCTTCCCTTTACCCCCCTGCTAGCACCACTTCTAGTCACAACTCTGTTCCTTTTCCTATTCTAGAGGGTTCTGCACTAGCTGTGTGGTGAGCATGGGTTTGTGAAACTTGTTGTTGTTCTTTATGATAGGGGTTTTCTTAGGCTTGCCCCTTGGTCTCTTTGCAGGAGGTTTAGTTGGTAGGAGGGTAGAATTTCCAGGGTTAGGGCAACCTCTTTTTTTGTAGCCTTTTTCCTTACACAAAGTGCAAGTCATTTCTATGCCATGCTTACTAAGCCTTCCAAGCTTCTTGGGATCTTCAAATGGGTCCTTTCTCCTTTTTCTCCTTGGTCTTCCTGGTCCAAATTTGATTGGAGGTGGGTTAAGGGAAAGCTTTTTTCTGGGCCAGTTCCTCTCACCATCAACTAGAGGGATTGAAAAACAATATGCTTTGGTATACTGAGATGTTGTATAGGTTGCATCTACAAAATCCTCTGAATTATTGTGTATGAAAAAAAATGGCAACCACAGCATGACAACAAGGAATGCCAGTGAGATCCCATTTCCTTCAAGTGCAAGGGCCTTGCATTCAAGTCCACTTTCAAGCTTTCCAATTGATAGTTAACTTGGAAGACTGTGTGTAGATAGAAATACATCACATTTGCTGCTCAAGGAAGGGTTACCTGGTGTTTATTAGACAGAATAACCAATCCTGCACCATCATCAAAGGAGAGGCTCTTTTTCAAGTTTAACATGCATGAACCATTCCTATGATGCATTGTTCTCTCCTTCCACCACAGCCCAAGCAATGGGGGTACATCTAGTCATTGCCATCCCTACCCACTGCTGACATCAACTGCCCCCCCCCCCCAAGAAATGTTTTCAGGAAACATGCATCCACACATATTACCTTCCTAGAACCAGCTTTAGAACCCTTCCTCAAACCATCAAAACAAATGTAGAGTCTTTGAAAAGTTAGGGGGCCTTTTTTGTAATGTTTGTATATAACCAAATCCACATCAGTGCCAGGACAAGCAGCTTTTAGGACTATAAGATACCTATCAACCTTTCCATAGTGCTCTCTCATGGAACCATGCAGCTTCTTATGAGCATACCACTTCACTTTGTATGCAAAATCCCTCTTCATAATCACCCTATAAGCTCTCCTCACAGTCTCAATTATTTCTTTTGCTGGCCAATGAGGTCTAACCTTGAATACATTCAACAGTTGCTCAGCTAACCAGGTTGATTTCAGCTGGATGTTCTTCTCTATGTTTCTAAGTCAAGCATGATCATCCTTCACTGTCTTAACTACAAAAGACCCTCTCCTGGAATCCCAGGATGCATAAAACCAGAAAGGACAACCCTGCCTACACTTTACACCTATTCTTTGCTGCATCCTTTTGTTTGCAGCCACTACACACTAGTTCCTTCCTTGATAAATAGAAAACTTAGAAACAGCTTGCTTAAAGTCTTCTCTACAAGTAAATCTATGTCCAAATTTTCCATTCAAAGTTTGATAAGTTAGTGTCTCTCCCAACTAGCAACCCTCTTCTGGATTTTCTATCTTCTACAGTGATGTCCTCATCACTTGGTGGTGGTGTGTGTATCTCTTCATCAGTATCTTCATACTCTAAAACTATATTCCCTTCCCTCACAACTTGATGCCTCACAGCTGACCCCTCTTCTCTTTGGTACTCAGATTACCTTTAGCAGCCTCAACTTGTATTTTATGTGCTAGCTCAATAGTACTACAATTAAACCCGTTAACTTAATCTTTAGCTACACTTTGCTCATCATCACGTGTGTCAACTTCAAACACCTCATGTTCCCTCAAGTCATCCAGACCTTCTTCCTTAATAGCCTCACAATCAGGCCAAAAACTAGCTTCATATATTTGACAGTCAGCTAACTAATCATCCTCTTCAGTTCATACTTATTGTAGTCTATATCATGAGTTGCAACATAATCTTGGTCACTTTGTTCACCACTCAAATTGTGTTTCTCATAGTCCTCACTGTTCCACTCATCCCCACTCAAGTTTGCAACATACAGCAATTTCTCTAAGGGAATGGGGCTTTTAGGTCTAGGATCTTCCGAGTCATAATCATCAGGAACCCTAGATCTAACAAAGTTATCCTCAAGGTATGAAGTGGTTTGTGATTCTGTTTGAGTAGGTTGTGTTTGAGTAGGTTTCTCCACTACTAGAAAACATGCAAATTGCGATGGAAATTTTTCGTCGAAAACACCCTATTTTGCGTCGGAAAACCCATTTTTTGACGGAAATTCCGTCGCAACCAGTTGTCGCAATAGTTGTTGTCGGAAAATCACCCTTTTTTGACGAAATTTCCGTTTTCGACAAAAGTCAGTCCGTTGGAAGTGATTTATGGCCCGGCAAAGTCCGTCGGAAAATTCCGACGCACTGAATTCCATCGGGAATTTCCGACGAAATTTCCGTCGAAAAATGCTTTTAAAAAAACAAAAAAAAAAAGCACACCGCTACCCCAGTACCACCGCAAGCCGTCACCCCATACCACCTACCCCCACCTCACACAACCAGCCAAACCCTCACCAGACCCACACCCAACCCCACCAACCGTATCACCAGCCCACACCAGAACCCCTACCCACCACCCACCTAAATCACCACCGCCACAGCCACCTACCTAACCAGATTTACCCATCTACAACCACCACCGCCACAGCCACCTACTTAACCAGATCTACCACCCCACCATTCACCTCAATCACCACCCCCACCACCAAAAATCATCACAACCCAAAAATTAACAAAAAAATAAAGAAAAAAAATTAAAATCCCAACCTAAGCCCCTAAACACTATCTCCAACAGCCACCACCCACAACCACCATAAATTGTAAAAAATATCCGATAAAACAACAAAATAACATCAAAATTGAAAAAAAAAAATAGATACATACCTTAATTCTACCACAAATAACCTCGAAAATGGGTTTAAGAGGTCAAATTCGACCATGAAAACTCTAAACCTAAAAACCTTTGATTTCAGCATGAAAAGAGAGAGAAAGGGCGAAATAAGATAACCCCTAACCTTTGTTGTTTTTAATGTCGGTGATTACTTATTGAGGTCAGTGTTAATGTTGTCGTGGTGGTGGTAAAAGAGGGGAAAGTAGAGAAGAGAACGAGAGGAAAGAGAAACAAAGGAGAACGAGAGAAAAAGCGAACGAGAGAGGAGGAGAGGAGAGGAGATCAAGAGAAGAAGAGGAGATACAACGAGAAGGACATAGAGGGAGAAGAGAGAGGAGAATGAGAGGAGAGAGAATAGGAAAGACATAAAGAGGCGGATGCTTTTTGGGTTTTTTTTGGAGGTAAATGTGTTTTATTTTTAAAAAAAATATATGTTCCGACAGAATATTCTGTCGGAAATTTCCGACGAACTATAAATCCGTCGGAAAAGTTAATTTCCGTCGGAAAAAGCTAAATTTCCGACGAATTTTTATTCCATCGGAAATTTCCGACGGAATTGAAGAATTCGTCGAAAATATCAGACGGAATAAAAATCCTTCAGAAATTTAGCTTTTTCGACAAAATAATGGGTCTGTCGGAAGCAGTCCGTCTCAATTAGCCTGTTTTCTAGTAGTGTTCAGGGATAAAAGGGGTAGAAGGGACCAGTTTTAAATAAAGCCTCAGAAGATGCTTTTTTGGTTTTGAGATTGCTTTTTTTATCTTTTTGTGGGTCCACACTGGGGTCTGATTTTTTAGTTTGTTAGGACAGTGAAATTATGTTGTTTGACAGCTCATTAGATTCCTTTGTCAACCTTGTAGACCTTCTAGGAGTGAGTTTTTTGGGTCTAGAGGTCTCAACTGGATTACACATGGGTTGGCAATACTTGACCGGTTTGTGATGTTTTAATTAGGGTCAAAAAGTCAGGACCTTTGATATCATGGACAACATATATACAAGTCAATGCATCTACTTTGCAAAGCAACTTCACCCATTTCTCTGACCTCATTGTCATCATACACACTCCTCATTCCACTCTCCAGATCAAGCCCAGGCATCAAATAATACAACTTTAATTTACCAGTATAAACACCACATATATCACCTAACTCGTTCAGGTAAAACCAACACAATTCAATAGGATCAACAGCAAAAGTCCTATAAATCCCCCCATAATGCACCCACGATCCATTTCTCTCTTTCTTAAACACACCACCAGTATAAACACCACATCTATCAAGTAACTCATTCAAGTAAAACCAACACAATTCATCAGGGTCAACAACAAAAGTCCTATAAATCCCCCCATAATACACCCACAATCCATTTCTCCCTTTCTTAAACACACCACCATGATAGAATTTCAGAGTTATACAATCCATATCAATCTAAAATTAAAAAGGGGGTATCACAATTTAGGGTTCAATACAAAATTTGAAAAAAAACATGCATAATTCTTCAATTAATTGGCTTCAATAAAAAACACACAATAAGTTACAGATGATCTAACAACAATATTTTTCACTTAATAAACGTTTAAGCAAGTTAGGGTTCAGTCATCTACCTGGAAAACAAAAGCGCAGCAATTCTTTCCCCAAATCGCAATTCCATTTCAACATTGTACACCGTCTTTATAATGTAGCCTGATTTTTAAACATAAACAAAAAATTTTAAAAATTTTATTCAGAATCCATGGAAATCGTTAAGGATTAGTTTTTTTTTTTAAAAGATAAAAAAAGGGTTAGTTGATAAAGAAGGAGGGAATTGAGATTAGTTGACATGTTGCTTAGGTTGCCTGTAAAAAGGCTTGTGATAAGAATATCAGGATTGGCAGGCTAAAGTCGTATCACCTAATCAAAAGTAATTCCCGAAACAACTAACTAATAATAGATAGGGAAGTAGGGTCGAATCCACAAGGACACGAGTCTTTCTATTCCTAATTGACTAATATTATCTAGATTATCAAGTAACCAAATTTGTTGTTGTAAAAGGAATTAACTAAGGAAAATAAAAGTAGGGAAAATAAAAGTAAGGAGGAATCAATTAATAAAAGCCTAGGGCATAGGTTCACCAATAAATAATATTCTCAGCGTAAAACATAATAATCAATCATCAATGCATCAATTAATCAGATCATAAAGGGCTTTCGCTACGTATTACAATCACAGAGTTAATCTACCGGTAATAAATCTCATCTATCGACTCTCGACTTAACCATTTATAAATTAGTCTACCCATTGAAACTAAGTCTAAACATCAATTTTCATCTCTCGAATCTCGAATCAATATTGCTAAACTCATACAAGTTAAATCTGGCCAAATCTAATTGAATAGCATTAAATTAATCAATAGGAAATCAATCAAGTATTGACAATCAACAATAATAATTTACCCCTACATATTATTTATGGATCCCCACAAACCCTATAAATAAAACTACTCATACATAATTAAAACTAAACTAATCAAAGCAATTAAATAGAGCAAAGTAAAAAGCAAGAATTAAGATAAAGAGAATAATAGCATTAAAGTAATAAGAGAACAAAATAATAAAATTGATACGAAGAGTAGAAATAGAAAGAAAACTAAAAGAAATCTCAAAACTAAAGTAAAGAAAATAGTAATACGGATTGTAGACACCCATTGTGTCTCCCCAAAACCAAACCCGATGATGAATACCTTTCGCGTCGAATCATAATCGAATGAAGGGAAAGTGTGGAAATTCTAATGTTGTGGTTAGTTTTTAATAAAAATCTTTCTTTCTGTTTTCGAAAACCTGTTCTATTTTATGAAAATAGCCAATCCAGTTCATTTTTGTCCATGACAAGGGCCAATAATGGTGTAGTTAGATGGGGCTCGAAAAGAGCTTTCCAACGGCATATTATAAACCCAATTCCGATGAATAATGAGGAAGTTATGGCCAAAATACTAAACTGGGCCCTGATTGGTTCTTATATGCGGCCCAATGATCTAGAGGGGGGACTATTATGAATTATCATTCCTAAAGCTATTAGTATTGATTAAAGTCTTCTAGAATCTTCTCGAAGGTTTTTTAAATCCTAATTGGATTAGGATTGAAAATTGTTTTTATGAGTTTTATTTGGGCGATTTTACCCTTCGTACTGATTTTACGACTCGATTTTATCGAGAAATAGATTCTGCGTTGAAAGCGCGTTGAAAACCTTCTGCATCGCCAAACGACAGGTTCGTCGCCTGGCGCTGCAGTGCAGCACCTGGCGACAAGCCCTGTCGTTGGCGACAAGAAGATGTTTTATTCCTTTTCAAACTCTGATTTGTTTCTATCGACTCCGGACTATTTTCTTATAAATAGGGTCCCTCGACCTCCGTTTTTCAATAACTAGAATTCTCTTATTCTTTTCTCTCTCTAAGCTAAAGCTTATTCTCTCTCTCCCTCTTTCTAGCCTAGCCTTTTACAAACACAATTCCTCAAACATAGCACTAGACATACCTAAACAAGTTTGAAGTTGCCTTCACCCTAAACGTGAAAGGTTTAATATTTCTAAGGGTTTGGTCCCAAATCTCTATTTCAATTATTTAATTATTTAATTTTATTATTTTCCTTGAAGTTACTAACGTGTGTGTTTTGTTATTAGAAAGAGGTAAGAGGCATCAAAGTTAATAATTTAATTGCTTTATTGATATTTTGATATAGAAATCATGCTTAGGTTATTTTATTTTGATTCCTAGTATCATGTTAGTATGTTTTATTGCTTCCTAGTATCATGTTTAGGGTTAACTAATAATTCTGATATTATTATGATGCTTCCTATTTCTTTCCTAATATCATGTTAGGGCTAAATATTTTATCTTTATTGTTTAGTGACATGCTAGGGTTTGTTATTAATCTTGTTAGTATCATGCCTAGGATCTTGCTATTAACATTATGCTTTAACATGATTAATTTAATTATTATTATTTTAATGATTTTGATGATTATGCTTATTATTGTGTTGCTTGATGTTTATATTGTTATTGCTTGATCACGCCTTTTATGCATGTTTAAAGGGAATTTGTACTTGTAATCACGTTTAATAAGATAATTAATAATCTTGTTTAGGCTAATATGATTATAATTCAAGTGATCGCCAATAATAGTTTTATTTGTGCATTAATATTCAACCAACATAGATAAACATGTTTAGGGTTAACCTATTGATTGCATGTTAGTCAGAAAGCGCACATGAATACGACTAGAATAAAGTAGAGGCCTATTTTATAGGGCGAGTTCTTTCTCTTTTAGATTGAATTCGTACCCTCATCCCCGAACACCAGCCATGGTTCTAGACCTATTGGAGTTGACGATCTCATGGATTGTTAAGGGGTGTAACCTTCACCCTGTGAACGGTTTACAAGTTCCTAAAACCTGTTGGCGACTCTTTTGATCTAGCTTCCTTCCCTTTGGACGCCACCATGCTTAAGTGTATGATCACAGTGGGGTTCAAGTTTGGGTTAATGCTTGAAATATTCCCTACACGGAGAAATAATAAAGCTAAGAAAAACAAAAGAAACTAATACTCTAATACTACTAATCTACGTCCCCCCCCCCAAGCTAAATTCGACAAGGTCCTCATTGTCTTAAAGGGAAGCTAGTAGTCAAGGTGGCTAGTCCTCATCATCACCACATCAGTGTCACCAAAGCCTCAAGGATTTCAATGCATCTCTTTGGAACAAATTTGGGCAAGAATGAAACAAAGTGTTAGTGGGAAAAAGTCCAAATTTAAGTCAGGTGTACTCTTTTGATCATAACTTTTAATATACAAGTGATAATGCAGTGATTCTAATTGCATCGAAAAGTAGACTTGAAGAGCTTTACAACGATGGGTCACACGCCAAAAATCCAATAAGAAACACAAAAGCATTGGCCTATTGAAGTTCACAAATTCTGCTGCCGCGTACCCGCGCCCAACCGGGTCGACCTCTGCCCGGTCGAACCCAATAGCAGTCCAACGTGAATGAGGCCTTCTCTAGATCAAAATCTGCACAAAAACAAACACCTACAATCATAAGATATACTCTCCTTACCTCGCTAAAACAAAACAAAAATAAAACACACAAAAGTAAGAAAAAAACTAAGCTAAAAAAAATAAAGTACGGGTTGCCTCCTGCAAAGCGCTGGTTTATCAAGGTCCCTCTCAACCATACTTTTTCTTTCGATCGGAGGAATTCAATGCCTTGAGTAACTTATCAAACGCTCTCGCAAACATTTCATTAAGCACTAGATAGGGCTTAAAAATAAGTACACTTATCTTTACATAGAAAAAATTAGGAGCATATAAAGGAAACTCAAGGTAAAAAGAAAAATCAAAAGAAAGATAAGAAAATATACCACAACCTTCTACTTCCTCCGCTAAGAATTTAGAATTAATAGAACGAAAATGGAGGTAGTCATTGTCTTTATCATCCAATAATGACTTGAAAATTTTACCCTCACAAATAACCTCATTATAAACAAAGGAATTTTCAACCACCGTTTCTACAACTAATGATTTTTCAATCACCGATTCGTCAACCAATGATTTTTCAACCACAAATTCTATAACGGGTTCTTCATCCTTAATAGTACTCTTATTATTATAGTGTCCATAGACATTTTCATCAAGATCCTTCCAATAACTTTCATTAGCAACTAATCAATCCGAATATGATCATATGTATATGGAAAGACTCTAAAACCATCAAGAGCACGCACGAAAAACTCACTATAAGGGCATTCAGGATTTTCATGTCAAAGACGTTGACAACAACAATAATTAGGTGTTGCATAAAAATCATATAACTCTTGAAGTGGCATAAGCATGGATATTTTCAATTCTTAAGGAATAAAAAGAGAAAATTAATAATAATCTAGACTCTAATAATAACCAGAAATAAAAATTAAATTGTTTTCCCGGCAACGGCGCCAAATTTTGAGAGGCTAAAGTCGTATCACCTAATCAAAATTAATTACTAAAACCATGAACTGATAATAGATAGAGAAGTAGGGTCAAATCCACAAGTAAACGAGTCTTTTTATTCCTAATTAATTAATATAATCTAGATTATCAAGTAACCAAATTTGTTGTTGTATAAGGAAATAAACTAAGGAGAATAAAAGTAGGGAAGAATAAATTAAAGAGGAATCAATTAATAAAAGCCTAGGGCTTAGGTTCACCAATAAATAATATTCCATTGTAAAACATAATAATCAATCATCAATGAATCAATTTATCATATCATAGCGGGCTTTCACTACTTTAGACACCCAAATGTGGCTCCCCAAGACCAAACTTAGTGATGAATACCTTTCACGTCATTTGATTATCAGACGAAGTGAAACTGTGAAAGTCTAGTGATGTGGTTGTTTTTATTAAAATATCTCTCTTTCTATTTTTGAAAATATACTCTATTTATGAAAATAGCCAGTCCAATTTAGTTTGGTCCATGATAATGGTCCAATAATAGTGTAGTTGTATTGAGCTCGCAAAGAGCTTTCCAACGATATAGTATAAGCCCAATTCCGATGAATATTGAGGAAGTTATGACCAAAATACTAAATTGGGCCCGAAATGAATTTTATATGCGGCCCAATAATCTAGAGGAGGGCCTATTAATTATTATTCCTAAAGTTATTAGGATTTACTTTAATCTTCAAGAATAATCTAGAAGGTTATTTTAAATTCTAATGGAATTAGGATTGATAATTATATTTTAAAGAGTTTTACTTGGAATAAAATAAGTGTTTTATGATAAACCCGGTTTTAATTTGATAAACGTGGAATTTACTGCTTAATCATATTAAAAAGAGGATTCTGCATACAAAGCACGTTTTATTTCTTACTCAGCACAAGGCGACAAGCCTGTCGCCAGGCGCTGGTTCCTGTCATTCGCGACTGGAGGTTTTTAATTTCGAATGGAACTTCATTTCTTTTCTATCAGTTTCTGAACTATTTTTCTATAAATAGGGTCCTTGGCCTCCGTTTTCAAGGGTCCCATAATTTTTTAAATTCTTTCTCTCTCTAACCTAGAAGCTTATTCTTCCTCCCTCTTTCTAAACCTTCCCTTTTTACAAAATTCCGCATTCACAAGTTCTAGACACACCTAGTCAAGTTCGAAGATGCCTTCGCCCAAGACATGAAAGATTGATAATTTCTGAAGGTTTTGTCCCAAATCTCTATTTCAATTATTCAATTAAATTTTTTTATTTATTATTTTCCTTGAAGTTACTAATGCGTGTATTTTGTTATTAGAAAGAGATATGAGGCATCTAAGTAAGTAATTTAATTGTTATTGTTTTGATATACTTCCTCCGTTTCTATTTAGATGACTAACATTCCTAAAAAGGAAATGTCACAATACTTGACCTATACTATAAATGGAAAGTTTTTATCTATAAAATCACATAATTACACATAATCGGCCCCACTTACTATATGCTTAATAGTCCCCAAATCCCTTGCTCCTTCAACCCTTCTCCATTAAAGCCCCACCTACTCCATTAAAACCACCACCCACACTAGAATCACTCCCTCACCGGAAACCACCGAAAACCACCACCCGTCCTCAAATACCACCACCCCTGACCCACTGAAATTTTCCACCACATTGTGTAACAAACCACCGTAGAAAGCCACCACCTCTTCCACTGTACAACCACTACCCTCTCCAAAAATCACCACCCATCACAATGTGCTACCCACAACTCACTAGAAATCATCAATTCATTGCCCTACTGCCCAATCTACCACCCTAACCCCACCAAAATATGCTACTACGCACCGATTATCCATCTTTGCGATCCTTACTCATCGGAAATCACATACCCACTACTGAAAATCATCACCCCAACACCACCACCAACATCGTACCTTAGCTCTATATTCTCTCTCTTCAAACCCTCTAACTATTAGATCTATAACCCACCACCACTTTCACCCAACCACTCTTTATCTTTGGTTGAAGATAAAAAAAAAAGATGAAAAAAGGAAATTGAAAGGAAGAATTAGGTAGATCTAATGAAAGAGGATGAAAGAGAAAGAGGGTAATAGGTGGACATTGAAGTGACGCGTGACGACAAGAGGGAGGATGAAGTGACCACCTCAATGACCACCTCCCCACCATAATTGAAGTGACGCGTGATGGCAAGAGGGAGGATGAAGTATTCTTGGCGTCCATGTATCTGAGTGTCGATGGTGTTATGTGGGGTTCTGGGATAGTGGGTTAATTAATTATGCTTTATAACCTAACAAAGTTATTAAGCTATTCACAACACTTTCTCTCTCTTCTCTCTTAAAATGTGTGCCAAGAGCTATGGGTCATCTATTTAGAAACGGAGGAAGTAGAAATCATGCATTGATTATTTTGATTCCTAGTATCATGTTAGGATGTTTTATTGTTTCCTATTATCATGTTTAGGGTAATAACTAGTATTTCTAATATCATGTATGTTTCTAGTATCATGGTTAGATTTTTTCCTATTCTTTCTTATATTATGTTAATATCACGCTAGGGCTAAAGATTTTATCTTTATTGTTTAGTGACATGCTAGGATTTGTTATTAATCTTGTTAGTATCATGCCTAGGATCTTGCTAATATTATTATGCTTTATTGATATTATTATTATGATGATTGTCATTATTATGTTGCTTGATATATATTACTATTTTTATTTCTTGATCACACCTCTTATGCATGTTTAAAGTGAATTTATACTTGTAATCACGCTTAATAAGATGATTTATAATCTTGATTAGGCTAATATGATTATAATTCAAGTGATCGCCAATAATAGATTTGTTTGTGCATTAATATTCAACCAACATAGATTAAACAAGTTTAGGGTTAATCTATTGATTGTATGTTAGTCAGAAAGTGCACATGAATACAAGGAGAATAAAGTAAAGGCCTATTTTTAGGGCAGGTTCAATATCTTTTAGGTTGGATTTGTACCTTCATCCCCGAATATCCAGTCATGGTTCCAGACCACTAAGGAGTTAGTGATCTCATGGATCGTGAAGGGTGTAACCTTCACCCTGTGAACGATTTACAAGTTCCTAAAACTTGTTGGCGACTCTTTTACTCTAGCTTTCTTCCCTTTGAACGCCACCATGCTTAAGTGTATGATCACAGTGGGGCTCAAGTGTGGGTTACTTGAAATATTCCCTACAGTTTTTTGGCGACTCCACTGGGGAGGATTTCTATTTTGATTCTTGAAATTTATTTTGGCAATAATTTAGAATGAGTGGATGAGATTCAAAAAGTTCTAAGTATTTCATGTGCTTAATTTTGATTAACATTATTGGCATAAGCTTAAAAAAGGTCCGCATTAGAAAGACCATCCGTAATGCGTCAAAAACATAGGATTTTTACACGTAGGAAATTAGGGAAATATCTTTCACAACTAGAATCGAAATAACGCTGCGAAATACTGTAAAATTGAAGAACAGAAAGCTGCTAAGGCATGTAGGAACTGGTGTTGAGAAAATAGTGCCATCGCAATACGATGGCTCTGTCGCCTGGCGACAATAATCGTCATCTGGCGACAGAGTCATAGTCTGGCAACGGGCACTGTAGTCTCGCGCCGAGTTCTTCTAATACTGAGCAAGAAATCTACCTTCTTGTTTCAACCAGTTCAAGTACTTTCTGATCGGTTTTACTTCCTGATTGAGTTTTTCCCTCTTTACTGAACCCATATGTGTTCTACATATGGTCATAAGCCTCTAGGGATTCACGCTCCATCTACCCAATCGAACGCTCCTGGAAACGACGGGTACATTCGAGTTTGTGAATTCACTAAACCGTGGAAGCAAGTTTAACTTGCGGGGTCCCATCCATACACGTAAATCCTTCCAAAGGTAAGGCTTCCGCGCGATGCATCCGGACTCATAACCATGGACCCTTTTTGACTAACACATATCCTTGAACTTTAGAGAACTAGAGCCATAGTTTGGTTGCAAACTCATTGCATAATATTGTGCTTACTTGACTACTTGTGCATTCCTTGCTTGTGAATAACCTATACTTCCTCCATTTCTAAATAGATGACCCATAACTCTTGGCATACATTTTAAGAAATAAGAGAGAGAAAGTGTTGTGAATAGCTTAATAACTTTGTTAGGTAATAAAACATAATTAATTAACCCACTATCCCAGAACCCCACTTCACACCACCGAAACTCAGATACATTGAAGCTAAGAATACTTCATCCTCCCTCTTTCCGTGACGCGTCCCTTCCATGACCACTCCCCACCATAATTCCTCTCTCCTTCAACCAAAGTTCCACCTATTACCCTCTTTCTCATTCATCGGATCTACCCAATGCTTCCTTTCAATTTCCTTTTTTCATCTTTTTTTTCTCTTCAACCAAAAATAAAGAGTGGTTGGGTGAAAGTGGTGGTGGGTTATAGATCTAATAGTTAGAGGTTTTAAAGAGAGAGAATATAGAGATAAGGTACGGCGTTGGTGGTGGCATTGGGGTGATGATTTTCAGTAGTGGGTACGTGATTTCCAATGAGTAAGGATTGCAGAGATGGATAATCGGTGCATAGTAGCATATTTAGGTGGGGTTAGGGTGGTAGATTGGGCAGTAGGGAAATGAATTGATGATTTCCAGTGAGTTGTGGGTAGCACATTGTGATGGGTGGTGATTTTTGGAGAGGGTAGTGGTTGTATGGTGGAGAAGGTGGTGGCTTTCTACGGTGGTTTGTTACACAATGTGGTGGAAAATTTCAGTGGGTCAGGGGTGGCGGAAAGGGTGGTGGTATTTGAGGACGGGTGGTGGTTTTTGGAGGTTTCCGGTGAGGGTGTGATCCCGGCGAGGGAGTGATTCCGATGTGGGTGGTGGTTTTAATGGAGAAGGTGGGGCTTTAATGGAGAAGGGTTGACGGAGCAGGGGATTTGAGGGTTATTAAGCATATAATAAGTGGGTCCAATTAAGTGTAATTATGTGAGTTTGTAGATAAAAACTTTCCATTTTTAGTATAGGTCAAGTATTGTGACATTTCTTTTTAGGAATGTTAGTCATCTAAATAAAAACGGAGGAAGTATGTCTTTACACTAATCGTTTGTTTGATTTGTGAATGAGTCTGAATAAACTAATTAATGACTAAAGAACTTTGCTTGATTAATTAATTAATATAAATAATTAAAGTCTAAATAAATTCATCATACCTGACTTAGTACGACTATAGGTTTGTCCCTTTAGAGTAAGATACTGGAAACAGTCCCAGGCCAATGTCCCAGCAATGGCGCAAAGGTTTAGACTGTGGCGCAACACGCTGGTGTTTAGCGCCTAGCGACAATGTTTTCGCCCGGCGCTGGACATTAGCGTATGGCAACAGTTCTGTTGCTTTGGCGGCAGTCCAGTTTTTCTGCTTGAGTCTTCAAGACAAGTCTAATAAATCAGTTTATTTAATCAGTTTAACCAGTTTATTAATGACAGTAGTCATGTTTAGTCCTTAATTGAGTCTAAGCACATAGTCACTTGGTCAGGACACGAGTCAAACATTTCATCTACACTCACTAGTCTTAGCACACACTTTGTGCATATGTCACCATGACCATGTTTTAGGTTCATGCATGAGTCGTTTTTCCGTCAATTGAGTTGAGGGCCCATTCCATTCCTATTCTCTTCCATGTTCTCTTCCCATCTATTGCATGTTGAATAAAGCTTGAGTAAAAAATAAGGATTTACCCCAACTTCCCTTTCACAGCACTTGGTCAAGGAGAGAAGGGTGATTAATCAAGGATAACACTTTATTCCGAGTACTACTTTAATATAAACTGATTTGACAAAAGAGAAAAGCTAAGAAGATAATGGCAACTCAAGAAGAAGTCAATGCACTTAGGCAGGAATTGGCTAATATGACCGAAAGGATGAAGGCTATGTCACTTTAAATCAATGTCCCTGCGAAACAGCAACAGATGCAGCGAATGGAAGAAAGCTTGAGAAAACTTTCCAATGACTATAAGTTCTAGGGCATTAGCTCACAAGGGGTCTCAGTGGACAAGGAACTTCTTCTGCAAAAGTTCAATGCCAATGACATCCCTAAGTTCAAGCCAACTGACAATCTTTATTTTCACATAAGGGCTTTTGAAACTATAATGAACATTAAGGGGATTGATAGGAACATTTTTCACTCTTTGTTATCGCTATCTCTAGAAATCGTTTGTCAACATTGGTTCTTTTCTCTTAATAAAGAGAAGACCTCTATTTAGGATTCCATAGTAAACGCTTTCATAGATAGATACAAGTGCAACATCCAAGTCGACGCAGACCATAGACAACTTGAGATGCTAAAGCAAAAGGAAAACATCAGGTTCACCTCTTTCTTCAACAAGTGGAAGGAAACTTCCGCTAATATGGATGAATTTCCTACTGCAAAGGAGTCTGTAAGGATGTTCATCAAGAACCTTCAAGACAAGTATTCGAAACATTTGAAATATCAACATAATTTGAATACTTTCAAGGCCGTCTATGACATAGGTATTGAAATTGAAGATGACCTTGTAAAACAAAAAGCTACTAACAATAGCAACAACAGTGGATGGAAAGGAAAGAAGAATGACAATCCTTCTTCTTCTGAAAACAACCACTCTAGCAACAACGTTAGTACCTTTGATCTCAATGGAGTCTTAGCCATGGCAAGTCAGAGACCTAAGAAACAGCTAAGGAAATAGTTCACCCCCATTGGGATGAACTACGATACTGCTTTCGATTGACTCCATGCCAATGGACTCATCACTCCTATTAGACCTCTTCAAGATCCAACACCCAAAAATAGGTCACCCAACTGGAATGCTAACGCTCATTGCAAGTACCATCAAGGTAGGGGACATACTACTGAGAGTTGTTGGAAGCTAAAAGAGGCCATCCAATATTTGATCAATAATAACAAGCTTCTCATACCTCCAACTGGCAAGAAAGCGAGTGATGATAAGGCACAAGACAAGGGGTGAGCTTCAGCGACAAGATTTTGTGACCTCTTTTTCTATCTTTTTTATTCCTCCTTTCCCCAATAAGTCTAGCATAGGCACCCTCTTATTTTCCTTCGTTTTTATTTTTTAGGATTTTTCTTTCTCTCTTTAATAAAATGAGCATTTATTTTCTTGCATATGATCATCTCATTACATTGCATTAAAAAAATAAAAATTAAATCAATGTCGAACTAAGCGCAAGGTATACTAACGATTTGAGGCACCCCTTGTGGCCATATCATATCACTTTCGCCCTTTTAAAAATATAAATCCTTTCTTGATAAACCACTTTGATCCTCATCTAACGATAGGCCTTTCTTTTTTCAACCCACATCTACCAAACCTTGGGATGGGATGGTGTGCAATTTATACAATTTTCAAAGAATAAAATCTTGAGTGATTTTATAAAAATTACAAAAGAATAAAATAGCAATAAAAGTGTGAAAAAAGGAAAGTGTTCCAATGTCTTTGATATGAATATATCTTTGATAAGAACACGTCTCAAACTGCATCTCTTATCGAGTGCTAGGTACCGTGCTTGAGAAACATGAATTCCAAGTGAGTGATAGATCGCATGATCAGGATTTCTCATTGTAGGGAATATTTCAAGCATTACTCCAAACTTGAACCCCACTGTGATCATACACTAAAGTACGGTGGTGTCCAAAGGGAAAGAAGATGGAGCAAAAGAGTCGCCAACAAGTTTTAGGAACTTGTAAACCGTTCACAAGGTGAAGGTTACACCCCTTAATGATCCAAGAGATCGTCAACTCTAATAGTTCTGGAACCATGACTGGTAGTTTGGGGATGAAGGTACAAATCCAACCTAAAAGAGATTGAACCTGCCCGGCCTCTACGTTATTCTGATCGTATTCATGTGTGCTTTCTGACTAACATGCAATCAATAGGATAAACCTAAGCCTATTTATCTATGTTGGTTGAATATTAATGCACAAATAAATCTATTATTGGCGATCACTTGAATTATAATCAAATTAACCCTAAACAAGATTATTAATTATCTTATTAAGCGTGATTACAAGTACCAAATTCCCTTTAAACATGCATAAAAGACGTGATCAAGAAATAAATAATAAATATAATCAAGCAACATAATAATAATTATCACAATAATAATAATTATAAAAATAATAATCATGTTAAAGCATAATAATAGCAAGATCTTAGGCATGATACTAACAAGATTAATAACAAACCCTAGCATGTCACTAAACATTAAAAATCAAATATTTAACCCTAACATGATACTAACATGAATATTAGGAAAGAAAATAGGAAGCATCATAATAAGCATATTTGATATTAGAAATTATAGTTATTACCCTAAACATGATACTAGGAAGATCAAAACACCCTAACATGATACTAGGAATCAAAATAACAACCTAGACATGATTTCTAAATCAAAATATCAATAAAATCAATTAAAGCACTTACTTCGATGCCTCGTACCTCTTTCTAATAACAAAATACACTCGTTAGTAACTTCAAGGGCAATATAAAATCCAACAATTAAATGAAATAAAGATTAAGAAATTTTAGGTTAGATTTGAGACCAAACCCTCAAAAATTAAAACCTTTAACGTCTAGGGCGAAGGCAACTTCGAACTTGGCTAGGTGTGTCTAGATCTTGTGAATGCGGAATTTTGTATGCAAAAGGCTAGTTTAGAAATGAGAGAGAGATAGAGTAATCACGAAATTCTTGATGAGAGTTGGTGAAAGAGAGAATTGAAATTGATGGGAATTGATGATAATTGATGAATAAAATGGAGTTTTAGGAGGCTATTTATAGAGAAAATCACCCGGGTGTGATAAAAAAATGAATCAGAGTTTCGAAAAGAATAAAACACGACCGCATCGTCAAAAACGCACGTGGCGCTTAACGCTAGACTCTAGCGCCAAACGCCAGGTATAGCGCCAGGCGCTGGTCCTGTCGTCAGACGCTGGAAATAAAATTTCCACACGTTTTCTTAATTTGATAAAATTTAGCCGTACAAGAGGGCAAAATCGTATTTTTCTTAAAAACACTTCTTTTATTCTGATTAAAACTCTAAAAAGTTAACTAAAGTCAATTTATCAATGTTAATTAAATTAGGAATGAAAAGAACCTTCTAGAAGATTCTAGAGGACTATAATCAATCCTAATCACATTAGGAATGATAAATCATAATTAGGCCCTCCTCTAGATCATTGGGCTGCATATAAATATCAATCCGGGCCCAGTTTAGTAATTTGACCATAACTTCCTCATTATTCATCGGAACTGGGCTTATAATATATCGTTGGAAAGCTCATTTCGAACCTGACTCAAGTACACCATTATTGGACCCTTGCCATGGACCAAACCAAACTGGATTGGTTGTTTTCTTAAAATAGGTTTTCAAAGACAGAGAGAAAGAAAAGAATTAAAACTAACCGCAACACTAGACTTTCCACACTTAAACTTCATTCGATTATGATTCGACGTGAAAGGTACTCATCATTGGGTTTGGTTTTGGGGAGACAAAAATGGGTGTCAACAGAAGCCCCCACTTTGATTGAGTTTAGAGGAATGCAAGTTTCGAAAACAAAAGTCAAAGTATTGATAGGGACGGAGAATGATTCAAAACGTTCTGCGATCCTAAATCACTCTTGTAACGCCGATACCTGCAAATTAGCATTTGGCAAACAGATAAAAGAGTTAAGAAACGCGTATCTTGCACCGTCGAGCACACGTCTCTAAAGGTAACCGATTTGTTGTTGTTGCATTTGCTGTTGTTGTGACAACCTTCCACAAGCTAGGAAACACTATCTTGCTGCTTTAACGATATTCCCCAAGCTAGAGGATACCGCCTGAAGACTGCTACGCTTGTAACTGCCTCAAATTTCCGTCGTGATGGTCTTCTGCAAGCTAGAGAACACTATCAAAGATTGCTTCGCTTGAAACGATCTTCTATCGCCTTGTGACCATCTTCCCAAGCCAGGGAATATGATCGAAGATAACTTCGCTTGAAATCACCTCTTGTTGTTTGTGATAACCCTCCGCAAGATAAGGAATGTTGTCGAAGATATCTTCGCTTGAAGTCATCTCTAGTGGTTGCGATAATATTCCGAAGAAAATAACTAAAGATCAACTCTTGTCAATCGCTTGAACTTCGCTTGAACTTTGCTTCCGCTATGCCAGTACGTCGACGCTTTTGCTACTTGTGAACCATTATGCCGGTGCCTCTGCTGTTTGTGAACCATTACATCGGTGCCTCTGATGAGCCAATGCTTAGGCGCTTTAAGCTAAGTGAGACGATCATTTATCAAGTCGACCACTTAATGTGATTGTAATTGAATTGATTACTAGATCATGTTAAGTTGCTTAGAGGGGCTAACTAGCGTACCAAGGAACCTGGAAGTTGCACGAAGTCCATATAACCATATTACAGGGCCCCACACTTTGTCGCCGAACCAGCGCCTGCTGGAAGGACTTGTTGCCGCGCTTTTTGTTTGTCGCCAGATGATGGGCTTCTCACCAGGCGATAATTTCGTTGTCAGGCGTTGCATTCGGGATTTTCAGATAAATCCTCTTTCCTTATACTGCTGCTGTTCATTACCTGGTTTCGCTCCGAACCTTTAACTTGGTTGTTTCCTTTCAACCAAATCTGCTTAAATTAAAGCTCTTCATCTCTAATTTCTAAGTTTTTCTTAACCCCCTCTTATCCCTAGAAGAATCTCATGCATTTATATTCGTGGTTTTTCGAAATCCAGGAATATTCTTACTTGTTTGCTCTTAGGATTGTACATGTATTTATATTTTTAACTATAGGACTTTGCTCATCTCTTTAATTATCTTAGGACTGTCCTAAGGCTCAATTAAGACTTAATGTGTTTTTATCACATATGACTTGTCATTACTCGACTCAAAGTGTTTAACACATGCGTTAGACTAAACTCGATATGATATGACATGACATGACTCAACGTACATTACTCGTGTGTGCACGAAAAAGAAAACAATTTATGTCATTTTTTTGTGGAGGGTACCGACTTTTCCCAAAAAAGAAAGGCACAAAAAGGAAGAAGTTTTTGAAGGTGCATATTTTCACTACCAAATGATGGTTTCCGTCAATGTTGCTGTTAGTGGGGTCATAGCCACCATCCAACCGCCTTCACTGCAGTGCCAGCCACCCTCCTTCCCTTCCAGCCCCCTTCCAACCACCCTCACTACCAGCCCCCCCTCCCCTCTTCTCGCTTCGGCCGCCGGCACCCAAACCCCACATTCACACACCAACCACAACACCACCAACTCCACCTTCACCCCTCAACACACCAAGCATTCACAAACCACCTGCACAAACACTAATAATAATCAGCAACCACCGCAGTGGCGCAACCACAAAGCCAGCCACCACAGTGGCGCAACCACAAAGCCGCTAGCATGCCACCAACAGCACCTTAAAATTGCATCCACCAATTTGCAGACCCTCGCAACAACCTGCAATAAATCATCCCAGCCACCACTTCTTCCAGCAGCAACGAACAACAACCGTCACAACCCACCTCAGGCTATCGCGCGCAGCAACCAGCACCACCATCAATTCATCTACTCGCCACACACAATCAATCACTACCCGCAACACCACCAACGCCACCAATTTTGCACGAAAACCTAGTGCATTGAAAAGCCCCAATTTCTAAGGGTAAGAATTGGAAGGGCGGCCAAGCAGAGAGGGAAAGGGGATGGGGAGGGGTCACCGACGTCGGGAGATTATTAGGGCGCCGGAAGCCGGAACGGGGGGGTGGTTGAGGGGTGGCTGACGGGAAGTTGAGTGGCTGGGGTTTTTTCTTTTTTTTTTTAAAAAAAATGTTTTTAATATTTTTTTAAAATAAATAAAATCATTATTTAATGAAAAATGGACCTCACTTAACAGAATCCTAACAGATAACATAATCCTAACAGATAACAGAATCCTAACAGATTCTGTTAAGTGGTAGCAAAAGCTATTTGTTGTAACTTTTGGTGGTAGAAAAATAAAACAAAATATTAAACAGGTAGCAAATGTGACATACGGTTCTTTCGCTGGTAGCAAATGTCAAATTTTCCTTCTTTTAAATACATGTTTTGCCCTGTTTAAAACTTAAAATAGGAAAATCTAAGATATCACCGCCACCGTGAAAAAGGCTAAGAAAAATATCAAAGACACACAACGGCAGTCTATCTTTAAAAACATTCAAACAAGTCTACTTAAAAAGTCAACTAAACGAAAGTAAAGTCAAACCAAAGTAAAACGAAGTCAACCTTCAACTTGGAACCATTGTAGGACCGTTTTGAAACCAAGCAATACCAAAACCTTTGCGTTAGTCTCACAAGTATAAATAAATATAAAATATCAAAGCGATAAAACACATCATATTCCTTTGGGAACTAAGCATGATTCGCTCTTCACTCATGCCCTTCATGAACACGCTTCATCACCTGAAAAGATTCTCTCTACTTGTCCCCCACTACTCGCCATTAGAAATGGGTCATCGTAGGGCCAAGATAAAGACAAGGCCAAACAAACATCCAAACACACAATCAGCAATGTTGAGTACATAAGCGTAAATAAAACATACTAACATGCTTTCACCCTATCATCACACAACTTACCTTGTTGCACCTGTTTATAAGCATACCACATACTCAATGAACAAATAATACATAGCTAGTTTATTAATTAGCTTGATTATGCATCGAACGGGTTTCCCCCTAACCTGCCCCAATAAAGGGGTACTAACACGAGAGCTAACCGTGCCAGTATAAAAGAATCACTCCTAAGTGGCGGAATTCCTGCGCATAATAAAAATGGAATGCACAATGTCTTGTACCCCTAGTAGAAGTTATTGTCAAATATAAAGTCGCATAATTCCCCTCATATGTTCATACTCAAGGTATATAAGTTCCAAGAGTTTTGATGCGTAATTTCTTTCACTTTACCTTATTCACACATTATTAGACTTGGTGATGACTCTCAAACCATAATACAATTAATCATAATAATTATTCAAACAATCAAACATACCAATTTAATTCTTGAATAATTAGTGACCACATAATATTTAATGTTGAACCCTTTTTAAAACTACCTCGGTGTCAAAGACACCTTAAACGCATAATGCATGCGCCACAAATCCTATCCCTCGGTGTTGAAAACACCTTAACTGCACTAAGGCACCAAAATATAATTCATTCCTTTTGTACAAAGACACTTAAATAGCTCTTTCCTCATGCTTACAACATCAATAAAACTTATATGAACCATAATAAAATTCCTTCTCAATATTTCGAACTCAATTAACATGTAGTTTAATTTATCATGCTTTCTATCGTGTCATAAATAAAAGTGTGGTTCATATACAACATGTCAAACAATGATTTTCAATCATTAATCCAATAAATAAATCATTTGAACCAATCATGCTTCACAAAAAAATCACCAAAACCATTCTCAATTCAATCAATTCAATTCATATCACCAATCTCATTTCAAATCAACCATTCCAGCCAATTTCTAGCATGACACTAACTTGGAATCAATTAAATAAATCCTAGCATGTTCTACATGCTTAATAAATTTTCGAGTACGCGTACGTACCTCAAATAAGCTCTTAAAATAGCCGAGTATTCTACAACAATTCCCGAACCAAGTCTCATACATAAAGGGACAATAATACTAAATTGATTACCCTTGTATACACAATTTTCAGCAACTTAAACTTACTTTAAACAGCTTATAAAAATCTGAAAATTATTTTTAAAAACCTCTAATTCAACTCTTCTTTAATGGGTAATTAAACCCTTTTATTAAAATCACAATTCTACTACTTTAAATAAAATTCCAGCAACATTATTTGATTAAAACTCCGTTAAAAACTTTATCAAAACATACTTTTATGCCCAATTAGTCAACAGAATCATTAGGCATACAGAAGCCCTAAATCAATTTAAACAAGAACCCTAAAAATCAAGTCTTGAATAAATTAGAAGCCCTAACTTTAATCATATCAAAATCTGAAAATAATAAACCAAATTAATTATCTGAAATTATATCTTTAAATCATTTAAAGCATGATTTGATACTAAATTAATCATTTTAAAACCAATAAAATCAAAACTAAACTAATAAATGAAAATAGGAAAAGGAAGAGAAAGAAAGGAACCAAGCTAAGAGGGGGAAGGCTAGCGGCCAAACGCTGCTGGCCGGAGATTGCAGCGGCAGCAGTGGGGTGGTGGCAGCGGCAGTGTTGGGTGGCAGCTCCTGTGAGAAACAAGGAGAAAAGGAAAAGAAAGGGAAAAAAAGAAAAAGAAAGAAAAAAGAGAAAATGAAAAGGAAAGTTGTTTACCTTGACCATTTGACCTTTTGGGTGACAAAAATTTGGGGATTGAATAAATATTTATATTCTAGGTTTGTTTAGGGTAGGTTTGGGCTTTATAAAAAGAAAAACTATGGAATTGAATAATAGAATAGGTAGCCTAAATGTAAAAATAGAATGATTGGGTTTATTATGAAGATGAACTATATTCGGATTGAATAATTAGTCACCCAAAAATTAAACCTATTATTTAAATCTCATAATAAAATAATAACCCAAAATTATATTTAATAATTAAATAAATAATATATAAAATACGTTAAAAATACGAGGTATTACATTTAGGGGGTAGGAAAAAGAAATGTGGGTGGTTTCGGGGGTAAGTGAATGTATTTAAGGTGATTTCGGGTCATTATTAACCATAACTACTAACTAAGTTAACAATCATTAATCATCAAGGGTATAAGGAGAATTTTTGTAACAACTTAGGGGTATATGGTGAATTTGAAAATATTCTAGGGTATATGGTGAATAAACAAAAAACTTAGGGGCATATGGTGAAAAATTTGATTAAAAAGTTGGCTTATTTTGAGCTAAAAAGATAAAGGTTGGTTTATTTTTGACAAATTTTCCTAAATTAAAAGGTTCGATTTATTTATATTTAGATATAAATAATGTGATTCAAGTATTTGATTGCCATAATTTTTGGATGTTATTTCTATTTGTTTATTTATTGAACTTTATTTTCTTTTTTCTTGACTGGTTGATCGACCTTTTTTTTTATCATTTTATTATATCTTTTACATATTTAAAGGAGGAGGGGTAGTAAGGTCTATTCGGGGGGGGCGGGACTCACAACCTCCCCTTAAATAAAGATATGATTAATAGTAATAATACCTCTATAGACACATAACTATACCTTCCCAAATAAAGCTCGTTGACTAAACATCCTTCAATTCAATGCTTAAATTTGTCTAGTTCGCATAATGTATTGAAGAATTACTTAAATAGCCCTTTTATACTATTTCTCTATCATTCTTACGCCACTTTAGTCATTTCTATAGCCCAAACACTATTTTTAGCCCAAAATCCACAAACCTTAGCCCGATTTCCCTTTCTACTAGCTGCAGCCTAAAACTGAGCAATTATGATTTTGCGATTCATAATGCAAATCCTACATAGTTGGATATCCTTTAAAATTAGCTTTCCAATTATGTATCATACGTCCAATTCCGATTTTAAATGAATGAGATATGAACAAAATACTAAACTTAGTCCGAACCCGACACCCTTGCACTATTGGGACATATCTTAGAATCTAGAAAAAATGACATAGATCTGATTTTAATTGGGTTTGAAAGTAGACTTGATTTCCAACGGAATATTAATTGCCTTTGAGTTCGGGTTTAAAATTGACGATTAAAAAAAAAGAAAGGAAAAGTGCCACTACACGTCACATTTGTCGTGACACGCTAATTGTAACATGCCATGCCAATTCCAGAGTGGTATTCCAATTCTAGCATGTTACGATGCATCTACGTGTGTCGCATTGCGCTTTCGGCTATTTTCTATCTTTTTTTGCTTCTTTGTCTATAACTATCGATCTATTTTCTAATACCCAGACAACCTAAAGACGTAAAACTCTGACATAATATTTCTATTGTTTTTAGCTTTGTTTCTAATCCTATTCACGTAATTTCCTTAAACACAAAATATCTATATTTGAAGAGCTCTCCTATTCATCTATCAAAGAATTCAACACTCCAAAATCTCATGAAAATGCATGTTTGAAGAGACAACAAGCTTCCCAATATTTTCTTTGTAGACTCATCAAATTGCTTTGAACACAAAGCCAACACTTTAACATTTACCCAATTATATTTTGTTGAAACTCCATCCTTAAGTTTCTTACTTGTAAAATCAGGGTTATCTTCCTTGAATATATTAAAATCCTTATCAAATTTCAAAGTAGATTTAAGCATGAGATGAGATATATAGAATACCATCTAGTTGATACATCAAGACAAACGGAGCCTTTATAAGAAACTTTCACAAGCACAACAGAGTGTGCTGTGCAAATAAGTTTACTCTTAAAGGATAGCTCCTCACATATCTAATGGCACTACGAATACGAGAATTCAAACTCTTTATCAAATATGAACCATGTTTTACAATCAAATTCAACACATGTTAAACATGTCTCACAAAGAAAGTATTTGTATAAATAGTGTTGCTCTTTTGTAAATTATTACAACCAAATAACCTTTAATGCATTGAGATTGAGTATATAAAGGTGATAAATGTATTCAACTTTATAAGACAAATGTAGTAATATAAAACTGTTAGAATCGCGATCCAGATTGTAGGATCATACTTAATTCGGACCACATTTGATTAGAAAAAACAAGATCATACTTTAGAAAATTTAGACTTGGACATCTTATTTTAGGGAAATGAACTAAGTCTAATTTTAAACATTTTTTGTTCATATTTTTCGATTTCAATTCAATCTTGGTTTACCAACAAGAGTTGACTTAAGTGGTAAGCAGCTTGATATCGCTTAACACTTTGTTTGGATATTAAGAAATAAAAGGAAAAGAACATAAGAGAAAGGGAGGGGATAAATTCTCTTGTTTGAATAAAGAATTGGGGGAAGGAAGGGGAAGGAGAGACAGGGTTCCATTTTCCCTCTCTCTTTAATAAACATAATCCCTCCAAAATTGGAGATATTTGGAGGGAAAATGGAGTTCACCTCCCCCTTCCTTTCTTTTCCCTTCTCTTCCTCCTTTTTCCCTCCCCTTTCTTTCCTTCCTTCTTTGCTATCCAAACAAAGCTTAGGGATGTGTCAAGTTCGAGCCTTGTCGAATACAGAATACTCTTATTTGGAGACTCACCCACAGCGAATCGGGTGGGACAAACTCAAAAAGTTCAATCTCGGTTTTAAGATTGCCTCATTTACATTGGGCTAAGGAGGTCAAAAAAATAGCCCCAAAAGCATTGGGCCACAATTCGAGCATTCTTCTGTACCCTAACCCCAAATCCTATTCCAACCCAAGCCAACCATACATCCCCAAATCAATTCGTCGCCTTACCTCCCTTTCGGTAAACCCTAATTCTAGGGTTTCTCTTTCCCAGCAAAACAACCCAAAAATCTCCATTGTTGCAACTTCGCAGCACCAACAACAAGCAATTTGGTTATTGTTGAAGTCTCGAGGAGAGAGAAAATGGGAGGAAAGTGCCCGCACAGAAGCGTCAGGAAGAGAAGATACTCGCACAAAACTCATCGACGTTCCAAATTTGAAGTTAAAGGCGACGATATTGTCTACAATGATCTCCTGAAACCTGATGAAAATCGAAAGCCATTGCCGCTTGATGAAGATTTACCTGGTATGGGTCAGTATTATTGCCTTCATTGTGATCGTTACTTCTCCAATGTTGCTGTTAGGGATGAACACTTCAAGTCCAAACGTCATAAGAAACGGTTTGTATTTGCTCAATTTCTTAATTATGATTTTGATATTTATTTATTTTTGTTCGTCTTAGTTTATGATTTATTGGGAAATATAAATTTGTTAGTGGGTTAGTTTATCTATTTTTTTTAGAATGTTTTATTTATTTTGATGTATGAAATTGTTCATTAATTTATTGTTAGGGATTAGAATTGGGAATTGTATTGCTGGGGATGAAATTTTGATGGGGTGAAGTTGGCTGGGGTTTTAGTGTGTAAGGGAAGAATGAGATTCTAAATCGAATTACTTTACTTGATGATGCAGTGATGTAGAGTGATTTTTTCGCCTTCAGTGCTGTTGTTTCGGTGCATGGTTTGGTTTCGTACATGATGAGATTGATTAGGCTATTTGTTGCGTTTGTTATTCAGACCTGGATTTTTTTATTCCTCGCTTGCTATCATCAATAACTTGGGTGAGTGTATCGAGTTTGGTGTTTTGGGGTTAATTGCCCTTTAGAGAGTATCTTTGAAGAAAGTAGTATTTAGGAGCATGGGTAACGTGGAAGCCTTGTTGAATTGCGCTGTGCTTAATGCTTATCACTGACCAAAATACCAAATGTAGGATATTAGTAATTGTAATATTTGATTTGATGGATGCCAGTTTTGTTTATTGAGGAAATAAACGGTTCTTGAGTTGGCTTTGCTTGAGCTTTAGTTTTTAGTGAAAAAAATATGTTCAAATGCCTGCAATTGGTCAATAAATGATGATTGCATTTGAGTTTTGTCAATGGTTTAATACAGGACTGAAGTTAAATAGTTCAGGATAATTATGCTAGTAAGTGCAAGATAGAATTCTATTTTGAAGAATGAGACAGTATAACAGTCTTCTAACATTGGTCATTTAGGTTATTGCCTGGAACCCTTTTATAATCATAGTTGGTTCCAATGTAAAACTACCAAGTTTGTTTATGCTTCTTGAAGCATGCTGATATTCCATGGTTAATTTTGTTATGTCTTATTAATATTTGTATGAAAGAAACAAGAGTTGGAGATTATTAATAGTCATATGTTTATATTGAACAATGTCTCGCCCTTCTTTTGAATGTAAGAGATTTTATAGTAGAATGAAGACTGGATGGTACAAGACCCTTTTGTTGATTGGTGTTACCGTAAGGCTTTTAACCCATTTGAGGGAGAGATTGAAGTGTCATTCGTGTATAATCCATGAAGAGTAATTGAAGTGAGAAACCAAGTGTTTCAAGTTTGGGTTTTTATCAGGGATGGAAAGGATAGATGATAATGGGCTTGAGAGCAATCTAATCAAGTGATATTAGGTGCAGATTTTTCTGTCACTTTTCTTCTGACCGTGAAATCACAAATCATGATATGAGCAGCTTAAAAAACCAGAATACTTGAAAAAAGAAAATATGAAGTTTTTAGTAGTTGTTCCCAGTTGCATGCTAGAGTTTTGGTGTTCCCCTTCTGTGCCAACTTGGGCCAAATTGAGATTCTTATTCAGGGTGAGTGTTGTGTGTCCTGGTTTATGAACTCAATAAAGTACTCCCTTTTGTTTATCAGATTAAACTTCTATTCAGAATAGCAATTAAGCCAAAAGTTTTATCATTCTAACAAAAATTAAGCCAAAAGTTTTATCTTTCTGACAAAGTGTTTTGTTGGATATCAATGACACTCTAGGAATAATAATGATCAATTTTTAGAAAAGAAGCATAATTGGGCATGTATAATCTCAAAGCTTTTTGTTGTACAATAGAACAACATTGTGTCAGTATGTTACTAAATATTACTTCCTCTATTTTTAATTACTTGCAACACAGTGACACGCAATTTGAGGTTGAGATTATAAACAAATAAAATTAATCAAAATAATTTTTACTGATAGTACCTTTTTTTTAATAGATTTTTACGCATAGTACCTGACCCTTCTCTATTCGCGGTATTAAAATTATTTTGATATAATAATTTGTTTACTTTCACTAATCATCTCCTAGAATTGCGTGTCTAAAGTCTGTGTTGCAAGTTTAAGAAAACGGAGGAAGTATATTCTACTGATAAATGAAACAAATACAGCAATACTCAATTGAAAAATTATCTTGTTCTAGCCTATCATAGGCTCTTATTAAAGAATTTTATGCATGTCTTGAGCAATTTTGTTGGTTTTTTGTTCAGCCATAAAAAATGGAACAATTTGTAGCAAGTTAAAACAACTATTTTCTGTCAGTGATTCTAGTTACAAAATCATGCTGACCCCAAAAAAAGGGGATGTTGTTTATGGGCACAGCAGATGTGGTAGTCTTCCGTGGCCTAATGCTATTACGCTCAACTGGAAGGGTGTTAGGAAAAAGCCTTACCTTTAGACTGGAGGATGAATTGCAGCTTTGGACAAACCTTTCTTGGGGCTGTCAGCAAGGATGATCAATGGAAGAAAGATAAACCAGTTCTGGAAAAAAAAAATTAAGAAGCAATCTCCTCCTATCATAAATTGATTGTTAGATGCAGAATTGCAGATGAACTCCATTGGTGAAAGTTAGTTTATATTGTTTTAATATCCAACGGTTATATATTTCATCTTATTTTTCCTAGCTGTTACCCTGCTGGATTGTGTAGATGATCCCCAGATTTCGACTATCTTGAGCAATTGTGTTGCAAGTTCCTGAGTTCTCAATTGTTTCCCTTTTTCCTTTTTTATATTGTGATGCAATTGTTCAATAATAGTCCAAAGACAGTTAAAAAAAGCCATCATATATTGTGAATTGGAAATAAATTATGTTTCAATTTTGCATGGTGCCCCCATTTTGAATAAATGAACAAGAGAGAGTACTATGGGCAATTACTACCTCCGTTTCTTATTATGTGCAACAAAGGAATATTTTATGTCTCACAAATAATACCCTCTGTTGCACATAATAAAAAATGGAGGTAGTATTAAAAAGGTGATTTTAGTTAAACATGTTAATTGGCTGTGAATTTGTGACAGCATTACAATGCTCATGGGGAGTGCTTAGCAGCTATAAGAGTATTAAGCATTTGACTTCTCAGTTCCCCCTACTCCCTCCCTACCTTTCTTTCCCTTTTTATCTCCTTTGTTGTTTTAAGCATTAAATTGACATCCCTAAGCATGATCATTGTTTGTATATTTACTCAATATTATTTTCATTCGAGCAGTTTGAAGATTATGTTAGGACCTGCACCGCACACGCAACTTGATGCCGAACTAGCTGCTGGTATGGGCATGCCGGATAATGGTCCAAAGTTAATGTCTATGTGAATTGTGAAATCTTCTTTTTCCCTTAAATGATAAATATTTTTGTTCAAAAAATGTAGCAAGATCAGAGAATCTTAAAAAAAGTTGGCTTAGTAAGAATACTTTCAGGCTTTATTATAAACTTGTTGCTGGTTTTTTTTTTTTAGCTGTCTACTGTACATTGTGTTTACGAATGGTTTAATTGCTTTGCCTCCGCCTCCGCCTCCGCCTCCTTCTGGACCGTTCTAGACCCAAACAGTTTAGCTGATTTTACTACTGGTGGATCATTCCTGCCCCAAACAGTCTTGCTGATTTTACTCCTGCTTGAGTGCTGGACCATTCCAGCTCTAATCGTAGCAGGCTGAATGTCCTCTAACCTTTGCCCCACCCCCTTCCTCATTGCGAGAATATTGTAGCTCAACCTCGAAAAAGGGGGGGGGGGGGGGGGGGGTTGTTATGTTAAGTGTTACCATCAGTAGGCATCCTTTAATTGTCCTTGATATTAGAGCAAGTTTAGCCCCAAGTATTAAGACTTGGAGTGACATCATTATTTTCGAGTTTTAAGATTTATACTTAACATTTTTCTTTAAAAATCTCAAGCAAGTCTCAAGTTAAGTTTTGAAATTTCAAAACTCAAGTTAAGACTTAAGATTGGGACCTACTTTACCAACTTTACTTTTATTTTTATTATCCTTTTTTTTTTTACACTTTTCTACATATAATATGTCAAATATTTAAGTCTTAGGACTAAAGTGATAAATTTGTGTAAGTCTCAGTAAGTGTTAACAAGAATTTGATAACATCATTTTCAATGGGGATCACTAAAAATGATGTCGCATCCAAGTTTTAAGACTTGGGGCTAAACTTGCTCTTACATATTTTTTTTTTTTTTTTTTGGTTTTTTTACATAGTACCCTCAAGGTTTTGCGTTTTCTACGTTGTGTCTTAAATCCAAATTTCTACACGGTACCCACAAGTTTAGGGTTCGTTTGACATTGCTGTGGTTTTCTGTTTTTTAGTTTTTTGTTTTTAAATAGTATATTATATATGTCACATAATGAATCAAAAATTATTTAGACTTATTAAAATCATGATAATTTTGAAAACTGACAACAAAAAAGTGGAAATATCTTTTTCTTGTTTCATGTTTTTTGTTTTTAGTTTTCAAAAAAAACAGGAAACTAAAAGCAAAAAATGATGTCAAACAAGCCCTTAGTTAAATTAATCAGTTTTAACCTTCTTTAAAAATAATGTTAATTAAATACTCTTAATTGACTATTAACTATGGTTAGCAATGTATTATATTTTTACCTTTTCTTAAAAAAAAAGTGGTTAGAAATAAGATTAATTTGGCAATACTATCTTCCCCAAACTCACATCTAATGACCCTCACCATTCTTATTTCTTTCTTAAACTTCTACAGCAACCCAAAACCATAACCAATTCATTTCCCTGCAACCTTCCTCCAAAACCCACAATTCCCACTCCCCGTAAAGAGTGTAAACCCCTCCTATTCAGCACCACAATTCGTCGTATGCAAAGAAGAATTTGGAGATATTATTGTATTAATCAATCCAAATTAGCTTTGATTTTTTGAGCAAAAAACTTATGGTTTGAATTAAGCAGGGGCAAAAGATGGAATGCGTGGGGTTTGATCAAAAGGGGTTTTAATTTTCTATTTTAATTTATATTATTTCCTTTGAATTTAATTAGTTATTAACTATGGTGGATGGTTAACCTAATCACGCGTTAATTACCATTAACAAAACAGTTTATGAAGGGCATATATTAAACAATGTATTGAACTTGTGGGCGTCGTGTAGAAGTTTAGATTTAGGAGGGCACAACATAGAATATACAAAACCTTAGGGGTACTATGTAGAAAAACCTATTTTTTGAAAGTAAGTGATAGCTCAAGTGGTTAGAGCTCCCCTCCCGGATCCAAGTGATCGTGGGATCGATTCTCATCACCCGCCCTTGTGGCTCTCTAAACACCAACAAAAAAAAAAAAAAAAAAAAAAGATGTATTTCTATTCCTTTTACCATTAACAAAACAGCTTATGAAGGGCATATATTAAATAATATACGAAGTATTAAACTTTGTGGGTGCTGTGTAGAAGTTTAGATTATGAGGGCACAACATAGAAAACACAAAACCTTGGGAGTACTTTTTTTTTTTTTTTTTTTTACGAGGATATTTTAGATGTATTTCTATTCCTTCTCTCTGATTCTATGAAGTTGGAATTTTGTATGCTTTACTAGATTGGGGAATTTTGTTTAGTCTTTACACAGGTAGCTGGCATCCCAGGTAATTTATTAGCTTCAGATGCCCAAGATTTTAATGGTCAAATTGTTTTACGCAATGTGAATAATATCTCTACATTCGCTAGTAGGCAAGACATTATGGAGTAATGCCAAAGAACGATTTACAATATTGGGGAAATATCTAACTTCCAAATCTAACTAATTTCCATTTATATTGTTATTAGGTGCAAGCCAAATTCCAGAATTTTCGAAGTAAAATTCTCATTACTAGAGAGTAGAGACCCCCAAGCAAAGTTCATCAATTAGATCCACAAGAAAGGGTACCTCGAATCAGTATAACAATCTCACTTTACTATCCACCACAGAGCTTCTATGTCCCAAGAGTGGTCATCTTTTATGAAATGGTCTACATTTAGATCTAAATTAGCCATAATAGAAGGGTCACGTCGTTACAATATGACATAATATAATCTACAATAAGATTTGAAATCTTTGTCGTTGGCTTGTTTTAGTTACCATCTCCCATATAGGTGATTAACGATAAGTTTCAATCAGTAATTTAATGAAAATGAGTTTAGTTAGTAAAAATAATTTCTGTTTAAGGGTATGTTTTGATTTACTGAACTGAATAGAGTTGAAATGAATATTCTATGAGAGAAGGAAATTAGGAACTAAACTGAACTGAACTGATTGAAGTTGAACTGAACTGAAATTAAGCCGAAGAGAACATGTTATTAGCTTAGCCTAAGTTCACACATTATTATAGTATTCAAGTGGTTCTGGGCATTAGTCATTGAGTACACTCACCAAAATGCAAAATTTAGTAAAGTACACTCACCAAAATAATTATCCACCGAGTTATAACGTCATTAAAGGGCATAGACATATGCCAAGATTAATGGGCTTGTTGTCCCTTAATTTTGTGGTGATGAATAACCCCCTATAAATAAGGAGAAATATGAAACAACCATTAGGGCATAGGTACCATATGATTTCCTACAAGTAATAAAGTAAATTTAATAATAGGTATATTCTAGACAAAGATTATGTTTATTTATATATTTATTTATTTATTTTTTTGAAAGGAAGATTATGTTTATTTACTCATTTCGAAATGAGCAAAATACAAGCTGACTTTTTTTATTCACAGCACAAGGCAGAACAATTACTCTTCCGCATTTGATCATCCTTTGTTGTAGGTTCCTTTGCTCTTAAAGAATTACTAGTATTTAAAAAAAAATATGTATATAAATAAATAAAAATAATAAAAAAATATTTGCGAAAAATTCACTATATTCATAATTTAAAACATAAGTGGTCACTTGGGACCACTCACACCCATCTAAAGCATAAACATATGCATGCTTTTAAGAGCAGAATAATTTAAATGTCATTTTCTCCATCTAAATCTCCTTTTCAATTTTTGTTGTTGTTTTTTTTTTTAAGAAAAAATAATTAATTAAAAAACACAAACTAAAAAAAAAAAAAAAAAAAAAAAATCGAATGTACAATAATTATTGTACATCCATTATAACGATAGCCTAAAGTGATCAAAAGTTACCTATATTTTTTTAAATTACCCTAATATGTATAAAAATAACTAAATTCAAATAAAAATTATCTATACTTTTTTTTTTTTTGAGGAAAAAAATTTATCTATACTTCATTAGTAAACAATCACATTTATTGTCTAAAAAAAAAAGTAGATATGTATAAAAGTTACCCCAATATGTATAAAAGTATCAAATAAAAATTATCTACACTTTTTTTTTTTTTTTTTTTGAGGAAAAAAATTTATCTATACTTCATTAGTAAACAATCACATTTATTGTCTAAAAAAAAAGTAAACAATCACATTTTAAATGTCTAAAAATCAATTATTAATGATTGAATGTATTTAAATTACTTTTATAAAAATTTTCTTATTGTCTATTTACATATAAATTGTATCATATTTAAAGTTATCTAAAAAAAGGCAAAATATTACCCTAAAATTAGCTAAAAGTTACCCTTATACTTCTCGATGTACATTAATGTAAACCGAATGTATACAAAAAAATTTCATTAAAAAAAAAAAAAAAAAAAAAAAAAAAAAAAAAAAAAAAAACTCCTTGGCTCATGCACACCCCGACTATAAGAAGCCCACTTTTTTGTGTCCTTTTAACCCAAAAGAAACTCCATCTTTTTAATTTACTTGTATTTTTCAAGTTAGTAATGTGTCATTTCTAAGAGTCCACTTTCACTTTTTCATGTGTGATATTATGAATGTGCAACCACCACAATGAAACCAAATACTTAAATTATTTTGCTCCCCCGTTTATATCACTCTTCCGCATGCTCTGTTACCCTTTATTATTTTCCATGCCCACAACCAATTTCCTCATTTAATCTTCTACTTGTACTATTTTGTGCTTACTAAAATTCTATGGGTGCAATAATGAATAATGTAATGCATCCCTCCTTCAATTGTCTTTTACTTCATCTTATGGAGCGTCAAATTACGTTCGTAGACAAATATTTCGTATTTATTATATTACGTTATGGAAATTTAGTTGCTTAAAAAAGTTACGTCTCTTAACTGCCTAACCCATCTCAATTTTTGTCATACTTTACCCATAAACCTAACAAAATTGATTTTGTAGTGTCCAATTATTTGATTCCAAATCCCTACCTTAACTTCATTATTACATTACCTAGTTCTAAGACATATAATTAATTAATTATCCTAACTTAACCTAATATGATCGACTTGTTCTAAAGAAGAAAAAGACAGGCGCCTACAAAATACGAAGTACTCGTGTTATATTCATGTCATTTAAAAACTTCATTTCATGTATTCATCATCAATATGACAATTCATCACTCGAATTACATATATGTGGAATCTGTACCCGTACTAAATCCTAGTGACCAAATCAGGGCGGATCGATACCTTTCGGATGTGTTGCATGTACAATAGCTAGGAAGTTGGATCCAAACGATGAACCTTTTGGATAAAATTACTATATTTCATAAGCTAAATTAGATAACACATACACAAGAAGCTATATATGACAGCAAAAATCAAGAATTCCAAACTGATGAGAAGGGATATGTGGGTATACTTTTTTTTTCCTCTTCCTTTCCTTTTCCTATCTTTTTACTAAATTTGGAAATTCTTCCACCTTTTTTCAGCATCAGTTTTCCCTCCCCTCATCTTCTCGTGGTCGTGTGGAAGAGGTTGATCCTGATGCCATCCCTATGGCCTGACCGTGTGAGAACCTTTGTAACTGTATCATTCTGGCGTAACACCCATCTGGATAGTTTTTTAACAGGTGTGAATGTGATCCTTGTTCCGCTACTTTCCCATCATCAATAACAGCAATAACATGGGCATTTCTAATAGTTGATAGCCTGTGGGCCACCACAATCGTCGTCTTCCCTGAGCATGCACGGTCCAATGCATCCTGAACAGACCTCTCTGACTCTGCATCAAGTGCACTCGTAGCTTCATCGAGCAACATTATCTCTGCCTTTTTCACAAATGCCCTGGCAAGTGCAATCCTCTGCTTTTGTCCCCCGGACAATTGAACTCCTCTCTCCCCTACCTGGGTCTTGTAGCCCTCAGGCATGGCTGATATGAACTTGTGAGCATTTGCTAGGGTTGCTGCTTCTATTATCTCAGTTTCTGTTGCATTTTCGTTGCCATACTTGATGTTTTCATATATTGTGGTGGCAAAGAGGCAAGGTTCTTGTGGGACTAATGCCATGTGCTGCCTTAGGGACTTGAGGTTATACTTTCGGATGTCCTTACCATCAATCATAACTCTCCCAGATGATGGATCGTAAAATCTCAGCACTAAGGAAATCACAGAACTCTTACCACATCCACTGGGGCCTACTAAGGCAAGAGTCTTCCCTGCTCGTGCCCGCAAGTTGATGTCTTGGAAGACAGATATGTCAGGACGTGTGGGATAGGAAAAGTCAACATGCTTGAGTTCTACCTCTCCACGAAGGCGTTCAGGAACCAGTGTTGCATCCTGTTCATCAGGTTCAATTTCAGTTTTTCGATCAAGAAGTTCAAACACAGACTTCATTGCACGTCCTCCCTTGATGAAATCGGGTGCTAGGGTTAATGTCTCAGCAGCTCCATTGGCAGATACCATAAGGACCATGAAAACCCGAATTGTCTTAGAAAAATCAGAGATTCCATGCTTCACAAGCCAAGAAGCGTACCAGAGACCAAGAGCATATGAAGCATAAAGAGCAAATTGAGCTATTCCGTATCCACTACCTGCAATCTGTCCCTTCCAGAAGCAACGCCGTAAAGGAATTTCAAGATTTCTAGTGAAAAGGCCAACAATTTTCGTTTCCGAGTTGAAAGCAGCTACAGTTCTGACATTTGACACTGCTTCTCCTGCCAACTGTGTAGCCTTGGCATGAGCCGCTTCAAGGTCTCCAGAGAAACCTTTCAGAAACATTTTCTGTTACCAGGTTAATACATACATTAGGAACCATCACCTTAATTATAAAAAAATAATAAAAATTAAATGAACTGATAAAGTTACTGTCTTGTTTAGCAACTATCACATGGGAAGTTGATGGTTGCACAATCCTTCTTTTTATCTTTTCAAGCATGCCATATACAATTTTCAAACATAACTGTGACTTATTCTGGAAAAGTAGACTAATTAACATGCTCATTTTTTTTTTTTTTTTTGCATTGGGATTATGCCACAGGGGAAAGGTAGGAGGGGTCATACTTGGAACTCATGCTCTATATAATTGCACAGGTATTATATTCCTTAATCAAATTTTCTCATTGATTATATTGGAAAATCATTAATTTTAAGCACTATATATAATTGCATAAGCATGTCCTTAAATTTATCTAATTTTTGGCGGGGAGACTTTGAAATAATCAGGAAAGAGTAACAAACCTGCAGAACAGTAGCAGCAACGACAACAGGGAAGACTGCAATAAGTACAAGAGCAAGACGCCATTGCAAAACGAACCCGGCAGTACAAGCAACAAGCATAAGAGCGGAGTTCTGCATTATAACAGAAATCCTGTCTCCAATAGCCGATCGAACATTATTAGCATCAAGAGAAAGCCTAGCAGCGATTCGGGCACTCTCATTTTCTTCCTGATCAAACCATGCCATCTCATTTTTTATCACAGCTGCCATCATTTTCTCCCTAACCCTTTTCGTCAGATTTTCCCCAACCACATCCCAGAAGAAATGCTGTAGCGTGTTAAAGATGAGGGCAGCAGATGAAAGTCCAATTAGTAAGTAGCAATACTTGGCAATTTCTCTGATCATAAAAGCATGGTCTGGGTTGTAGTAGACACTAAGGACAGCACTAAGAACATAGGCAAAGAAGGCACTGAGTGAACCACAGATAACGGAGCCCACAGAACCAACCAAAGCATAAGGCCATTCAGGAGCATTCATTTTAGCAAGACGCCAAAAGGAATTGGCTTGCTCCTTGAAAGCCAACTTCTCAGGCCTGTAACTTCCATGGGTGGCATCAATAGAGAGACTAAAATCAGAAGTGGAGAAATCAGAGAGCCGACGTGAATAAGGTGAACGACCATATGAAGAATTCCGTGCAATAATTGGTGAACTAACTGAGTTTCTGGCACTTGAAGGCCTGCAAGATAAAGTACAAGGTCATAACTACTTCAGATGTACACAATTTAAGCTATTATAACTAACAAAGTCACAAGTTACACTTTCTGTTTTATCAGAACCAGAACAAGTAATTTCCAGCTTTTTTTGTCGGGTTTTATAATTCTTGTGACTAGTTTTTAAGTTCCTCTTTATAAAACTTACTAAACTCTGCATAGCTTCTAACTTTATGTCAAACCCTAGCTTTTCTTTTCTCAATTTGTTTGATTGGCAAGTTTTTTATATCATGATCCTTAAGATTGATATTTAGTAGAGAATGATAACCATAACACGTTTTCTTTCCTCAAATTAAATAGGACTGATGTATGTTCAGCAGAAAGCAGGAATATCTAGTTTGAATTTGAATAGGATGATTGTCCTAGACGATTGTTCAAAGATAGTACCTGGCACTACTCTTTCTGGCATTATGCATGGCTGTTTCATGAGCCGTTTCTTGCATGCGAATGAGCTTGGCATAAACACTATTTTCGCCTTTGCCCATAAGTTCATCATGGGTTCCAATCTCTGATACACTTCCTTGTTGAAGTACAGCCACAAGATCAGCCTTGCGAATTGTGGAGAGACGGTGGGCAATAACAAGAGTTGTTCTGCCGATCATAAACCGGTCAAGAGCTTCTTGGACGAGCTTTTCTGATTCAGAATCTAATGCACTAGTGGCTTCATCTAAAAGCAGTATTGCCGGGTTCTTAAGCATTGCCCTGGCAATAGCAATCCTTTGTTTTTGTCCTCCAGAGAGCTGCAAGCCTCTCTCCCCAACCTGTCATTTTCAGAACGTTTATCAAACTTTATTTATCAAAATTCCTGTCAACTTTTTTGTATTTAGTTCGCAGCAAGCCTACTGGTGAGTAAATAATTGTACAGTAAAATCAATGAACTGGAAGCAGAAAGTTGCTATTCCTTGTCAAAATCAATTATAGTCCATGTTTAGTCACATAAAATTTTAGTTCATTCCCAGCAACAGTAGGAAATTTTCTACAGAAAAATAAAATAAGATTGTATTAACCATACAAGTATATTTTCTCTAAAAGATTAAGGTACTGATATGCCCAAATACTGCACTAAACTCTACTAGATATTGACACATGATTTTGTCAAGCATTGCTAATAGGATAGCATATTTGATAATGCATATAATGTGTCAAACTTCGTAATAAGGAATCTTGCTTGATTCTCAAACCATTTTATTAATTCTTTTAACTTAAGGTGACAGAATTTCAAAATTTTAGTACTTGTATAATAATTCAACAAGGCTTTGAAGTTTGAAGAAGCTGTTTTCGGTCTTCGAAGACCCTCAAATTGAGGGAGTTTTATAATCAGAAGAAGAAAATTTGTAGTGGAAACACCAATAATTATACTTAGTATAACATTTACTTAACTCTCTTTGACAATTAAACCCAAAAAATGAAAAAGAAAAAGAAAAGCAAGGAAATATTACTAATTAAATAAATAAATCAAGACAGAGATAAGTAAAAGAATGGCAGTGAGTGGGAAATATAATACTAACTGACAAATTGCTCTAGTCCAAATGGTCCTTGTTTCAGAAGAGTATGCTATTAATATCTGCACATGCATTGTTGACTGGGACATGTTACCTTTTCTTTAAATGCATGACCAAACACCTTCTATTGCATTGACTTTTTTGAAAGGGAGAAAGTGTTAGGTTTTGTTTGTTGACCAATCATCCCATTATTTTGAGTTACATAAGAAAGAAATCACGCCTAACTTTATTTTTTCGAATACTCCGTATATAAAAGGATCTAAATGTCCCTGTAACACAGCAATAAACCAATAGAATCTAAAAGTCCGGCTATCTCACGACTATCTTTTTAGTATTACTACTTGCTAGTTATATGAAATTAATATGGAGTACTCCATAAGGAATGAAAAACAACAAAATAAAATAATCATAGAAATTGAATAATTAATGATAAAAAAAATGAACATGAGAGATACTAGTAGTAGGCTAGTATATTCTTTTATCCAAGGTATAAAATAATGAACTATCCTCTTATTCCCTTCTTATGGTTATTCAAAGACTCGAGCTATTTATTTAACAGTAAAATTTAACTCTTTGTGGAACAATTGCAACGCCCTTAAATTGTTAAAGAAAAGTGTAAAATGGTAAATTTTACACTGTTATATATCGAACTTGTACGCTATTTACTTCCTTTTCTTATGCAAACTCTTTTATTGTGGGCAATACGCAAGCCAAAACTTAAACAAAGCAGGAAAACATTGGACACAATAATTCAGACCAAGAATAGATAGAATTAATAGCTAAGTCAGATCCTCGAATCCACAACCATATCTGGTCAATGTTCCTAAGTTTAAAACTTAGACCACTACTCTTAACCATAATATGTGCAAAAACACATGAGTTATCATTAACATCAGAAACCACAACTATTAAGCAAGAACAATCACACACCCACCTCCCCGCCCGCCCCCTCAGCCAACCGCCTTGTGAACCGATTACAAGATTCGTATCAAAGATATACAACATTTTTCAGAAAAGGGTGAAATTGATCTTACCTGAGTTTCAAAGCCATCAGGAAGCTTAATGATAAATGAATGGGCATTGGCGACTCTGGCAGCTTCTTCGACCTCGACCATGCTAGCATCTGGTCTGCCTAGGAGTATGTTTTCTTTGATGCTGGTTGCAAATAAAGCGGGTTCTTGGCTCACCAACCCTATTTGCTGCCTCAGCCATCTCAGCTTTAATGTTTTAATGTCATGCCCATCTAAAAATACTTGTCCTGCATACCAAATATTTATTATCAAACTACCCAATGAAAAAATGCTTCATTTATTTGTAAGAAAATAAATGACATATTATTGCTTTTACCTTCAGTGGGATCATAAAATCTCTCAATTAGAGAAACAACAGTGCTTTTACCAGATCCACTACTACCAACAAGAGCTATGGTTTTTCCAGCAGGTACTGAAAGTGAGAAGTTGTTGAGAATTTTCACATCCACCCTTGATGGATATGCAAATTCGACGTTTTTGAGCTCGATTTGCCCCGTAACTGATTCCAATTCGATTCCTGATTCCTTGATTCGGTCAATACTTGGTTTGTGATCGATTACCATAAAAATCTTTGCAGCTGCAGCTTTCGCCTTGGCAAACGCACTCATACTCGGTGCTGATTGTCCCAAACCTCTGATTAACCATATTAGTACAATATTAATCAAAATTTCGCAATTATAAAAAGTCTGCAACAAAATCGGAAACAATTGATAGTAAACTTACATTCCACCAATCATGACAGCAAACATAGTAGCAATGGCAAGACCTCCATTAGTTAAATGGTGCCGAACAAGATAGCCTCCATACCAAAGAAGTAGAGCATAACAACAAAACACCACGAAATAAGTTCCTCCCAATCCTAAACCCTTTGCTAATCCACTCTTGTACCCAAGCTTTTGGGCAATCTTCAATGCTGCCGAATACGTCTGTAAGGCTTTTGATTCACCCACAAACGCGAAAACCACCCGAATTTGAACAATTGTCTGCAAATTAGTACCAAATGAAACATACCCAGATCAGCAAATTATCCATAAAACATGCTCAAAAGATCAAATTCAACAGAACTTTCAAAAAAATCTCGTTAAATCATACCTGTTCGACGATATTCCCAGCCTGAGACATAGCTCCTTGGCTCTTGCTAGACAACTTAGCTAATGTAGTAGTGTGAATTCCACCAATAACAGCAATCAGAGGAACAACAGCAAGAGTTACCAAAGCTAATTGCCACACAGCAGTAAATCCCACCACAAAACCAGTCACAAATGTTGCTAAGTAGTGTATAAAACTACCCAACTGCAATTTCATCAAAAACAACATCATATTCAGCAATAATTCAACCATATAATAGAACAAAAATTATGTGTATGAAATATGGTCCAAATACAATAAAATTGTACCTTCTCACTGATGGCATCTTGAACAAGTGCAGCATCAGTGTTAATAGCAAAAACAATGTCAGAAGTTCTAACTTGTGTATCAAAGTACTGAATGTCCTGACTCAATGCTGCTTCCAAGTACTTAATCCTCATCTTTGTTGATTGCCTCTCTCCAGTCCACATCCAACATGCAATTTCTATACACCATATCATATAACAAAATTTAATTTAATTTTAGTCCACAAAAAATGGGAGAAAAAATTTATGAACTAAAACCCCCCAAAAAAATCACAAATTAAAAAATTTACCTGCCCAAGAAGAAGCCCAAATTGCTGCTCCAACAACAAGAAAATAATATGCATACTACAAAAAATTGTCAAAAAGAGAAATTAATCAAAAAAAATTGAGTAAAAAATATATAGATTAGAGATTAATTAAAAAGTAAATGAAGTGTACCTTTAAAACTTCTTGCATCATTTTATCAGGGTTATTAGAGTAAGAACCAAAAGAGTTAACAAGATCAGCAAAGAATCTAAGAAAAAGGGGTAAAGCACAGCCATGAACAAAAGCACCAAGAGAACCAATTCCCATCAAAATACAATCCAATTTATCAGCAAATCTGAATAACTCTTTGAACGCAACCGGAGGCGGTCCTTCTTTGGGTTTATCAGCTGATCCCGAAGACGACGATTGTGCATCTCTTTTTGCATTGATATTACTATTTCCATTGCCATCAGTAGCTTCCATCTTTGAAGCTTGGAATTCTTGAAGATGAGTAGGAGGATTGGAGTTAAGAGTAGTGCTGTTATTTGAAGAGCCTGAAAGCTCAAGACCATGCATTTCCGACCATCTCCATTGTTCAATTGTCTTTATCTCTTTAGATTCTTCTTGTGACATTATTTGCAAACCAACCCAAATTTGAGCTTCTTTTATAACTCCAAAAAAAATGCAAAAAAATAAAAAATAAATAATGAATAATATTAAAAATTAATTCACACCCACTTCATCATTCTCTCTCTTCAAGATGGGTTTTTAATATATTTTTTTTTTAATTAAAGGGGTTGAAAGCTTGTGGGAAACACCATCCCAAGAATAGTTGACAATTACTACTGGTAATAAGAATTTACATGTGATTCTGTGTTAAATTGGAGAGAGGAGAGAGTGAGTGAGTGAGTGACAGAAGATGTGTTTTCAAAATTCATTGATTTTGTAATTGTTTTTGTTTGTTTGGTTGCTTGTTTGTGTAGAAAAAAAGAAAGAGAAGCAAGAAAGTGACATGATAAGGGAAAGGAAGGAGAGAGAAAGAGTGGAATGTGGGGAGGTTTTGTATTAATTCTTCTTGTAATTTTAAAGTCTCCGACAAATTATACTGTTGTGTGAAAACTTGGAGGATCAACATTTGGATTTTTTTTTTTTTTTTTTTTTCAATTTTGACCCTATGAGCTAGAGCTGTACTAATAAAAAACAAATGCACACACTATGTGAAAACTTAGCATGATCTAATTATTATTATTATTATTATTATTATTATTATTCAAAAACGGACAAAGTCATACTCTCTCCGTCCCCGAAAGAACGACCCATTTGGGTTGATTTCACGGGTATTAAGAAAGTTAAATGAAAAGAAGTGAAAGTATATTGGAAAGATAAATTTACATGGGGTTTGTAAAAAAGTAGAGAAAAAAAAGTAATAAAAGTATAAAGAGAAACAAAATTTTACATGGGGAAGCTAATTTCGCACAAATATTATTGCAAATTGGTGGGGATTTTAATGCAAATGGGTCATTCTTTTTGGGACTAAAATTAGGCCAAATGGGTCGTTCTTTCGGGGACGGAGGTAGTACAACTTATAGAAAATTAGTGGGAAGCCAAAATACAATTTGGGCTCTCACTCCTCTAGCTATATCAAAGTCCAACGCAATATAGAAAATACATAGAGTTCCTCCATTATAACAATAGTCTCCATTATACACTACTAGATGAAGCCAGTGCGATGCACGATTTGTTTGAATTTTTAAAATAATATTTTTACATATATATATTTATGTGCTAAAAATTGTTAAATATTTGGATAAAACTCCTAATATTAAAAGATAATATTTTATATTTAATTAATTTAAACTGGATAATCTCATTCGCAAATTTTGCTTACGTGTCAGTTAAATTATTTAATTCTAAAAGAAATTAATAATCTCGTAAAAATTAAATCTTACGTGGCTCTCTAAAAACTCGGGAAAAAACTCCCCTTTATATATATAATATTAGATTATGATTTTTTGTAATTATGTTTTTTTTTAATATCATTAGATTAGTATGATAATTTTAATTTTTCATTTTTTTTGTAAAGCTCTTTGAACCGTAGAAAGATAATGGTAGGGTAGAATTAATAAATTTATAAAGGACTAACATATTTTATTTGAAATAATTAGATAAATCATTAGATTAGTATGAAAATTTAATTTGTCATTTTATTGTTTTTATTTCATCCTACGTGGCACACATAAATATGTGGCGCTCTATTTTTTTTTACAAAATCCTACGTGGCTCTTTAAAATCTCTGGAAAAAACTCCCCTTTATATATATAATATTAGATTGTTATATGGATTCTTAAAAGGTTGTTATATAATTAAATGGTGTTTAACCAATTGCTTTCAAGTTTAACTATTAATATTAGTAAATTTCTTAATTTGGGCCGCTGTTAACGTAAGAAGTAGTTAAGCCCACGCTTTGTTGTCGTAATTGCAGAAGAACACCATCACTAAGCAACAAATTCTTCTTTTGTCTCCGATCGGTTAAACACTTTGAACCTCCCTACATTTTAGCTGGCATATTATTTTTATATTTATTACCCCACAATCCTCAACCCACCATATCTCATCTAGTACCAAAGTTTCATTTTTTTTGTTGGAAGAAATTTATTTTTACTTTAATTTAATGTTCAATAATTTCTAGACCATGCAAATTTAGTGTATATATATATATATATATATATATATATATATATATATATATATATATATATATATATATATATATATATATATATATATATATATAAGGGAGGGATCCGGTGAGAATAGGTCCATATGTGAGAATTCATACTTATATGAGAACTGATTTAAAATTTAGAACATGTGGGTTAAAATTTAGAACATACGAGTTAAAATTTAGAACATGTGAATCAAATTAAAATTTTGAACATATGAGTAATAATTTAGAACATTTGTGTGAGTAATATGTTAGAACATCTGATTTAAGAATTAGAACAAGTGATTAAAAATTTATAAAATTTGCTTTATGAAATTTTAAACATATGAGTAACATTTAGAACACTTGATTTAAGATTATGAACATGTGAATAAAAATTTAGAACAAACTGATATTGAATATAGAAAGTGTGAGTAAAGAATTTAGAACATACGAGTAAAAAAAATAGAACATACGCTTTAAAATCTGGAACATATAATTAAAAAATCTTAGAAAATCTGGAACATATAATTAAAAATCTTAGAACACACGTTTTAAAATTTAGAACATAAAGTTAAAAGTTTGGAACAAGTTATTTAAAATTTATGACATCAAGCTTAACTAATTTATGGTTTAGAATATGTGAGTAATAAATTAGAACATTTGATTTAATTTAGAACACCTAAAAAAAAGTTTAGAACATCAAATTTAAAATTTAGAACATACGAGTAAAAATTTAGAACATAAAGAGTGTTCTCACATAAGAAAAATTCTCATATAAGAAAAATTCTCACGAGAGTCTTCCCCTATATATATATATATATATATATATATATGTATCCAATTACTTTACTTATATTTATATCCAAATTGTAACTCAAGGAATCAAATCTAGCTTACAATTATATTTCGTAATTCATGTATAATACTACCTTTTGAATTATTCACATATTATTTTTCCTATAAAGTTGTCCCAAATTGTAATCTCACTTACTCAAAATCAATTTTGTTACAGTACAAGTATATTCCGTAAAACATTAAGGAGAAAAAAAAAACCTATCACTCACATCCTCAACAAAATAAAAATAACAAATTAAACGAGATGGATAGAATGTCAATTTAATTTTGATGTAAATTACAAAGTATCGAATTAATCCAACCCAAATCACAGTTACGAATCTAAAATATCGTTCTCAATAATGCAAGAAATATCAAATTACTTCACAATACGAAATTATGTATCCTATTTGTTTACAATTTCAAATGGTTCACAACTTGTTTTTTAGAAGAAAAAAAAAGATTTGTTTTCTGAAATATTTTGTAGATCGGTGTCATTTGATTGTTTTGATGCTATTAATTTACCCTTAATTTTAAAATAAAAGTTGGTTTGAGTGCAATCAATAATATATTTTTCTATATTCCTAATATAATAATTATACAAACGACTCCTAATTGTAGCGAACAGAAAATAACCCCAGGCCAGTTACCACATTTGTGTAATTAATCAAGGGTTTCTGAATTTATGCTCTAAACTATCACTAATCACTATGTACACTTGTATAGTACTCTTATTATCTTATTTAAAATCAACAAAGTTAATAAATAATTGGTGTTAGTTCCACTTGTCATCAGAAAATCTTGGGCCATATCTGCTGATTCTTATTGACAGCAAATTACTCCACTTAGTTTCTACTAATTGTAAGCACTTAGTAATATATAATAATTAACATAACTACTAAATTACTGAACTGTTTTTGATTAATATGTCAGAGAGTACTAACTAAACTAAATTATAATGCAACATTATATTTATATATTTATGTTACATTCTTTAATACTGGTGCTTTTCAGAGAGCTTATAGTTAAAAGCACTTTAATTATTATCTTCTGGTTTCTGTTAAAATGATTAAATTAATTTATTTGTAAACAAATGGCGATCAAGCTAGCTTTTTTGCAGAAAAAAATGATATGTATATCGCAAAGCTCTGATTCTTCACTTTTTTGTTTTTTAATTGATTTCTAATTTAAAATTTGGTTTCTCAATTGGCAATGCCAACTATTTCAGGTTAAAGGTTTTGGGTTAGTTAGGGTTGATTGAATTTCATCACCGTTTTTCGTGACTCCCTTAACGCCATATTTTATGTACACTCCTTATCAAATACGGAGTAACAAATAAGGAAAAAAAAAATTTATTTACGGAGTAATTTTCTCTAAAAAGGATAAACACAAAAGCCATAAAAATCTCTTTCCATATTAAGAACGTGTTCTATATACTGTAACAAAGGGATGCTTTTCCTTAAAAGCCCTAAAGCCGCTCTTAAGTAGGGCAATGTTACCCGGCAGCATCCTAGTCCGTTTGGGGTTGGGTAGGTCGGCGACCTTAGGCGGCTGCTGATAGTCAGCCGCAAAGTTATCTTGGTCAGAGCCTGAAGATCCGGCCCTTGACCCTTCGTCGGCCTCAGCATTTCCGACTTCATTAGAGGAGGCGGCTCCCTCGCCATCTACCTCTCGTACCCCCGAGCTCCCGGAAGTAGAGGGAGTCTCTTCATGAGAACCGCTCTCCTCCAAATCCCTCTGTTCCCCGTCGGGAACAACCTCGTCGGCTGACACTTCTATAGTGCGCCGGCTCCTAGACCTTCTGGCCGTCTGTTTCGTTCTGACCATTGTGTCCTGCACAGACACAGAGAGGGAGGAATTCGGAGATGAGCATATCGGTTCCGACAGTCCAGAAAAGGCACCCCCTGTTCTAGACTTAGCCGGTCCCCTAAAGTTGGACCTGTTTATATTTAGTGAACTGAACTGAAATGATTGGAGTTGAACTGAATTGAACTAAGCTAAAATGAATATTTTATGAGAGAAGGAAATTAAGAGTTTAACTGAACTGATTGAAGTTGAACTGAACTGAAGTTAAGCTGAAGAGAACAGACCCTTATTTTAGTTGTAACTAGATTAACTCCGTGCGATGCACGGTTTTAATATAAGAATTGAATCATAGACTTTTAACACGTAATGAAAGAAAATAACTTTCTCATTTTTCCTAACTAATTTCTAATTAAATATGAATGTACAATTCCCGACAGTTTAATTAAGAAATTTCAATTAAATTACATCATCCTTATATTTTGGAGGGAAAAAATCAAATAAAAAAAAAGTGATACGTAGGCAATGATGACATAAGCAGTTGTTATTTTAGTATATATATAGATAGATTGAACTTAGGTAGCTAGCTGTAATAACCCTTAATTTTTTTTTTAATTTTAAAATAATTAATAAAAGTCTATAAATAAAAATAAAGTGAACAAAATATACCCTAGCTAAAGCCGAATTTGAAAACAATTCTAGAAATTTAACTACTTGATCATTTACCAACAAATGGTTTATATTTTGTTGAATTTAACCGTGGTTATTAGAAATTGCAATGTATAATTATTAGCCTGATTAAAATTCAAATATTCTCGATGACACTACACATAAAAATGACCGAGTTTGGATCTGACCCCAAATCAATTTGATCCGGGAAAAAAAAAAAGACTAAATTCGAATAAAATATGAATTCATCTCCAATTTTATTAGAATTCAATTGTATTGTTTCATTGGCCTTTGATGTTAATTTTGCATTTAGTTAATATTTAGTTGGTTATATCATTGCCAAATGATTCTCTAAGAAAAGTAATGATTACTAGATTAGGTGTTTTGGATCAATTTTTTAATAATTGAAACAAGTTAGCTTAGGTGAAAACAAAATTGAAAATTGGAGTTGAGCTCCAATATTGGGATTTTTAGTCAAATTGGATTTGGATCATCAGAGATGGATAGCACTGTCAAAACGGTTTGACAGTTCGGTTTCGGTTCGGTTTGAAATCGGTTCGGTTTGAAATCGGGTCGGTTTGAAATCGGTTCAAATGTCTTACGGGTCGGTTTCGGTACGGTTTAAATAATTATCGGTTCGGTTCGGTTTCGGTTTATTCTTGAACGGTTTAAATTCGGTTCGGGTTATAAACGGTTCGGTTAGTAAACGATTCGGTGCAAACGGGTTGCGGTTTGTTAACGGTTCGGTGTAAACGGTTTTTAACCCGGTTTAAATTCGGTTCGGGTTGTAAACGGTCCGGGTTGTAAACGGTCCGGGTAGTAAACGGTTCGGTGCAAACGGGTTGCGGTTTGTTAACGGTTCGGTGTAAACGGTTTTTAACCCGGTTTAAATTTGGTTCGGGTTGTAAACGGTTCGGTGCAGACGGGTTGCGGTTTGTTAACGGTTCGGTGTAAATGGTTTTTAACCCGGTTTAAATTCGGTTCGGTTTGTAAACGGTGCGGGTTGTAAAAATTCCAGGTAGTAAACGGTTCGGTGCAGACGGGTTGCGGTTTGTTAACGGTTCGGTGTAAATGGTTATTATCCCGGTTCAAACAGTTTCAGGTTGGAAACGGTTCGGTTGTTTTTTGGTTTAGTTTTATTTTAGTTCGGTTATAACTGGTTCGGTTCGTTCACGGGTTTGGTTCTTCTACGATTTAACATTATATAGATCGGTTTTATTTCAGATTTACTAAATTACGGTTCGAGTCTGTTTTTGATTTCAAAAAATTTTGTACTACTTTCTAACTTTTTGCTAGTTAACAAGTTTTATATCAAGCCGAGACTTCATCACTTCATATTGAGGCATCATATTATATGCAAATTCTCATTAATTTTATAAATACATATCATGTTATGATTTAAGTTTAGCTATACTGATCTTACTAGTTTATTATGAAGTAGATTATAAAAGTTTAGTGCATTAATGTATTATTGTTTTACTATCAGATTATTATCTGCTTCTGATTTGATCATTTAGTTAATAGTGTCATAATCATGATTTGATGAGTTGTTGTGACATCGAAATTTGCAATTTGGTATTCGATACTTAATTAGTCAACAAGTCTGATAATTAAGACTCGTTTATCATTATATATTTGCATAAAGTTATACATGAAGATATTACAGAGTAGTTTGATTTGTATAATGAAAGAAAACATTAATGAAGAAGAAGGTAATGTTGATTCCTTCAATCGATTATACAGATACATAACATATAACCATCTCATATTCTCATAGTTAGATATTATTAGTATAAAGGGATGAGAAACATAAGATTATTATATTTTTGTATATCCTTTACTGGTTTACCCTTAAGGCTTAAGTCACTAATTAGTAATTAGTAATTACTTAATTAGACTAACAAGTTAATCAGAAAGAGTAACTTTTAACTTGAGTCTAGTAGATCAAATACTGAAATGGTATTAGTATATTACCGAGTATGATAGTCTAGTACGCTGCTAATCTGTTATGCAGCTATGCTAAATTGACAATTGCTCATATAGTCATATTAGTCAATCACTCATGTAGACATAACTCATATCTAATTAAGTAATTTGTATTTATGTACTAATCTACTAGTCAACTATATCATTTATAAGTTTACACGATTACAAGTGTATTGCTTATAGGTACAGCTAAACTGATATAAATATAACCATATAACAAATCCGTAGTACTTCTAACTCTCTAAGATATGACATCATTATTTATTGAACAATTTTCGATTTTTTATTAATCGCAACGCCTAGAAATTACACGCTAACCGATTCACATTTTATAATTTAAAGAACTTAATATTTTAATGTGTGTGTTAAAAAAAATTATAAAAGCTGATATTATGAAGGTGAATATCGTTTTATCGGGATCCGAGAAATGTAATTAGTTTTTTTTTTAAGTCATGTAATTAATTAATTGTATAAAAGTTTGTTTAATGTTATTAAAATAAAATTAAAAATTTTGATTTTTACAAAGTGGAAAATTAATTTCATTTTTTTGGTTGACAATTTCAACAAAATATGGTGGGAAATTTCCCTCCAAAAACCAAAAGGAAAAACACATTTTAGATTTATAATTTAGATATTTTGATTCTTTAATAATTAAATAAACATGTGGTTCATATATTATGCAAAAGAGAAAAAAAAAAGAAAAAAAAAGAAAAAAAAAGTGAAACGTGAAACTGTGAAAGACTGAAAGGCAATTAGGTTCTTCATTCATCCTCTTCATTCATGCTCTTCATTCCACAGCATTCACCGTTCTTCTTCTTCATCCTCAAATCGAAGCGTTGAATCCTCACTCACTCTCAAGTTCTCAACTCTCAAGCTCTGAACTCTTAGCCTTCAATAGCTCAAAGGTAAATTTTAGTTAATTGTTTTTGTTTTCGTTTCGTTTTTTTCGATTTTTTTTTCGATCTCTCCATTCTCGTTTTTTTTTTCATTCTCCAGTTCTCCATCTTCAAATCTTCCTCTCCTTCAAGCCGTCACTGCTCAAAGGTAATTTTATGTTAATTTTTTTTGTTTTCATTTCGGTTTTATGTTGCTGATTCGTTGTTTGCAGGACTTGCATGTCTTTATTTTTTGATTTTTACTTCTGATTTGTTCATATAATTTCATATAATTTCTGATTTGTTCATATAATTTCTGATTTTTTGATGTTGTTCATGTAATTTTTAATTTTATTGTTCTTGTTGTTCATTTAATTTCTGATTTTTTAATTTTATTGTTCTTGTTGTTCATTTTTTGTTATATCTATTTGTGAGGTGTTCTGGCCTTACCAGCTTTGGCTATGCTCAGTTCTGATCAGGGTTGTGGTTGTAGTACCATGAGCAACAATTGAGTTGATTTGTCTATAATGCTCTATTAGTCTTCAAATATACTGAATGCTATCCTTTGTTCTATCAGCTGCATTGTTCTCTCATTAGTGTTTCTGTTTATGTGGGTTAATGCTGAATGCTAGCAGGATTTTTTGATTTAAGTTTGGGTTTTGTTTTGTTGCAAAAGTGCAAGTGCATTCAGATAGGAGTTGTCTAATAGTGTTTAGTATATTTTAGGACTGAATTGTAGATGGACTACCTCAGCTTAGAGCATGTAGTACTAGCTAGGGTCTGTCCTGTGCTGCTGCTGTTCTAATGTCTGGCCAGATCTGCTAGATGTACAAGGCTAGATTGTAGGATCTGCTGGGAGTTTTCTGCCCTGTTCAGAGCAGAGTCTTTCTGGCCATGGTTTGTGCTGTCCTAGTTGATGTCTCTGCTGCAGGCTGGGTGCTGGGGTTGGTTGCTGCTGGTTTTCTAGGGTATTGCAGCTGTGGTTTTGCTGTCGTCTTGTGTTAGCTGGGCTGTGTTGTCTGTCTGTTGCTGGGCTAGGTTGCTGGTGTGCTTTGCTTGAAGCAAGCAGGTCCGGAGCTGCTGTGTTAATTTGCCTTTTTTTTTATTTGCCCTTAATTTGCCTTTTTTTTTCACTTGATTTATACTGTTGTGTTTTTGTTTTTTCAGCAATGGAGCAAGAGTTTATTGGTTTTGATGAGGATTCTACTGTAAAGAATCAAGATTCTACTGTTCAGAATCAAGATTCTACTCAACGTACCACTAGTGGTAGTAAGCGTGGACGAACATCAGATGTTTGGAGGTATTACACCATTTTTGATAAGATGGTTGGTCTTGCTCCGATAAAATATGCTCGATGCAATGTTTGCGGTAATGAATATAAAACTCCAGGTAATGCTGGTACTTCAACTTGTAAAGCTCATACTAAGACATGCATGAATAAAAATCCACACCATCCTGGAAATCATGAAAGTGGTGTTGAGCTCCTGTTTAATCAAACAAGTCATTTACAATTGCTTGCTAGAGCTATAATTTTGCATTCCTATCCTTTAAGTATTGTGGAGCATCATGGCCTTAGGGAAGTTTTTACGAATTTGAACCCCAACGTGAATCATGTGTGTAGAAACACTATTTTGAAACATTGTATTGATGAGCATGATAAGTTTAAGTCTTTGTTGTTGCAATCTTTTTCGGGAATTGAAGGTAGAGTTAGCTTCACTTGTGACTTGTGGACAGCATGTACTAATCGAGGTTATCTTACTTTAACGGCACATTATGTTGATAAAAATTGGTGTCTTAGGTCTAAAATTCTGAATTTTAGATATTGTGGTCCTCCTCATACTGGTGTTGAGGTAGAAAAATTTGTGTTAAAACTTATTGGGGAGTGGAACCTTCAGGGTAAAGCTTTTGCAATGACTGTTGATAATGCTCGATCCATGGATGTTATGGTTAACCTTTTGAAGAAAGATTTAATGTTGACTTCTCCTCTTCCTTGTAATGGTAAATTTTTTCATATTCGATGTTCAGCTCATGTCTTGAACATTATTGTTCAAAGAGGTTTAAAAGAAGTTGATAGTAGTGTTCAAAAATTGCGTGAGGTTTGTAAATATATTGATTCTTCAGATTCTAGACTCACTCAATTTGAGCATGCTCTTCATGAGGTTAACTGTGTGTTTAATGGAAAGTTACGTCTTGATGTTGTGGCTCGTTGGAATGCCACATATACGATTATTCGAAAAGCTTTGGAAGCAAAGGAAGCCTTGAAATTGGTTATTGATAGGTTTATAGGTTATGAATTCAAACTTTCGAATGATGAATGGGATACCCTTACTAAAATATGTAATTTCCTAAAGCCATTTCATGAAATCACTGTGTTATTTTCTGGTTCAGAATATCCTACTGCAAATTTGTATTTTGCTAGTGTTTTAAAAATTGAGCACACAATAAGTAAAGCCCATATAGATCCTAAACTTGCACCCATGGCAAAAGTTATGCTTGAAAAGTTTGAGGGCTATTGGGATGAATATAGTTTGATCCTATCAATTGCTATTGTTCTTGATCCTCGTTATAAGCTTGTTCGAGTGATGAAGATGTTAAAAGTGCTTTATGTTGATGAGGCATGTGTTGAAAAGGCGAAGGTGATTAAAGATGCTCTTTTGGAGTTGTATAACTTTTATTCTTCTTTGTCTTCCGGTTTTACATCAAGTACAAATGCTCCACCCTCCATCCCAGCTGTTATCGAAAATTCAAATAGTCACTTGGATGATGATATATTCAAGGTAATCAATTTCTGATTATTGTGGTTTACAAAATTAATAATTTTATGTTTTAATTTTATTATTTAATAAAAGCATTTTGTTTGAACTTTTCTAGTATGTTGATAATGATGATGATGAGGAGGATGACACATCAAATCGGCCATCGATGGAGATTGATTCTTATTTGTGTACTCCTCGACAACCAATTTATGAAGGGCAGAAGTACGATGTTCTTAAGTATTGGGAATCTCAAAGTAGTGTGTACCCCATATTAACTGTTATGGCTAGGGATGTTTTGGCCATTCCTATTACATCGGTAGCCTCAGAGTCTTCTTTTAGCATGGGTGGTCGTATTTTAAACAAGTATAGGAGTGCGCTTTTGCCTAAGAATGTTGAGGCGTTGGTGACCACACAAAATTGGTTACGTGGTTATGATTGTGATATTGAAGAAGACGTCCTTGAAATTGGTAAAGAAGTGATAGATGAAAGTTTTGCATCTAATTAAGAAGACATGGATGTTGTATTGTAGTGAACTAGTGATGCTTAATATATATTGTGTTGCTTCATTGCTAAAATGTTTTAATCTCATAGAACAAGTATTAATAGTTTTAGTCACATTACATATTGATATGTTGTTCCTTTTTTTATCTCGAGTTATTGGTTATTATTTATGTCCCGCTAAATATTCATCTTGACCTGCAACCGACTCACTTCGTAAATGATCTGCATCGACCCACACTGACCCACCCAATAACCACTCCTAGTAGTAAGTAGTTTGTAAACGGTTCGATTTATAAGGATTCGGTTCATAAACAGTTCGGTTTATAAATGGTTCGGTTTATAAACGGTCCGGTTTATAAACGGTTCGGTTTGTAAACGGTTCGGTTTGTAAACGGTTCGGTTTGTAAACGGTTCGGTTTGTAAACGGTTCGGTTTATAACGGTTCGGTTTATAACGGTTTTTATGCCAGTTTAAACGGTTTCGGGTTAGAAACGGTTCGGTTTATTTTCGGTTCGGTTTCCTTTCCAGTTCGGTTTAGATTTGGTTCGGTTCTAAAACGGTTTAACATTACTCGGATCGGTTCGGTTTCGGGTTTACTAAAATGCGGTTCGGGTCGGTTTTCGGTTTCAAAAAATCGGTTTTTAATCGGTTCGGTTCTCATTCGGATCGGTTTGAATCGGTTCGGTTTCACCGGTTCGGTTCGGTTTTTGACAGTGCTAGAGATGGATGTTGAAGCCAAAGGAATCAAAACTTCAAAAACTTGTAGAGTTGGAGTCGAATTATGCTTAAAGCAGTCTGAATCTGACCCGTTATCGTCCTACTCATACATAGCTTGACTGTGCAAAATATAGATAATCGGAAAAAATAAATACTAATAAATCCATGTAATCAATTACCCTAGAGAATCTAGGACAAGTTTTACCCGTTGAATTAATTAATCTGTTAAAATTATGAAGCTTGATTAAGACTCCAAAATAGTAGTACAATAAACACAAAAGTCGTGAATATCTGCAGTTAAGATGTCCTTTTCTCTAATCCATCCCTTCAATAAAGAAAAATTAAATAATTTACATCTTTTATTTTTCCACTTTATTTGCGGGTTTTCCACGCCGCTTGTACGGCTTGTCGCCCTAGGTTGATGACGATTAACAAATTGACAAAGGGGCATGGTTTTTCCGTCCATTAACGTTCCCTTGTCTCATAAGAGTACTAACTAAAAACATTGAATCCAAACTATTTGGTTGACAATTTGACAAAGACTTGCTTTATAAATTTACTCCCTCCGTATTTAAATAATTGAAACATTTTCACAGTTTGCTCTATTCATCTGATTTACAATGTGATATTTACATTAGAATAAATTTAGCTTTGTGGGTATTTGTTGGAATTATATCAATGTATGATTTATTACTATTCAATTATTCAAAGCTTTGCATTGACAAACATTTATTTGTGGGTATTTGGGTCAGGTTTGAGTTGGGTCGATGTGGGTCGAGTCAACTCAGGTCGGGTTAATTCGGGTAAATAGCACTATTTATGCGGGTCAGGTTAGGTTTGGGTCATGCATCCCATCGGGTTTGGGTTGGATTCAAGTCGGGTTAAATAACAGGTCGGGTTGAATTTGGGTCGGGTTAGTAATAAATCGAGTTAAATTCAAGTTTAAACAGGTTTGGTTCAATCTCGGTTCAGGTCGTGTTCGATTCAGGTCAATAATATACAGGTTATATTCAGGTCGGATCATGTTCGAGTTCAGGTCTTAAATAGATAAACATATTGATGATCAAATATAAGTGTTAAAAAGATACAGTAGTACAAATGAAAATAGACAATATGCTCGGTAAGCTAATACACCTTACGTGTATTAGCTTACCGCGCATATTGTCTATTTCCATTCGTACTGTCTTTTTAACGCTTTTTCTTTGATCATCAATATATTTATCTATATAAAAGGCTGATATTATTTTATTTTTTTTAAAAAAAGCAAAAAAAAACCAAGCACTACTAGAAAACCGCTCATTTCCATCGGATTACGTCCGACGAACACCTAAATCCGTCGAAAAACACTAAAATTTCCAACGGATTTTCATTCCGTCGGATATTTTTGACGAATTCATTAAATTGTTGGAAAATCCGTCGGAAATTTCCTACGGATCTTAAATCCGTTGGAAAATAGGTACTTTACAACGGATTTAAAATCCGTCGGAAAGTAATTAAAATTCCGACGGAATTGTAATCCGTCGGGAAATTTATGCTTTCCTATGGATTTTTGCGTCGAAACCATTAAAATATATAATTTTTTTATATAACACCCTTAACCCTAAAGGGCTAAGGGTGCCGCTTCTCCTTTCTTCTTTCCTCCTTCCCCCCTCTTTCCTCCTTCTGCCTTCTGGTTTTCTCTTTCCTTCTTCTCGATCTCCTTCGTCTTTCTCTTTCCTTTTTCTCCTCCTTCGTCTTTCCTCTTTCTCCTCTTTCGTCTTTCTCTTTCCCTCCTTCTCCTTCGTCTTTTCTATCTCTTCTTCTCTTTCCCTTTGTTTTTTTCATTGTTTTTGCGCAATATTGGTGATTTCACGGTGAAATTGGTGGTTTTCGTCACAAATTCGCATAATTCCGTCAAAAATGATGGTTTCTATGGTGAAATCGAAGGTTTTGAGGTCAAATTTGACCTTCAGGGTCGAATTTGGCTTTGTAAACCTAATTTTGAGGTTTTGTGCGGTAGAATCAAGGTATGTATTTTTTTTTTTAATTTTGTTTGTTGTTTTTCTCTTCTTTTTTTTTATAATTTTTTTGGATATTAATGGTGGTGGTGGGTTGTTGTGGTGGTGGTGGTGGATAGGGGTTGGTAGATGGGGTTCGGTTAGAGTGGTGGTGATTGTAATCTTCTTTTTTTTTGGTTAATTTTTGGGTTAAGTTTTGTATTGGCGGCGGTGGTGGATTAAGGTGGGTGGTGGGGGTGGTTTGCTTAGGTGGGGTGGTAGATCTAGGTTCGTTTAGGTGTGGGCTAGTGGTGTGGGCTGGTGGTGTGGGGATGGGGGGCTGGTGGTCGGGGTTGGTGGTGGGGGATGCTAGATGGTGCTCTTGGCTGGTTGTGGGGGTGGACGCCCTTTTTTTTTTTGTTTTTTGTTTTTTTATTTTCTGACGAAAAATTCCCTCGCAAATTTGGAAGATTTACGATGGAAAGTGTCGGTGCCGGAAAATCTTTTCCGACAAATATATTTTGTCAGCTCAGTGTTTCTGACAGAATTTTCCGTCGGCAGAGTCTTTTTTCATGCAAACCATTTTCCGATAACCACTTTCGACGAAATTCTGTCGAAAACTCTTTTTCCGACGGATTTCAGGGTGTTTCCAACAAAAATTTTCCGTCGGAAATGAGCTGTTTTATAGTAGTGAAGGAAAATTTTTCAAAAATAGTACAACATTTAAATGGTCTGCTAAAAAAATAAACAAGTCAACATTTTGATTATTTTTTAATAATACAACTTTTAAAGGGTTTTCACTCTAAACAAGATATTTTACCTGCAATGTTAATGGCCAGTTAATGTTTTCTTTTATTTTTTTAATAAATTTTTTTAAGTGTTTAATTAACTCTTATGATTGATTAACAGTTAGAATAATAATTTTTTCAAAACAAAAAAAAAAAAAACTTATTCCCCACCCACCTCCCCCACGAGCCACCCTCCTTTCCTTCCCTGGCGCCTTGCCAGTAGTCCCCTCCTTGCCCCGCGGCGGCGGCTGCGCTCAGACCCTCTCTATCTTTGTTGGCGCTCGCGCATCACCTCACTTCCTTCTTCGCCCGAACCACCAACCCCTTCCCTCCCCCACAAGCTCATCCCCCACCCTCGAAAATCAATTTTCAAAATTCTAGCAATGGTGGGGAAGATCCTATTTTAGGGATTTTTTAAGGGGAGGGAGGGGCTTTGGGCGCGTCTGATGCAGAAAATCAAGGAGGGGGGCTACTGGCAGGGCATCGGGGAAGGGCATGGTGGCCGTGGCTGGTGGGGGAGGTGGGTGTGAGATTGTTTATTGTTTTTTTTAAATAATAATAATAATAGCAATAATAATAACAATAATTGTTTTGAGGTTTTTTTCGAATCCCTTGGGATAAAGGTCTTGAATACAACCAAACACTCTTGGACACCTAAAAAATAGTGAATATTTCGTTTGACGGAATATTAGCCTCCGACGATGAGGTGATCGGAAAACAAAGGAATTTTAGAGAGAGAAAGTAAAGAGAAGTTGGAGCAAATTTCTTATACAATAAATGAGATATGTCTATCCACCCCTCCCATCATAAATGATTAGGGTATTTATAGGGGTGGGAATTAGGGATGGCAACGGGTCGGATCTGGACCGGGTCCGGATGGACCCGGATTCCGTTTTTGTATATAGGATCCAGATCCGACCCGGATCCGTCGGGTCTAGAAAATGAAGACCCGGATCCGGATCCATCGGGTCCAACGGATCCGGGTCCAAAACGGGTCCTATATATTTTGCCTAATTTTTTGCAATAAATGTAATGTTCGGGTCAAAAAATTTATTTCAAACTTACGTTGTTGGTTATTAAGTTCAACCCCAAATTAACCAACTTATACACTCATATTTTGAATTAAAATTATAAACAAAAAAAAAAAATACGATGTTACATATGAGTTAGTGAAAAAACAACGATGATGTATATAATATGAGCATCCAAAATTCATCTCTTGAAAGGGTTAATCTTTATCATTACTAACATTATCAACACTTTTAATAAAGAAAAAACAATTTTAGTTTTTTTAAATAGGAAAAATAAAAAAACGGGTCCACGGATCTGGATCCGGGTCTAGGGTCCAGACCCAGATCCAGATCTGTTTTTGTCAGCAGGACCCGGATCCGACCCGGATCCGTCGGGTCTAAAATTTTAAGACCCAGATCCGTGAAAAAACGGATCTGGATCCACGGATCCGGGTCGGGTCCAGATCCATTGCCATCCCTAGTGGGAATGTGTGCCCCTTTAAGGTTAGTGCCTTAAAAAGGTGTGCTCTGATTGGCGACGTAATCAGGTGAGTACAAGTGTCCTTTGGGGGCGCTGTTTTAACGTCTTTTTCGGGATTTGGGCATCTTGATGTAAGAATGTCTTTTCTCTCATTCAGGTGCTTTCATGTTTGCCATGTGCCTTCTTCCTATTGGGCCACGTGTTGCATGACTATTGGGCCACGTGTCACTATGGGATTTGGGACACGTGTTGAAGGTATTTTTATGCGAAACAATAATAATAATCTTTAAAAAATAAAAAAATATTAATTAAATAAATAAAATCAAATAAAATTGTCAAACCAATAAAATAATGATATGTGTTTGACAGGGAAAAACTAGGGCGTTGACTAATCCTCCCTAGTGTCAAATAAAATTTATAATCACTTAACAAACCTAGATACTTTAGAGGTAAGTAAAGGGTCGAACCACTAGGAACGGTTATTGTAGACACCCATTTGTGTCTCCCCAAAACCAAACCCGGTGATGAGTACCTTTCGCGTCGAATCATAATCGAATGAAGTGAAAGTGTGGAAAGTCTAGTGTCGCGGGAAGTTTTATTTTCTTTTCTCTTCTCTCTGTTTTTGAAAACTTATTTTTAAGGAAACAGCCAATCCAGTTTGGTTGGTCCATGATATGGGTCCAATAGTAGTGTAGTTGGATGAGGCTTGCAAAGACCTTTCCAACAATATATTATAGGCCCAATTCCGATGAATATTGAGAAAGTTATGGCCAATTTACCAAACTAGACCCGGTTTGAGCTTTATATGCGGCCCAATGATCTAGGGTAGGGCCTAATATGATTTATCATTCCTAATGCAATTAGGAATGGTTTTAGTCTTCTAGATTCTTCTAGAAGGTTCTTTTCATTCCTAATTCAATTAGCATTGATAAATTGACTTTTGTTGACTTTTCAGAGTTTTAATCAAAATCAAATAGCATTTTTGAGGAAATTATATGATTTTATCCTCCAGTACGCAAACTTATCTGATTTTTGAAAACGCTTTAAAATTAGGCTTGGCGCCTAACCCCAGGCCTTGGCGCCTGGAACCTGGCGCTAGCCATTGGCGCCTGGCGCCAGCTAGCCAGGGTTGGCGCCAGCTCTGTTTTTTGTGCGTCAGACTCTGTTCTGTTTAATTTATCTTTTTGGCTGATTTTCTCTATAAATATCGTGTTAAAAACTCCGTTTTCATTCACCTACAATCAGTTTTCATTCACAATCATTAATTCTCTAATTCTCATATTCGTTTATCCTCAATTCTCATCTACATTCATCTACAATCAGTTTAATTAGCATTCATCAATTCTTTCTTTCTTTCTCTAAACTTTGTTTTCATACAAAATTCCGCATTCACAAGATCTAGAAACACTTAGCCATATTCGAAGTTGCCTTCGCCCTAGACGTGAAAGGTTTTAATTTCTGAGGGTTTGGTCCCAAATATCTCTTTCAATTATTTAATTTAATTGTTTGATTTATTATTTTCCTTGAAGTTACTAACGTGTGTATTTTGTTATTAGAAAGAGGTACGAGGCATCAAAGTAAGTACTTTAATTGATTAATTGATATTATGAGGTAGAAATCATGTTTATATTGTTATTATGATATTCCTAGTATCATGTCTAGGGTAATTTTAATATTAAATATGATTGTTACGATGCTTCCTATGTTCTTCCTAATATTTATGATTGTTAGTATCATGTTAGGGTTAAAGATTTGATTTTTATTGCTTAGTGACATGCTAGGGTTTGTTATTAATCTTGTTAGTATCATGTCTAGGATCTTGCTATTATTATTCTTTAATATTAACATGATTATGATTATGATTATGATTATAATCGTTATAATTTATGATGGTTATGAATATTATTATTATTATTATTATTTTGATGATGATTATTTTATTTATGATTATTATTATGACTGTCATAATAATTGTTTATGTTTATTATTATGTTGCTTGATGCTTATTATATTTATTGCTTGATCACGCTTTTTATTGCATGTTTAAAGGGAATTGGTACTTGTAATCACGCTTAATAAGATATTTAATAATCTTGTTTAGGGTTAATGTGATTATAATTCAAGTGATCACCAATAATAGATTTATTTGTGCATTAAATTCAACCAACATAGATTAAACAGGTTTAGGGTTAATCCTATTGATTGCATGTAAATCAGAAAGCGCACATGAATACGATCTGAATAAAGTAGACGCCTATTATTAGGGCAGGTTCAATCTCTTTTAGGTTGGATTTGTACCTTCATCCCCGAACCCTGATTGGGTTCTAGACCTTATGGAGTTGACGATCTCTTGGATCGTTAAGGGGTGTAACCTTCATCTTGTGAACGGTTTACAAGTTCCTAAAACTTGTTGGCGACTCTTTTGCTCTATCTTCTTCCCTTTTGGACGCCACCGTACTTTAGTGTATGATCACAGTGGGGTTCAAGCTAGTGGGATTTAAAGACTTGAAATTATTCCCTACAGTTATGTTTAAATGTTTTCAATTGACGCCTAAGCTAGGTTAAAGTCAAGGGTGAAGAATAGAGTAACCAATACTAATCAACTACCAAAACAAAGAATCAAACAATTAAAACACTAGGGAATGGGGATCAACAAGTAATCATAACAATGGCAACAACTTGGAAAGAACATGCCAATCAATGGTTGTGAAGACTAATGATAAGAGCAATCAATTGGAGTCAAAGAACTATCTCCTAATCGTTAAACTAGGGTTCTCCATAAATAACAAACTAGGAGAATCACAATCCAAACCAATCAATAATTGCAGTTCCTAAATCAATGGTTCGTGTCATTAGAAATCACAATGCAATCTATCATAGTTTTCAAGGCCTAATCAAACTACACACATGCAAACTTACATTAATCACTTTAATCTCAACAATCAATCAACATAATTCCCAAATTAATCACAACCAATCAATCATACAAGTTTCACCCAATCCCTAGCAAAACAACTACTCAAGAATCATCATTTAATCAACAAGCAACTAATGAAATCATGAAGCAACAAAATATGAAGAACAATTGTACTAATCAAGAATCAAACATCAAAATCAAATCAACAAAACATTAAATCAAACAAAGAAATACAATAAGATGGAGTTAGAAATCCTCATTGTTTGATTATGAAGATCTTCAATACCATTGTCACCTTAAATATTCAATCTCTCAAATCACCAATGAAATCTCTCACTTTCTCACTCTAAGTCTACTCCTAAACTAACCCTAATACTAGAGAGAGAAACTCTCAACTAAGCTAAGAATATGAGACCTAAAATTGCATAATGAATTGGTTCCTTCCAAGAAATAAGAAGAAGAACTATTTATATACAAAGGAAATAAGGCAAAGATCCTGGAATAGACAAAGTTGGGCGCTCTCTCGCATGAGGTTGCGCGCTCGCGCAAGAATGATGCGCCCGTGCAGTTTGAGGTTGTCGTACGTGGCACGACACTGCTAACGTGGCGCGCTTGATGTTGCTGTGTCACGGTGGTTGATGTCGTGACGCGGCGCTGCCTACCGTGTTGTAGCGTTCCCTGCCGTGTTGCGGCGCTTCACTCATGCTAGAGCAGGGGACTTCCTTTGGTGCGAGCTTCATGTGGATTGTGGGCCCTTCATGATCAACATTGGATATGGCATATTCAAATGGAGTTGGCGGTGGGTTCAACACCATAATCTCATGAGAACGTGGTTTGAGAGCGCAAGAGATAGAACTTAGAGCATGTCACTTTCTTACATCTTGAGCTTTCCCAATGCTATAAGCTGGCTCCAAAGGCATCTTTTTTTTTTTTTTTTTTTTTTTTTTTTTTTTTTGACAAGAGCAAAGTTCCAAAGGCATCTTACAACTTAGTAAGCCACCAATTCAATATTAAGACCCAAACCTCGTACAATACCTAAAACTACAGAAAGAGATCAAATAAAGGAGAAAAGACTAGAAAAACCATAAAAACACAAAATAAGAGAGAAAAAGGAAATTAAAGAGAAAATGCATAAAACCAAGTATTCATTAAGAAAGAAAGATATGAAAAGAAGGTAAAAACAATCTAAAAACTTATCAAATGAGTGTCATAAATGACACTCATTAGTGTTCCAAAAACCTGTTAATCAGGTTACTAACTGTTCATGATTTGTTTTAAGCGGATACCTCTCAAAGGTAAATGTATTATTTAGAAACAATCAAAAGATTGACCTATAGTTTTTGGCTAACCGATCAAAGGTTAGTAAACATCCAAATTGATCAATTACACAAAAGAATGAGAAAATATTGTATATATAACAATAGTTTTTTAATTGACAAAGTTCACAAGAAAAAGTTATTACTCTTTAATTGGCTATAGGAAACAAAGTACTGTATATGATATATGCATACAATCGTTTTTCATCTAGATAACATGTGAAGTGGTCACACCATCAACTAATAATGGTATAACTGGCCACATATAAAACTTTGTGTGTAATATTATAAAATATTCACAAATTAATTATGACATATGATTGAAGAGTGGGTCTAAAATCATTGTATCAATCTTATATAGAGTTGTAAAAAATTAACCTGATTTGAGTAGAACTACCTTGCATTGGTAATGACCTAAGACTGACACATATATACTCAAAAGATAGTGAAACTAGTGATATGTAACCTCACCCAAATTGACCCGCCTGTACCGGACCTGTTATTAACAAGAAATCAAATTAAACTAACCTAACAATGATCTGTACCTAAATTGAAGTCCGGGCCAATTAGTACCCGAAACCGAATATAATTGGTTATTATTGACTTGATCCATCCTGACTTGGCCATGACCCGATCTTATCAGTATTAGACTCATTATTTTTTACTTGTAAGAAAATTACTTTATATAAAATTAGATGTAAACTCGACCTTTTTTTACCCAAATTGAAACAAGGTCAACCAAAATAATATAATCTTGAGTTTCATATGATTACAATGATAAAACTATGGAATTGTTATATAAATAAAGGTTATAATTTTGGCTTAAAACAACATTTTGATACATTTTGTGCATATTGTATACCTCTTATCTTGTTCACCAACATATTCAATCACAATCAAATCATGAAAGGCATAATTACATAATAAGTTCAAGTTGAACAAACTGATATTGGTCCAATTTGAACTTGACCGAAAACCAAGCAAGAATAATTTGACTTAGAGGGTTATCTAACTCGATAAATATTCGACTCAAATCTAACCTAATTCGAATTAACAAGCCACTCACTCCAAAGCCGAATTGAAACAACCCAAACTTGAAATTGAACCCAACCTGAATTTGAATTGAATCAAATTTGACCTACACCTAAAATGGTAAACGACTTGACTTACTTCAAACCGAACTTGACCAATCAAACCTAACACGATTTGGAAGCTTGATTTGCTCGACATGACCCGATTAGAGTGACCTGAGACTTTATTTGACTTGACTCAACTCGAACGTAACCTTGACTTAAAATACCTGGCTAATGGAAAGCCAAGACATCATTGCTGTAACTTTTGTAAGATGATGGAATAATCCATTGAGGACTATTTATTAAATTAATATAAACCACATATTACGTATATAGGAGTACATACTGGTTTCCTAATGTACAATGATCATATACAATGTTATTTTTTATGGAAACTATATATGAAGTACATATTAATTACTACCGATTCGTTTTTTATTATGTACAACAAAGAAGTATTATTTGTGAGACTTAAAATATTTATTTGTTGCATATAATAAGAAACAAATATATTATTTAAATTATAATATATCTAACAACAAGCTTTGATGTAGGAAAATTGTCCTTAATACCAAATGTACTTGAACATCCAAATTTTAATTTACCTCAATTAAGTAATCACAAGTACCCATTGCAATACTTGATTCATTTTTCCTTGATACGTGGATGATTTACGTTAAGTCAAAATAACTTAATAAGTTTATGGAAGCTAGAAAGGATTAGTCTAGTATCACGTTGACTATTACAGTATGAAGAGAAACCATTTAACAAGTACAATTAAAAGAAAACATAGTTTTCTCAACTTACCATTAACCCGACCCTTAAAGAAGAGAAACCATTTAACAAGTGCAATTAAAAGAAAACATAGTTTTCTCAACTTACCATTAACCTTATAGGTGAAAAGAAAACCCTCAAAAACCTTAGCTTTATTTCTCTAATCAACCATATCTATAAAATGTTCACTTTGAGGGTGTTTGACAATTGACTTTTTGCCTAGCTTTTGGCTTTTAAGTTTGGTCAAACAGCCAAAAAATATGTTTGGTAGTTGGCTTTTTTGTTGGCTTTTAAGCTAGTTTTTCTGCCAAAAGCCAAAAGCTAATAAGAGTAGCTTTTTTTTATTGGCTTTTGGCTTGATGACCCACTTTATCACTAATAAACAGCTAGCAATCATTAATAATTTTACCAAACATTTTTGAAAACAACCACCTTAACACAATAACTTAAAAAGCCAACCCATACAGCTAATACTTTCAGCTAGTCAAACAAGCCAAGCAAACAAGCCAAGCAAACAAGCCAACAGCCAACAGACAACCGCCGGTTGCCAAACAACTTTTGTACAAGTATTAAAAACTTGATTTTCGAAATTCTTATTATCAAGTGTGACGTACTAACGTACCATCATTCTCCCTTACTTTATTGTTGTCATTACATGTAGTGCAAGGTGTTCACCACTTACATTTCTTTTTGTTCCTTATTAGTTATTACATGAAAGAAGAAGAAGAAGAATAACACTTGGAAGAAAAAAAAGAAGTTGATGTACTCGAGTACTCACTCAACCAATCGGTGCATGTGACCCGTTATCATGCGCTTCAATTGTCTTTCTCGCGCATTGGGTTCTTCATTATTTTAGAGTTTGCAATTTCTTATTAGTAATAGAGTATTCTATAGATTGTTGTTATAAGAGTGTACCCTTAGTGTTAAAGTTATGATGATTCTTTTGGACTATATAATAAAACATCTTATCACTCACTTTAATTGTATATATTGCTCAGCAAATTATAGGAGTATTTCAAGCTATAATAAGGATATTACTATTTGAGAGTGGAATCTCTGTTCTCGGTGTTCTAACTTATTACCTCTCATATGCGAGTAAGAACTTATTGTACTTATCATATAACTAATATATAAAGCTAAACTTTTATCCAGGTTAGAGACAGCGACACTTGGCGTTTTAATTTTTCGCCAAGTGTCGCGCCACCTTGGATAGATTTAAATAAACTTCCTAAAATAAAAAAATATATATGGTTTAGAATTTTATTTGGATAGAATTTTAGGATAAAATTGTTTGTTTAGAGTTTTATTTTTGATAAAATACCAATATTTTAAATGTACAAATTGAATTATAATTTTATTCAAAAATATTATTAAATTATAATTCTCAAAGATTATCATATAAATTTATTTTTCATATCATAATATTTTTTGGTGCGAAGGAAGTAATTTAAAGTGTAAAACATACATTTATAATATATATTAACCGGTTAAAATAATATACTTCACAATCTAATAGAATTTTATTACTATGTAGATCTGTCAATTAGAGTCAGGTCATGAGTCATCTCGGATTGGGTCACTTCAAGTTACAAGTCAAGAAATGTTCAACCTTTACCTAAAGTTTTTTATTTATAATACTTTTTTATTTATATTACTATATATATAAATTTTTAAACAAAATTATTTAATATATATAAAGTCAAAATTCAAATACGAAATGACGACACTTGGCATTCTGACTTTTCGCTAAGTGTCGCGCCACCTTGGATAAATTTCATAAGATAAAAAAAATTAGGTAAGAATTCTATAGGATAGAATTTTAGAATAAGATTATTAGTTTAGAGTTATATTTTTGATAAAATAACAAATACTAAATTTATAACTAGGCCACAAGACAACATCATTTAGCGTTTTAATTTTTCGCCAAGTATCTACGTTGGATAAATATAGATTGACTTTGTAGCAAAAAGAGTTAATTTATAATTCTATTTTCAATCAAATTGAATTATAATACGTAGTATAATTTTATTTTAAAAGTCCATAAACTACCCGAACATCACCGGAGCACAAAACTAGTAATAAATAAAAATATATGAAATAAGAAGAATCGAGACTATCATATCCTCCACTAGTCCACTTTATCCTGAGTTTTATTCAAATACCATGAACTACGAAAGTACAAAGCACAAAAGACCTAAAAATATGTAAGGTATAAAGGTATAAGTTAAACTCTTTAGTAGTATCGATGTAGTTCATGATTTGTGTATACTTCATGAAAAATAGCTTGAAAGATTAATTTTTTTTTTTTTTTTTGGTCCTTCACCTATTTATATGGCCTATTTGTCATGTATTTCCACTGGCAATTAAGACTGCTTTGGATTGAAATGTGTGTTAGAAACATGACACAATATATATGTTGCTTGCTTAATTGAGGACGTGACACATCACAGTGATCACACATGTACCCTTAATAAGAAGTAAAAAGTGAAAACAGTATGGTAAAGAATTAAACCCTGTAAGTTGTACGTGGACCTAAAAGGCTTTTAGCCTGAGGCAAGAGGCCCATCAGTTCATACTACTAGGAAACAACTCCCATGGTTGAAGTTGAAGGGCTACATCATTATTAAGCTTTGGTCAAATATGAGCAGTGGCGGATCCAGGATTTTTAAGATGCTGGGTCACTGTTACCTATCGATCATCACCCATTGACCGCATACCGAAGGTGGATGAATTTTGTGATAGAGGATGATTTTGTGAAGGAGGAGGATGCAAATTGGGACTAAAGAAACTTGTTTTATCATATGTTTTTTAAGAAAATTAAGTCACAATTTTAATTTAATTACTAAATCCAATATTATCAAAAATAGATTAATTCAATCTTTTTGCAACTTGTCTATTATATACCCAATGAGTTAATATTTTTTTTACAAAAAAAAAGCCAATTTAATTATACAAATATAATATATACAACACAAATTAGAAAAACCACTTAATGTAATGTCTTAACAACACAAAATATAACAACATTGAAGGATAATCAAATTAATCACATGATAATCAAATAGTCATAAGTTCATAATCATTTTAAAAGGAAAACAAAAAAAGAAAAAAAAATCTATTACTAGCTAATACTGCTACAATGAATTAAATGAAAAAAGAAGGGGAAAAAAAAATCAAATAATCACATGAAAATCAATAAATCACATAACCATAGGAAGGAAAAAAAAAAGATAAGGAATACAAAAATTGCAAGTATCAATGCTCAAACTCAAGACCTAAGTGGCTGAGCCCTTGCTTGTTGGGCTTTGTCTCAATCCCTCCAACCACTATGCTACAAGTTTGTATTGTTAAATAATAACCAAAAATAATCTTTATATCTTATTATCAAATGGGTGCCATTTTTTTTAAAAAAAAAGTTTTTTTTTTTTTGCTAGGTCACGTGACCTAGCAGGACCAAGGCTGAGTCCGCCACTGAATATGAGAAGTTTTTAAGTGCAATGAGATCATTGCGGTCCTCAAGTGGGGTGTATGTAAATTAATTTGATATACTAGTACTAAAAATAGGAAAAATACAAGTTAATTTGCCAGATAAATGAATTTTTGTTAATCTGATGACATTTTTGTAAATATATTGAAAAAGCAGGGTCATTTAATCAATACTTTTGGTGAGTTGTCCAAAAACTGTTTTTTTTTTTTGCTTTTACTGTTTGGTGAGGAAATTACACATGTACCCCTCAACTAGTACATGAAAAGACGCATATACCCCTTCACTGGTACTTGAAAAGACAATTATACCCCCAAATAAACAAATTTTGTTTATCCGAGGAAGTAACTGGATATCCCTCCTAAAATAAAATACGATGTTTATTTTACGAAACTTATAATTTATGTTACTCCACGCTTAAGTGTGTTTGCTTGGAGTAGTCTTAGGATGAGTTACTTCAATTCATCAAGGAAGTTTTTTAAGGTGCGCATGTATGATGACAAAATGCATAGGAAGAGCTTGTGTAGTATGTGGGAGCAATTGTTGGTCCTCGGTGCACATTTATTTTGCGACAACATACTCCACGCTAATGAATAATTGAATTATTACAACTTCGGATACAATGGTTGTAACACCCTAGAAATTCCTTTCCTTTAAAATACCTGTTTTGCCCTTTTTAAAATACGAAATAGAAAAATTTAAGACATTACCACCACCGTGAAAACGGTTGAGGCAATTATCAAAGACACACAACGGAATACCATCTTTAAAACCATTCAAAACTAGTCAACTTAAAAAGTCAAACCAAACAAAAGTAAAGTCAAACCAAAGTCAAACAAAGTCAACCTACAACTTAGAACCATTGTATGCCCTTATTAAAATCGAAACAAAAATCAATGCCTTTGCGTTAATCTTACAAATATAATATGTAAAATTTAAAGCAATAAACCACATCATAATTCTTATGGAAACTAAGCATAATTCGCTCTTCACTCACGCCCATCATGAATATACTTCATCACCCGAAAAACTCATCTTTATTTTGTCCCCACTACACCCCATTAGAAATGGATCGTCGTATAACCAAGATAAAGACAAGGCCAAACAAACATACAAACACACAATCAACAATGCTGAGTACATAAGCATAAACTAAACACGCTAACGTGCTTTCATCTGATCATCACACAACTTACCTCGTTGCACCTGTTTACAAGCATACAACACACAACAACTATCATATCACTAGATTATTTACTTAGCATGATCGAACGGTGTTCCCCCTTAACCTGCCCCAATAAAGGAGTACTAACACGGGAGCTAGTCGTGCCTGTATAAAAGAACAACTCGTAAGTGGCGGAATTCCTGGCTTCTGCGCATAATAAATTAAAAATAAAAATACAACATCCTGTACTTCCAGTAGAAGTTATGGTTAAATATAAAACCCCATAAATCCCCCCACATGTTCATACTAAAGGTATATACCGATATATGCTCCAAGAGTTTTGGTGCGTAATCTATTTCAGTTTACGTTATTTACGTATTTTTATACTTGGTGATAACTCTCAAATCATAACACAATCATTCATTATAATCATCAAGAAATCAAACACACCAATTTAATTCTTGAATTAGTAGTGACCGCATAATCTTTAATATTGAACCTTTTTTAATCTACCTCGGGGTCAAAGACACCTTAAACGAATAATGCGTCACAAATCCTATCCCTTGGTGTTGAAAATACCTTAAGTGCACTTAGGCACCAAAATATAGTTTAATCATCGTATATATATATAGACACTTAAATAGCTATTTTCCCATGCTTATAGCATCAATAAAAATTATATGAACCATTATAAAGCCCACAAATATGATATGGTTTGACCATTATGCCCATTTTCTAAAATTGAAATAATCTCGGTGTAAAAAATGTGGTGCCGTACTGGCTCGCCGGGGGAGACCGGAGGGCAGGCCGGAGATGCAGGGGACGCCGGAGGTACGTCGTCGTCGACGGAAAACGAGGTAAGTCACCGTTAAAATTCACGGTTTACCGTCGGAGTGGCTCCGGCGCCTAGGATGGACGCCCAAACCGTAGCCTGGACGTCCAAGCCAGACGCCAGAACCACCAGAGTGGCGTCCAGCCCAGACGCCCAGACCACCAGAATGGCGTCCTGGCCAGGCGCCACTCTACTGGCTGAGGCGGCCCTGCCAGGCGCCAATCCAGTGGCTGTGGCAGCCCTGGCAGACGCCACCGTTATAAATTAATTTTTTTTTTCTTTTTTGATTTTGTTGTTGTTTTTTATTTAATTTTTTTTTTAAAAAAAAAATCGAAAATGATTTTTTAAAAAAATTCGAAATGGGTTTTTTTTAAAATTAAATTTGAAAATTCGAAATAAGTTTTTTTTAAAATTAAATTTGAAAATTCGAAATGGTATATTTTTAAATTTAGTTTGAAAATTCGAATTGTGTTTTTATAAAAATTAAGTTTGATTATATATAATTATGCTTTTTTTTTGTGTTAATTCTGTGTAAATATAGAAATTAAATGTATTATCCGTTAAATGTATTTATTGTAATATATAATTGATGCAGGAATATGGTGGAGACGGAAATGATTACAGTGGGATATTTGGACATGATGGTCCATTCGAAGAAGCTCAACAGGCGATTGATTGGGCAAAACAGGTTGCAATTGCAGCTGGATTTTGCTTGGTAGTAGTAACTCATAAATCTCAACGGGATGGTAGAATGGATCGCATTTTGAGATGTGACCGTTATCGCAAAAGAGAAGAAAGAGATTTTCGTACAGCCACTCGGTTTGATACAAAGCGGAAAGGTTGTGGGTGTGAGTTCAGAGTAAAGGTTCGACAACTACAGAGTCGTGACGGTTGGGAAGTGATTGGTTACTCTAAATGGGGGTATCACAACCATGAGATGATAGTATATGAAGAGGGTCATCGACAACTGAGCGGCTTAAGTCCTGCTGCGAAACTAGTTATGAAAGAAATGAGTGATGCTCATGTGAAGCCTGCTAAAATATTAGCATCTGTGTTAGAGAAATTTCCAGAAGACCATCCAAACCGAAGACACATCGACAACGTCAGACAACAACTCAGGTTTGAACGGTCAGAGGGAAGGAACCCTATACAGCAGCTGCTACACCAGGCACAATCACGTGGTTACCTGTTCTGGTTTGATTCTGATGAAGATACAGCGGAGGTGACTCATCTTTTCCTTGTGCATCCTGATTGTGCTGATATGATCAAGTCTTGGCCATTTGTGATTTTGATCGACTCAACGTACAAGACAAACAAGTACAAGTTCCCACTGGTTGAGATCATGGGGATGACTCCAACGAACCAGAACTTTCTGATTGGTCATGCAATCATCAAGGATGAGACGGCTCCAAGTTATTATTGGGTGTTGGAGAAGCTAAGAAACTACATCGGGCCTAATGTTCATCCAGCAGCCATCGTCAGCGACTGTGAGGGAGGTCTCTTTGCCCCCATAGCAGAGCTGTTTCCCGAATCGAACCACTTATTGTGCACATGGCACATCAACAACTGCGTGAAAGTGAAAGCCTACAACCTTTTCAAGAAGAATTTGGAAATGGCAGAGAGATTGGTGAATGGTAAGTGGCGGAAGATCCTACAGGCTACCACAGAGGAAGCGTATGAGCGAGCATTGGCTAACTTCAGGGATTCGTACCAGTGGTGTCCCTCACAGGGAAAAGTTTGTCAAATATTGGACAAACCAGGTACTTCATTTTGGGAACACTACAACATGTAGAGTTGAGAGCGCTCATAGAGCTACCAAGGACTGGATTGATTCATCGACCGCTGCTTTGGATACACTGTTCGCTAGACTGAACAAGTCAATTGAAACTCAGAAGAACGACATCAAGAACTCTCTAGAGGACTCCAGACGACGACATGGTACGATGTATAGCCATTTTATATTTAAGATTCTCCATGGTCGTGTGTCGCACTACTGCTTGGGGTTGATTCTCACTGAGCTGAACAGGATGAGGGACTTGGCTGACGAAGTGTATGCTCGGTGTGGGTGTGCTCACATAGTTTTAAAGTGTTACTCCTGCCTTCTTAACTGTCTATAATTATATGGTGAATAGGAAGAAACGATGTTGATCAGTTTCCGTACAAGGAAAGGATACCTGCGATCATCATGCCGTACTTGGAAGGGTGGAATGATGTAGTCGGAGATGGTAACTGCGGATTCCGGGTCGTGGCTGATGTTTTTCAAATGGGCGAAGACAACTACGGTTTGGTGCGTCAGTTGATGTACATCGAAATTGCATCTAACCGAAATGTTTATCGTCATGTGTACCAGGATGACTTGGATGGCGCTCTGCGGCATATCCGGTGGGGAGGTGGACCTTGCGGCCAAAATCATTATTTTGACGCGCCCCTAGATCTGTTTGCCGTTGCAAACATTTACAAATGCGCAGTCATGCATTTCGGCCTGGGAGTGCATAGTCAAGCTTATTATCCTTGTACCACAGTTCTCCCTTGGCGGTCGCGTGAGACTGTCACCACACCGGTCAGAGAGCTAGCTATTGCGTTTCTTGGGTCGTCATACAGACATTTCATCCGACTAGACATGTCATCCGATTTTCTAGTGCCACCGATTATACCTCGGTGGTACAACATTCGCACAGCGAGCGTAGAGGGTTGGGATGCGCTATATCATGACCGGATCCACGAATGGAACACCCTAGCTGTATTTTAGTTTTTCATGTTTACATTCTTTATTTGTAATCTTATTTGTACGTTGCTCTTTTAATGAGAACATTAATCTTTTACATTGTATTGCTTACTGCATTCTATATGTTGCATGGGTAAGTTGCGCGGATCCACAAACGGTTATATCAAAATTTAAAAACAGCAATGATTAAGTTGGAAGCTAAAAGAACAATCTAAAATGTTACAAACTTACAACATAATGTCCAATGTAATATATTAAAACGATGATATTTAAAGTGCTCTATAAATAAAATGACAAAACCATCAGTAATCCCTCCTCGACGACGACTCCCACTGCGCAAGGGTCTGTTCCAGACTATCAACAACAGCTCTCCCTGTTGCACTCATGCTGTCCTTCTCAAGAGAGAGTTTCTGTACGTCCTGCATTATCTTTCCCATCCACTGCATACAACAAAAAAACAGAAGATGAAATACAATAACAACATATAAAACTTAATTAAAAGACAACGATAAATATAATATAAGACATACCGCTTCCATGGCAGTAGGCGGTGGCACATAATCATCATCGCTGTGGTCGAGATCTGCGATCAACCTCGGGTGCGAATACCGGTTGAACCATTCCATGTAGTAATGGTCACACATGGGAGTAACCCTAGAGGGCGGCCGCTGCAACTCCGCAGTCCATAAGCGGGCCACCATCGGAAACTGGTCCCACGTCCCGGTCATGATATCCGGCCATTGCACGACGTAGTCCCTCGAAGATGCAGGTCGGACCGCCTTCATCGGGCATGCCGGGGGAGGAGGGACAACTTGGACAAATCCAAGCTGGCGAAGACAACGCTGGGGCATGTACGCCTCGACGATCTCACGATACTGAATGAGTCCCGTGTACAGGGTCCTGGGTACCCTAACACTAGGGTTCGGGCCGAAAGGCATCCAGTTCACCTGCACATAGTTTTAAAATTTAATAACATGAATATAATATGTGCAAATAATAAAATGTAGAAACAATTTATAAACGTTACCTCTAAGGGGGACAGCCTGTCCAGCAACAACCGTATCAATCGGAGGCGGTCAACGGACTTCTTCTCCGAGCGCGGACTCCACGCACAAGCACGCGGCATCCCCTCATCAATAGGAACTGGGTCACGATGTGGGCGCAATGCAGGAAAGTACTCGTATATCCAGGTCTGCAATACAGTCAGACACCCAGTGATACCTGCCGCGTCAGCCCGACTCGCAAATCCTAGTTGGCGATACAAATACGCCAACGTAGCCGATCCCCAGGAAAACTGGCCTACACTGTCGGGGTCACACGCCTCCACTATGTCGCGTGGCCTGAGCTTGTTTCCGCCGCTCTTATCCGGAAACAAGGTACATCCGAGGAGTAGAAAAACATAAGCACTCAGCTGTGCGTCGTGCGTCCTACGTGCACTGGGGTACAAACGCCGCTGCAACACGGATGCGATCTTCACACCTCCGTGTTCCCAAACACCTAGCGCCTCGGTGTACAGTGCAGCCCTGTCCACCGCCAACAACTCTGCCAGCAAATCTGCCTGATCCGCATCAGCCACAGCACAAAGTCGTTTACCCTCAACACGAATCCCCAGAATGGCCTCGACGTCATGTAACATGATCGTCATCTCACCGAACGGAAGGTGGAAAGAGTTTGTATCCGGCTGCCATCGCTCAATGAAAGCCGTGATCAGCGTACTGTCAATCTTATCGTGCATGGTGGCAGGAACGTGATTCACCCCAGTGCCCTCCAGTCGCTCGAACATCTCGCTCTCCGCCGGCCAAGCCTCAGCCCCTGTACGCAAAAAGCTACAAGTCTTTTCCCGGGTATGACATTGCAACAACCCCGTAACTGAAGGCCTCTCCTGGTCCTCCCAAATACGGGCAGCTATGTGTCCTAGAAAGCTAGGAATCACACTCCCGTCAACAGGCCCACCGGGCACCTCACTCCTAACAACCCAAGAATCATTACCGGCCCTCGACCGTTTCCTGCTTGCCCCAGATACAGTGGACGCAGATGATGTGTCGGATCTACTAACAAACCTACCACCCCTACCCTTACGCACCTCCACCATATGTGTCTCGTACATGTCATCAACCCTCTGACTGAATGGACCGTAATCATCATACGGTCCACTGCCATCGTCCACATCCTCATCCTCATCTGCGCCCTCCTCCTGCTCCTCCTCCTGGTCACCCTCCTCAGCATCATCATCGTCATCGTCATCCTCATCCCGACGGTGGATCCGTTCTCTACGAGCTGAGGCCGAAATACCACGGGATCTGACATGTCTATGCCCCGACCTCTCCACTGAATAGCTTCTACTAAGAAGCTCTACATTCTTCCCCGCACCATGACGACCCAATGAATTCTACACAAAATTTTAAAATATATAAACATACAAAAATTTATACGAAAAATAGCTACCACTCCCAAATCAAATAAACTAAAAACATACAAATAATTGTAAACAAAATATAAACATAGAAAAAATACAACGAAATTGAAAAAATTTATAAAAATAAACAACAAAATATAAAAACAATTCAAAAATATATTACACAAAAAAAAAAAAAAAAATTAAAAACAATATTTTAAAACAAATATATAAAAAAGGGGGGGGGGGGCCTTGGCTGGACGCCCAGCCAGCGGTGGTGGCGCCAGCTGCAGACGCCGCCACCAGTGGGCTGGCGCCTGGGCTGGACGCCACAGCCACGGCTGCGGCGCCTTGAATAAACTCCACAACCGTGGCTATGGCGTCCAGCCCAGGCGCCAGCCAACTGGTGGCGGCGTCTGCAGCTGGCGCCACCACCGCTTGCTGGGCGTCCAGCCAGGGCGCCCCACCGCCGTCACGGCGGTTTTTCCCTTTATTTTTTTTTTTTTACAAATTGTACCTTGCCTCCTTGGGACATCCTTCCCTCCGCCGCCGCCGCCAATTCCTTGCCTTGCCGCCTCGACATTGCCGTTGTTTGAATTTTTTTTTTTTAAGAGAGGTTGAAAGAAGATGAGCAATGAGAGTATGAGTGATGAGAGTGTGAGTGTTTTTTTTTAAGGTCAAGGGCAATTTTGTCAAACCAAGTGAATTTTGTGGGCTTTATGTAGTAATTTGTGGGCGATGTTTAACAAATCCCTTGAAATTTCTCCTACAATCCAAATTTACAAAGAGACATTAATATCTATTCAATATAAATTTTCAACAATATATACACTCTTTAAATCACTCATAAACCCTCTAAAACAAGCCAAAAATTAATTTAAAATCCTTATTTTTATTCCCAATTAATGGCCTGGGTAATTAAAAATCATTCCTAGAAAGCTGTAATTATGTTTTAAAACACCTATTTCAATAATTTCAATCCTCCATAATCGAATTTCATCAATATATATACATTAATTTGCAAACCTAGGGTTTTCAATTTGGGGGTAATTAAAAACTAAATCTGAAATTTATTTACATGATAATTATAATCAAACATTATTAAAATCATCACACAACCCAAAAAAAATGAATTAAGGCTAGATAAATTTAAAAACAAGAAAAAGTTTTTTTTTTTCGAAGGCCTCACACCCGACACCATGGCAAGGTTGTTGCCGCGCGCGCCCGCCAGTGGTGTCGTTGCTACTGGTGTGTGCTGGTGATGGTGGCCGACAAGTGGGTGGCTGTGGTGGTGGCCGACCACGCGTGGTGTTGTGTGTAAATAAAAGGGGGAGGGCAAAAACTAAGGGGGAAGAAAAATAAGAGGAGAGAGAGAGAGAAAATTTATCTTTGGGTATTCTCCACCTTGGGAAAAATTCAATTTGCTCATGTGATCGGTATTTATATCCTCTCTCAAAACCCTTCGTCCTAGTTTAAATTCTCTTTCTACCATTAATGATCCATTCTCCTATTCAATCTAGTCATTTGACTTTCTTAAAATCCCATTGACTTTAAAACTTCCTTTTGTAGAAATCATGTGCCCCAAAGTTTCCTAATCATGAAATTAAGTATTTTCAAAATCATTAAGTAAATAAAAAATACCTTTAATTAAAATAAAACTTCTAAAATTAATAAAATATCATAAATTATTCATTTTGAATTATTTAAATTGTAATCCCCCGTATTTATTTTAAATATTTTATAAATGAAATTTTATTTTATTTATAATATTTATTTGTTATTTTCCGGAATTTAATTTTAAAAGTTTCAAATTATTAATCTGGGTCGAAAATTATTTGAACATATTATTTTATGCACCTGTATTCTACAATTTATGTCCAATTAAACAAGCCTAACCCATTTGTTTACCTAATTGACCCATTATTTTTATAAGCCTCAATCTTTCTATTTACCCTACAACATTCTCCACTATTAATACCCCATTAATCCCCAAAATATTCCCACACAAAAAGGTTAGTCTTATTTTCTTCTTTGTTTTATTAATTTGTGTAATTATAATTATTGATTTATGGGTTTTGATTTTATTGTTTGAAATTAATTTAATTAGTATAAAGTTGTATTTTGATGATTAAACTTTATAATTTCAGATTCTATAAATGTCATAATTTTCAGATTTTGTAAATTTTATAACCTAGAGTTTTTAATTATTGAAAATCATGATTTTAGGGTTTTTATGAACAATTGATTTAGAGCTTTTATAGTAATGATGTTTTGAAATTTTGGTGATTATAACTACTGATTATATTAACTTAATTCCAGATTATTTTGAACACGTAAATTCGTGTTTTAATTTTTAGATTTCCGTTCGTTAATATTAATCCCGTTTTAATCCCGATCAGGTTCTAAACTCATCCGATTTTGATGAAAAAGTAGTTTTTTCATGTGGAAACAACGTTTTAAGAAAGCCACACTACCTTTGGTAACGATTACCACCCTCTCGTGGCCAAATTCAGTCTCTAAATATGATTTTTGGGCAGTTTTTAATTTTAACGAAGTTTTATTTATACTTAAAATATTATCCTTGAGTTTGATTGATAAAATTAATTATGTTTAAAGTTAATTAAGCATAAATATATGTTTTATTGAAGTTTAAAGTGTTGGAAATAGTTTCTAAGTATTACTTTTGATGTTTTATAAAGAGGGTTTAATCACCCATTAAAAAGGGAGATTATTAGGGGTTTTTAAATAATTTTAAGATTTTTATTACTTTAAACTTGCTGTAATTTCATGTATAAGAGTGTATTTTAAGGTTTTTATGAAGAAAATTTAAAGAACTATATATAAGCCTTTAATTTTTAACTAAAGGGAAGGTTTTAAAGTGTTGTTTGATTTGGATTTTGAAGGTTTTAAAGTAAGTTAGTATTGCTGTAAATTTGATTGATTGGGTATTGATTGAGATGTTATTATTTGGTTTAGGAGAGGAGTTTATTGAAGGTGATTTCTAGATAGTAAAGTGGCATACCAATTTGTTTATTCAAGGTACGTATAAGTTACGAAACCTTGCTTGTAGGTGCATGTTTAAGGACGGATCGAGAACTTAGTATCATGTATAGGATTGACTGGGTTAAATTGTTTGGTTATACATTGTGAATTTCAAATGATGTGCACTAATTTTTAATGCAAGTATTATCTGTGCTCTAATTATGCAAGGTGCGCTTAAAGGCAAAGGTATGTGATTGGTGTAAAGATTAAATTATTACTCATTCATGATTATGCAAACAGGATGAGTAAAGGAGGAATTCAAGTCTTGTAAGACGAGGTTAAGGTTTTGGGGTGCCTTATGCACTCAAGGTGTTTATACATCGAGGTAGTAAAGGAATAATTAATAAATGTTATTTGTCACTAATAAATCAAGAATTTAAATTGGGAATTTGCCATGTTTGGTTGAATTGTGTTTGGAATGTTTGTATTGTAATGTATATGAGTCATCACCAAGTCTAAACCTGTAAATCACGTAAAGTGCAAGATGGATGAGCAGTAAAACTCTAGATTGGTGCACATCTGGAGTAATGACAATCAGGGGTTGGGGTACATGGGGTATTAGCCGCGTACTTTTATTGAGGCCGTCTGATCTACGAGTCTCCTATTTTAAATATTATTTTTTTAAAACTAGGAGTTAGGTGAGATCTCATACTAACTACAGTCACGGAGTCACGCTCGTGGTCGTTGGATGTTTATTGATGTTTTCGAAAGGAGGCATGGGTTTTTTCTTTTATTGATGTTCCAAATGGGACATGGGTTGGAGAACCTTGTCTATTGCTAAATCCAATGAAATAAATAAATGAGTTAGTTAATATTAACTAGTGAGGTCTAAATAAATTTGATAATTGAGTCATGTGTTGAGTCTGTATTTAATGATGCTTATGCTTGATTATTAGTAGCATGTTAGGTATTTTCTTAATTTATTTCGCGGCTTATATGTACTCAACTTTGCTGATTGCGTGCTTTTGTGTGTCTTTATTTGGTCATGCCTTCGCCTTTCAATGACCCTGTGACGATCCAATTTTTACACTTGTAATATTGGGAAGCAGATTAATTAATCACAGTTTTTACATGTTCAGAATTTGCATCAAGGTAGTGGGATTTTGAGTGGAGTGTTGATTACCATTCACAGTTTACTTTATTTCTTTCTTTTGAATTAATTTAGACTCGGTTTCATTTACCTATCACTTTTATCATTTTGGGTTTTAAATAAGGGCCTTAATGGTTCCAAGTTGTAAGATTTAATTTGGTTTTGGTTATTGGTTTTTGAAACTTTTTTTATAACTCAGTTAGTTTTTCCGCAACTATTTTCTGATAAAGCTTTAATGTTTGAACACGTGGCGGTGGCACGCCAGTAATTCTCTTGGAATTGTTCAGGTTATTCACAAGTTTAAAGAGAGAATTATTGAGGTGTTATATAAATACTTTATGAAATACTAATTTAATTTTAAAATACGCACTTGTATTTACGGGGTATTACAACGGTCTTTAAGAAATAAGCATACTTGGGCAAGTCTCTTTACCCTTATTAGGTAATTGTGTAAAGTGATAACGTCATCAATTGAAGTGTGTGTGATTAGCGAATTTGAATAATAATAGAAAATTTTAAGTTATTATATCATTATTGAGCTATTTTACCTAGCTTAATGGTCAAGATTTGGTCTCATGACTTTAACTTCTTCCAATAGTATGATTAACCAAAAGCTATATAATGGATCGATCACCTGCAAGAAGTATTGATTCAGTAAGGTTCTTCTCATTATATACTTAAAAAAATATAGAGTTGTATTCAGAAAACTTACCGGTTTTACTGCAAATATTCCATTCAATTTATTTATCTGGTAACATTTTTGTTTTAGGAATTGGTTCAAGCTTGTATCTTTTTGAGAACAAAAATAAAATAGATATAAAATGAAAAGGTAAAAATAAAAAAATAAAAAAAAGACCGGAAAATTAAAAGACCTAAGGATCAACCGAAGACATGCTACATAAGTTGAAACTCTTGAAAGTCTCTTATTCTTAGGCCTTGTTTGGTTCGTCTTATTTTTGCTTATCTGAACTTATCTGATGTGATCTGGTATGATCTGATCTGATCTGAATGTCAGATTTGACCAAAATTTGACCTTAAATATACGATAATCTATACAAAAAAAATATATCAAGTGGTGTCTTGTTAGATCCGTAAATATGTATATTTTATTAATATGTGATTTTCATAATTTATTTCATTATGAAATTAAAGATATTTAGCGATAAAAAACTGCACATAAAACGATGATTTGATCTGAACTTATTTTTTCTATCTGATCGGATTTGAACTATTTTTTTTGAAATAAGTAAAAATAAGGTGAACTAAATAAGACCTTAGTCCATAAAATTTATAGTGTAAGTAATAATTCATTCGTTTGCCTCAAGATAATAAAATTTGCTACATAAGTTGCCTCATAATTGAAAATCATAGCTTTCATATGTTTTACACGTGAAGATAAAAAAAATCATAATATTTGGCGTATAATCATGTATGTTTACATAAAGTGAAAAAAGCAAATAGTGAAGCTAGCATCAACCTTTCAATTTAGAAGTCTAATTAAGTGGGAAAGGGTGATTAGTAAAGCGCATAGACTTGCTAAAGAGCTACAAAAGGCAACCAATTAAAATAGATTAGCACATTTAATTACATCACTAATTAAGTTTGGAATTAAGTAGGAGAAATATAGGGACAAAGATTTGTATGTAGGCTTAATTTGTCCGCAACCATTTGGTAAGCTTATACGCACTAAGCTAGCATAATTAATGTTTTGGTCAAAAGACATGAAGACAAATTTAATTCATCAATGCCTAGATATAATTTTGTCTAATCCCTGCCTTCTTGGAGAGAGATAATTTATTATTTGTATATTTGTATTATGGGACATCCTACAAAGTGTGTATTTTGTAACACAATAATTGACACTTATCTACTTGCAATAGAGTACTCAATTTAAATCTCTTGATCTTATTTGGTGGGAATTAATTTTTTCTAATGTGATTTGATTTGAAATTATATATTTTATTTTTATTAAGGCTCCGTTTAGTAATTACTTGTTGATGGTATCTGATTGTTATATCTAGTTGTATTAACTTGTTCTTCATTCCTTTTCTCTCCTCATCTCTTCTAGGGTTTCTTCAAATTTTTGGCCGTTTAGGCTGAAAGTAGTCTAATTTCTTCAAAAATTAGACTATTTCTGACCCTTTTCCGTTAATTTTCTTTAGTTTTTCAATTTAGGTTTCAATAAATCTACACGAGTAGTGTAGATAATTGTCCGTCTCCCTATGGTGGAGTCGTTAGTTTTTATTAATTTAGTTGTTTGTTTATGTTTAGGGTTTGCAATTTAGGGTTTGTTTGTGTGCTAGGGTTTATTAATTTATTAGTTCGTTAGTAAAGATTTGTTCGAAATCGCAATGGTTGTCAAGTTTTCAAATGCGTTCAAGTGAATCAGATAAAAATCATACTTATGGCTACAACAAATCGTTTGGCCGTCTCTCCGAAAAGTCTATATATTCCAGCGATGTGTGTGAGAGATGTACCATAGTGCAAGATCTATTCAACGATCGTAACTTTAATGAAGGAAACCCTAATTTGATTTAAGTTTATGTATTTGTTAATTTAGATTTCATTTGTAGATGTTGTATGACTTTTTTATGAGTAAAGCACAATTACGGTCCCTAAACTATTGTATTTGTGCACTTTTAGTCCCTTAACTTTCATTTGTTCACTTTTGGTCCCTCAACCACCACTCTTGGTGTTAATGACCAAAAAGTTGAGGGACCTAGCCTAGTCAGCAAAAGATTAGGGACCATGTCTCATTTTTTTTTTCTTTTTTATTGTAAGCTATTAATAAATTAATATTTATTATTAATACATACAAACTTTGATTAAAATAAGTTCATTAAAATGAAAGAAAACTTTGATTAGTAAACTAAATACCACCAACACCCTTGTAACCACTTTCTCACCACTACTTAGATCTGAAACGAACCCCACTAAAACCACCAAAAACCCACGCACCCAACCAACTCCCACCACTAGCAATGAACACCCCACCCTCTCACGATCTCACCACCACCAAGATCTAAAACCCCACATCACTACCCCTAAGATCGAAACCCCACCTCATCACCACCAACCGAAACCCCACCTCACCAGCCACCACCAACGAACCAAAACCCCATGTCACTAGCCACCAGCAACGAACCGAAACCCCATGTCACCAACCACCACCAACGAACCCTACGTCACCAATCACCAGCCACCACCAACAAACCAAAACCCAAACTCACCACTAACAGTAAATTAAAACCCCACCTCACCACCACTTAGATTTGCAATCCATTTACCATCGCTAAAATCGTAACGCATAACCACCAATACTTTACCCTTATTGGTTAAAACAAAAATCATCGAACCCTACCCTAATTGCGAGTCAAAAACTTTAAAAAGGAAAAAAAAGGAGGCGGCGATGAACAAACTAGGTGGAAGTGGCGGCGACTATGATGAAAAGCGGGTGGTGAATTATAATGGTGGTGGTGTACGTAAAGGTTGTGAGAGAAGAGGGAGGCATTGTTTGAGCTTGGCCTAATTTTTTTTTTTGGTTGGGAGCCGCCATTGTCAAAGGAGAGGAGGAGTTGTAAGCCATGGGACTATGGAAGAAGGGATGAGAGAGAAAATTGGAAGGGGGGTTAGGGAAGAGGCAGAGAGAGAGGGACTGGAAGCCATGAAAAGATAAAGGTTAAATTTTATTTTATTTTTTCAATAAAAATAATTGTTGATTTTTTTTTTATTTTTATGTTTAATTACTTTAGATTTTTAATTAATGCTAATGAAAAAAATTAACACTGTCCAAAAATAAGAAAAATGAATAATACAAAGATATTTTTATTAAAATAAATTCTGACAAAAATAAAAAAGAAAACCAAAAAAAAAAAGAGTTATAGTCCCTAAACTTTTGCTGACTAGACAAGGTCCCTCAACTTTTTGGTCAGAAACACCAAGACTGGTGGTTGAGGGACCAAAAGTGCACAAATGAAAGTTGAGGGACTAAAAATGCACAAATACGAAAGTTTAGGGATCGTATTTGTGCTTTACTCGACTTTTTATTAATGAATTGATTTGTTTTTTTAAAAAAAAAAAAGTTGTGTGAACTTGTTTAATTAGTTAGTTGTATTAGCTGATTTGACTAGTTGGTTGTAAATAGTTGGTTAAATAAAAGTGTTAGGTAAATATATAGTTGGTAATTATTAGATATTTCAATGTATGTAATAACTAAAAGAGTAAATGTTCAGTAAGCTATTTTAAAAAGATAGCTTCTTTTTTGAGATATTTCAAAAAGAACTTTTTAACCCCAAAAATCTATCTTAATAAGCTTAAATAGTTTTTATTGAGAAAGAAATGTATTTTGTGATAGGATATGAGAATAATATCATATGAGATATTATTGTGAAAAGATATATGTGATATATTTAGGAGAATTAAGATATTTAGGAATATTAGGGTTAGATATTCCTATTGTTTATAGATTTTTTAATATGCCCGAATATTATGCATGGGAAAATACAATGGAAATACAATGAGATATATTTTCCTCAATACTTAATATGGTATCAAGAGCCTAGAGAGATCTTGAAACCTTAATCATGTCAGTTCGTGTCAGAGGAGAAAAAAAAACCTCTTTATAACAAGAGTTCGTGTGAGAGGAAAGGATGAATAAAAACCTTAATCACGAGAGTTCGTGTGAGAGGAAAGAATGAATAAAAACATTAATCACGAGATTTCTTGTGAGAGGAGAGGATGAAAAACACAAGAATTTATGTGAGAAATGAGAAAATCCTTAAACACGAGAGATTGTGAAAGGAGAAGGTATTGAGATAGGAATTATATTGTGATATGATATTATGAGAATAATATCATATGAGATATTATTGTGAAAAGTTATATGTGATATATTATGATATATTTAGGAGAATTAAGATATTTAGAAATATTAGGGTTAGATATTCCTATTTTCTATATATATATTGTAATGCTGTAGAAAATAAATGAGAAAATACAAAAAAAAAAAAAATCCTCAATATTTAACAGTCTTAATAATGCTAAAAGCTCTTTATAAACCTCTTTACGAAGCAAGGTCTTATAGTCTAGAACTGAATAGCTTGTATTCGTTAATATAAATAACCTCAATTATTCATGTGTGTAACATTAATTTAATTTGATCATGGAATAACCCCAATTTTATTATACGAGTGATATACTCTAATTTAAAAAAAAAAAATAGGTAATCTAATTTGTTCATTTGTGTAATTGTTCTTTTATTTTAGGATTTTTATAAAAATAACACTATAAATTTTACAAAAAATGGATTATAACACCACAATTTTTCCAAATTTTGATTATAAAACCAAAAAAAAAAAAAAAAAAAATTGATTTCACCACCAGGCCATCTAACGGATTTTTGGATGTAATCCGTTAAAGGGACCCACGATAAACACGTGTCGATAAGCCCTTGGTTTAAAAAAAAAGAAAAATTTTAAAAAAACCCTAACCTAAACCCAGCCAACCCCACCACCAGCACCACCTTCTCCAGCCGCGCCAACGCCTAACCCTAGCTGACGATGTCACCTGCCCCCCAGAAACCCGGCAAAATTCTCCTTTCCCTTCTCCCCCCTCCTCGAAAACCACCCCAACCCTCCTTAACCACCACAAATCACCGCATACCCACCGCAATTAACCACCTACCACAGCAAACACCAACCCCGAAAACCACCCTCCCTTATCTTTCACCCTCAAAACGGTCGAAAATCGACCTCGAAAGCCCTCGATTGGTCGATTTCGCAAAACTGGGGGAAATGGGTGTGGATTTCGCGGCAGATCGGGAATAGGGGTGGATTTTGCGGCGGTTAGGGATGGTTTTTGCAGTGGTTTGCAGGGCTTAAGGTGGTTTTTGGGGAGGGAGAGGGGGCGAAGTGGTGGATCGGCGGTCAAAGGCGTTGGTTTCGTCGGATTTTGTTGGGGCAGTGGATGCCGGCGGCAATTGGCGGTTGAGGCCGGTGGTGCAGAGGTGGTGGGATGGCTAGGTTAGGTTTTTTTTAATATTTATTTAAACCACTAGACACTTGACACATGTCTTGTACGGACCCCACTAACGGTCCATCCAAGAATCCGTTACATGGTGGTGAAATCCAATTTTTGAATTTTTTTTTGTGGTATTATAATTACAGTTTGAGAATTTGTGGTGTTATAATCCATTTTATAATTTGTAAAATTTGTGGTGTTATTTTAAAAAAAAAAATCCTTTATTTTATTAAAAAGTTCACCCCACTTGTCTATACAAGTAATCCCATTTTCTATTACGGTAACCCCTACCCGTTAAGGTAACCCCATTTAATTATCTTCGTAACCCCTAATACTTAATTAATTTGAAAATTCTATAGTGGTCATTTGAAATATGACTATCATAATATTTTAATGATTATATAGTTCATAATTAGCGTATTTTTATCCGAGTAATTAATTATATTTCTCTATTTTTGCTATAAAATATTATTATCAACATTTTTTTTAATTTATCAAAATTTTAGTTTTATTAATGTAATTTTTACTCTTATTTTATAGTTTCTCGAAAAATATTTATTTTATGTTGGTTTAAAATTTTCAAAAGTATATATATATTGTAGAAATTAGAATAATATCCGTGTCCAATTTATAATATAATGTAAAAAAATGGATCGCTCATATTGTTTATCATTAAAATAATAAGGTAGTCATATTTCAAACGACCGCTGTAGAAACATCCTAATTAATTGCTTACATATGAAATGGTTACACGTACTATGAGACTAGACTACATATAAGAATTTGTGTTTTACAGTATAACATTATTTTTATACTCAATTATATAATTCTAGAATTAAAATGTATGCGATGCTAGCTTTCTTAATGAGGGATACCCAGTTAATTTCCCAGATAAACAAAAATTTGTTTATTTGGAGGTATAATCGTCTTTTCAAGTACCAATGGAAGAGTACATGTGTCTTTTCATGTACTACTTGAGGGGTACATGTGTAATTCCTCATCAAACAGTAAAAGCAAAAAGTAAATAGTAATTGGACAGCTTACCAAAAGTACTGAATAAATGACCACGTTTTTTCAATATATTTACAAAAATGCTATCAGATTAACAAAAATTCATTTATCTGGCAAATAAACTTGTATTTGCCCTTTCTTAATACATATGACCAATTGATCATTGATCATTTTTCCTTAAATCTTTAACGGTCGATGACACAACATTGCATGCGTGTTGCACCTGAAGTTAATTGATCTGATTTACTTTAGTAGAACTTTATTGTATCAAAAGAACCACTTATGAAATGATGATTGATGCTTAAAATATATAGTATACAAACTTCAATCGATGCAATTGCATATGTTTGCCAACCATAATTCATGTACTATATTTGTTAAAAGTGTTAATTTAAGATATTATATTTATATATTTTTTACCCTTATTTGGATGTACCTAAAAGAGGTTTCCATCCATTTTTTTTTTTTTTTTTTTTTTTTTTATAATTTTATATGTAATTTTGAAGTAACCAAAAAGATGTTATTTTTAACTAAACCTATGCAAAAAAAATGCTGTAAAAGTAGCCCACTAAACCATGTGAGCCAAATAAAACTTAGATGTTCGTATTTACGAAATCTCCAGCTAACTAAGATAGAAAATTACATTATATATCATGTCATCTAATAATTAATCATACTTGTGTAATATAATTTGGTTATAATGTTAGCTTCGCTTCTATTAAGGAAGCTTAACTAATCTTAAAAGTAACATAAGAAAATCTTGGTTAGTGGCTCTTCTAGTAAGATTTGCTGTCCCACTGAAATGTGCCAACGGAAGTGGATGATCACTAGTGTACTAAGAATCTTTGTTTATGCATTTGGAGGTTTCTTTGTTATCAATAATGCAACAATGGTAGATAAGGTCCCCTAAAAAAAAAAACAATGGTAGATAAGGTGTTAAGTGAATTAAGCTAGAAATTTGATGTTGTACTTTATTGAGTTGGTTATTGCGTATATCATTTGTTTAACACAACTTTATTTGTGGTTCCTACAACGTATACTCTTTAATATAATTTTCGGATAGTAGTTGTAGCAAATAAAGCAATTAGTTAGAAGTTATCTGGATGTGATATAGATGAATTTGAAAATTGTCTGGACGATCGACTGCATAAAAGACGATTTTGTGTTACCCCGTTGCATTAGAACTTTTGTGATTGCCCTTAAGGTTAGCACGATCGACTGCATAAATTGTGTGCACTCTTTTTGCTTGTAGGTTGCGGTGCACATTGATCAATCACAGGCAGGTCGAGGAGGAGGCTACCCTCAATCTGCTTGATGCCCGCAGACTAGTCGGGGAGTAAGCTATACTAGCAAAAGCTCATCTCATCAAGCAAAACCGCGACCAAGGCATACACTAGCAAACCGAGCCATTTTTCTACAAAAACATGAACAAACATACCTGGGGAAAGCAATACTAAAATATGGAAAATAATAGCTCTAAAACATTGAGAATGTGGAGAAAACTAACACAATAAAATATGATCACTTTGGGTTTTAGGTAACTTTGGTTAGGTCATTTCAGGTATCAGGTCGACTTCAGATCAGGTCAAAAACGGATCAACTCTATTCTAGGTTGGCTCGGGTTTCGAGTTGGGTGAAGTTTGGGTCATTGTTTTGGGTCCAAATCATTGGGTCTCGAATCAGGTGTTTTGGGTCGGGTAACTAGGTATTGGTCAATTTGGCCAAGTTTACATGCATAATTGTATCATGTCAAAAGCTGGTAAAGTTATGTTCCAAAACCGTCTTAAGGCTATCGCATCTTATGCTATGATCTATCATAGCTAAACTCCCAAATTCTATCGCTTCATTTCTTGACCAAATTAACAAATTTTTTTTTTGGAAACAATTCCTTTTGAAAAAGAGTATCAATTTGTCAACCTAAGAGCCAAGGTGGTCTAGGATTGCATATAACGAAGCAGTTTATGCTAAGTATCGACGAAATACCCCTTTTCTTAATTGCATTCCTTAATCCAAGGACTCTTGGATTTAGATGATATTACTTCAAATCTCCTACATATGGGTCTTTGATTGAAGGGTGGTAATAGTCTAATAGATTGTCAATTTTCTATGTTGTTATTGTATGTCACCCCAAAATAAATCTTGAGGATGAAACGTACAACACTGTCTAATTCGATACGTGTTGCATAGTACACTTGAAGAAATATTTGAACATTTGTTTTAGCCCATTTTAAAGACATTTTAGCCTCTTTCATTAGTCCAAAGTCCAAACCTTATGTTTAGCCCAAAGTCCGTAAACATTAAGCTAATTTTCTCTTCTCATAACCTTAGCTTGATCGCAGCCACGCAGTGAGCACAGAACCTAAGCTTGAAACCAAACTAATCTGATATTCGATCCTTAGAATTTTTATACTAAACTTATATAGATAATAGCCTTTGAAATAATTTTTCCAATGATATATCATAATTTATAAGACCAATTCTAATTATATAAAAAATGAGATATCGGTAAAATAATTAAACCGAGCCAAAAACTGATACCCTTGTACGATTATTTCAGCCATATCTTTAAATCTGAAAAAGATATTGGCCTAATTTCAATTGGGCTAGTATGTAAACCTCTAGAGATATGCCATATTTTGCGTTTTCTTTTTCAAACAAAACTAGTTTTTGGGTCGTAAAGTGACGTAGCGTAAATAGGAAGAGTTTACGTGGCGCATTGACGTTTTTATAAACGCCTTTCAATATATTAGTATAGATTTTAAAATTTATTACAATATGAAACAACTAGGCCTTTTATATCTATTTTTAAATTTTAATGGTGATGGTAAACTACATGAATTTCCATAAATTTGAGAAAAAAATGAATATATTTAATTACGTTTTTTGTATCAATTTTATACAAGCTTACTATAGTGATTTTAAAATGTTATTATAAACACATTATTCTCATTCATGTTTCAGTTGGTGACTGAAGATGTGTCTGGTTACTCTTGTATTATAGTAGTATAAAAGATCTATTCAACACTACCTACTAGGCTACTAGGTTTGCTTTTTATATAACCACAACGATTTAACAGGCCTCAACAATCTAATGTTGGCTTGATTCTGGGCCTTCTGGCCACCTTTCTTCTTGTGTCTGCAGTACTTGACTTTATGATTGGCTCACTACATTCATGATAGCTTATTTTCCTTTAACGACGCAGTTTTATGCGTAGCTAGTCTTATCGTGTGGCCGGATGATCATACTAAATATCAATCGGGTAACCCCTAACTGATTATTGTGATCAAGTAACCCCGATCGGGTAACCTATATGACTGATAAATTAACCCTTGAGTAACCCTTGACTAAATAACCCTTATCCGACCGAGTAACCTTTGACCAAGTAAATCTTGACCGAGTAACCCTTGACCAAGTAAAACTTGATTGAGTAACCTTAATAGACCAAGTACCCCTAACGATTGAATAACCACTAGATAAGTAACCCAGGCCACACAGTGTGCCCAGTCACATATGAAACTTTGTGCTTTTACTTATATCAGGGTAACACTTTACTAATTGGGATAACTTTTTTTTTTTTTTTTTTTTTTTTTTTTTTTTATTTCGGGGTAACTTTTGTTCATTTTAGGACAACTTTATAATCGATGTACAATATTTATATTATACACCCAATTAGGTAGCAAAAACTATTGTGTACATTAGATTGATGATAATATAAATATACCTTGAAAATTAGTGTAACTTTTATGTAAATAGATAATGAGTTTCCACAAGTTACAAAAGGTGTCTACCGTGGTCAATTACCCAAGCTTAACCTTAGGTGGAAAAGGACACCGAAAATAATATGTAATGTAGGCTTTGGCTCGCTAGAATAACAGTGGTGCTACCTATAAAGTGGTTCCAACACTCATGGGATGACTAAGAAAGGAATTTCTTTCAAGTTGGTTTATATTATCTTGTGTTCAAGGTCTTAATAGGTCTACTAGTTCTTATTGTTATAGCTTAAACTCTTTCAATATATGCAAATTAATCATTTATTTTTTTTTTGTAAAAAAAGTAAATAGATAATGAGAGAAATTTTAAAAAGGTAATACGGTTACTTTCAATCACTAAAAATCGAAATCTAATCAGTTAAAAAAAGTAACTTTATCAATAATCATAACTAGTTTTTGGCATGGGAGAGATCTCGGGTCATTATATCATATATATTGAAAATGAGCTTTTATACATATTAATAAAAATTATGTGATGAAATATAAATTAGATGAAATTAATTACATATACTATAATCTTTCAAAAAAAAAAAAAATAATTACATATACTATAGCATTCGTATTATTTAAAATATATTTTTTCAATCATTATTGAACATCAATACATATTTTGGGATACATATATAAAAAAAAAATAGCTATATGTTTTATTTTATGTATGAGCAAAAATAGAAATTAGATTATTTTTTGTTATATAATCTTCAATTTTATGAATATGGTTAAGTTTTTTTAACAAACCATAGTAAACATACAATGTATTAGTGGGGTAGTGGTTAAAGTTAAAAATTAATGTTAACAATTACAATTTTTGTTAGATGATATATCAAGATAACATTTTAATTATTCATATTTTAATTAGATTTTCACAGCTATACCATGTGACCTACCATCATAGGGGTTACTTGGTCGCGCAGTATCATAGGGGTTACTTCGTCAGTGTAATAGTGGTTATTTGGTCACTGTTTTAAGGGTTACTCGACCAATATTACAAGGCTACTCGATTAATATTATAGGGGTTACTTTGTTTATTTTACAAGAGACTACATGGTGTGGCCAAATGCATACAAAACGCGTTGTTATAGATTTAAATCTTTTTGTACATGTCACGTCGTATGACTTTTAATTTATTAATCAATCAACTTCTTAGTTCCAATGGCAAGTTAATTGTCAAATTAGCTTGTCATGTCACATAAGCTTTTAAGCTAATTGTCATTTTAACTCTAATGACTAGCTAATAGTTTACTATTTAAATGGAACACACCTCCTTAATTTACGTTGATAAATTTTATTTTATTTATTTTAATGTGTTTTTTTTTAATTTTTTTTCTCCAATGACAAGCTACACATCAACTTTTTAAGCTAAAACACTTTTTAGTAACAAAGTATTCAAGTGGTAAGCTACACATCTTGTAATTTGCAAAAAATTAAATATAAAAAAATAAATAAATAGTTGTACATATGTTACAATATGAGTGGAGTTTATTTGTCTTTTTTTTCAATGCAAGTATGTAGCTTGTTTGGGCTATAGTAGCTAGCATGTTGCTCAATTTTTTGTTCTCTAATGGTAAGTATGTAATTAGATATTTTATTTTAATAGCTAGCAAGTCCTTACAATTAAACCATTGAATATGCTTTTAGCTTGAGGCCAAGCTACTTGCATTTCTTAGCTCCAATAGTCAAGCTAGTAGCTAGAGACTTTTGAAAATTGCAAGCAAGTCCCTTGCTACAACCATTTGAGTTTCTCTTACTTGCAATATTAAATAATCCCTAGCTATTAGCTTAACCATTGGAGCTAAAAAATACAATTAGCTTGACCAAGCAAACTAGCTTGTCCAAGCTATTTGCTTGAGAAAAAAGTTTCCAATTTTTTTGGAGATTAATATATTAAAATAATTAAATTTGTAAGGTTAATTGGGATTATTCTACTGTGTCATTTTTCAAAAAATGACACCATAAGATGATGATGTGTCAGATTATGAATGGTCATTTTTTTTATTTATTTTTAAAAGCCTAAATATATTGTACATGTATATTTAATTGTAAATACTTGTATTTTTTTAACAATACGTAATTATAGCTTTTTAAATTCTATTTTTTTTTATATTTTTAAGATCATTTTCAAAAAATTAAATTATAATCAAAATTAAAAATTAAAAATTCATCATTGTTCAACAACGTTCTTCATTCATGTCATAGATTAACCACACATTCCCAAAATTATTGTTATTTGTTAAAGTATACTCAAATCTGGTATAAATCCTCATTAAAATTCATAAATGAATTGTGTTGTAGAGTTTCGGTTTTTTAGTTTTAATTTTTAGGTTTTGTTCATAAAAAAATCTCAACAACAATCTCATTAATAAGTATTTGTTAAAGAAGAAATATATGCATATTTGTTTTGCAATATCATAGTGGTCGGCGGCATAGTAATTTAGGTTGAATGATTGGCATTCTTCCAACTGTGTAATCGGAGAACACAACCATTTTTTTTTCTTTTCGAGTCCCATCAGTTTGATCCGCACAAACTAATTAAATTTTTCGCAAACTTGTTTGTGGATTAGGCAATGACCTAAATTACTTTTGGTCATTACATATAAGAATTATATGCTCTGTTTTATATTTAAGGCATTTATCTATGTATACTTTGGGCATGACCTCATAATTATATACAAAACCGTAGCGTTGATGGCTACAAATATACAATCAGGGGGTCAAATGTATAAACTAGTAAATAATATCTACATCCAACTAATTTACAATTATACAAGTCATAGGCTATGAACTAGGAAGGAAAATAATACACCTAACTAACTCACATTTACAAAGATATATACAATATATTTAGCATACAATATACTTAACACTTCCTAACATAATGGTTTATTGACGGAAGGTATATCAATTATTATTATCATCAAAATTTATCCTATTATTATATATCAGTTATAATCTTATAATTTATTTTATAACAACCAAAATTATCCCTATTTAATATATTAGTTATTTTCCATTCGAAAAAATATATTAGTTATTATCCTATAATTAGTTTAATATTGTAATTAACAAGATTTATCCTATTTTAAATTATATTTCATAATTCTGAGAATGAATAAAAATAGATTTACGTGAATGAATAAAAATAGAATGTTTAATTCATGATGAAATTTATATTGTAATATAATTGTGTCGATAAAAATGATAATTTTAATATCACTATTTTAACTAAATAGGATAAACAAATTAATACTAGACAATAGATATGACCTAATATAATATAATTTATGTAATTTCCTTACTTTATATAAGGTGGTTGAATATTTGTTTTAAAAATGAAAAGAAATAAATTATGTAGCGTACTTACATTAAATAACAAGGTTCCATATTTATATATTTGTACTCCAAGTAATGACCTAAACATTAATTAGTCATAACATTTTTATTTAATGTTATTTAATTAGTGTACCCCTATTCTTAAAGCATCAATTGAAAGTCTAATAGATGTTAGTTTAACACTTTATTAATAAAAATGTTACTCCGTATCTTCTTTAATTCATAGTTGTAACACTTTACTAAAATAGAAATTTCACAATAGTTACAACACACTATAAACAAATTAATACTAGACAATAGATATGACCTAATATAATAAAATTTATGTAATTTATGTAATTAATACTAGACAATAGATATGACCTAATATAATAGGAATTTTTGGGGGATTTTTCTATGTGACTGGCCACAATGTGTGGCTGGGGTTACTCGAGTTACTCGGTCAGGGGTGACTTGAGTTAGTGAGTTAGTCCTGACCGAGTAACCCCTCTAGTAACCCCTAACCGAGTAACCCCTGACCAAACCCCTCAAGTAACCCCTAATTGAATATTCCCTCGAGTAACCCCTCAACTAACCTATGATCGGGTAACCATTTGAGTAACCTTGATCAAGTAACCCCTGACCAACCCCTCAAGTAACCCTTGATTGAGTAACCCCTGATCAAACTCCTCAAGTAACCCTTGATTGAGTAACCCCTGATCTAACCCCTCAAATAACTTCTGACCGAGTAACCCCTAACCAAGTAACTTTGAGTAACACCGGCCACATGGTGTAACCAGCCACATATAAAAATTTGTGTTCAAATTAAAAAATGTATACGATAAATTCCAAATATAAATCATAGTAGGAAATTATATTATCTCAGTGTCATAAAAGACAATTAACAAGTTTGATCTTATTAGATTTCTTTTATGATAATTTTTCAAATCATCAACTTTTTTAAAATTTTACTTATATGTAGCCGAAATTATTAATGGTCAAAGATGTTCAATGGAAACCATACAAATGTAACGTGAATCAAAACATTAGAATAGAGGGAGTATATCAATTCTTAAAATCTTAAGAACATAATACATTTAATGCACCTAGTCCTTTTTCCCAACCATTGTAGTAGTAGTAGTAATAACATCAACTAAAAGGTAATGACCTATATTGTGTTATCCCATTACCTGAATTTGTCATCTAAAATAATTTTTTACTACAATAAAACTTATTAAATAATTGTCTTTCATGACACTGAGATAAAAAAATTTTCCTACTATGATTCATATTTGGAAGTAATAGTAAATATTCTTTAATTTGAATTGTTCATCATTATTAGACTCTAAATATAACATGTACATGATTGTACTATTTATGATTGTACTATTTATGTGATCATACATATTTTTTAAAAGAAAAAAAACTACATACTTCCTCCATTTTTGTATAGTTATAACATAAACTGTATCACGATTGTTAAAAAAGTGGATCTCACATGTTATAATACATTTAAAATGGGATTAAGAGGTTATTAAGAGTATAATCAAGTGGGTCATGAGTTTTAGATAAATGTAATAATACAATTTTCACCATAAAAACCTAGCTTCCTATTATAATGTATTGCAACTATTGTGATAAATCTATTTTATGAAAGTGTTGCAACTATAAATTAAAGATAGTAACATTTTCATTTATAAAGTGTAAACTAATACCTATTAGACTATTAGACATTCAATTCATACTTTAAAAAGGAATGCACTAACTAAATAACATCAAATAAAAATGTTATTACTTATAAAAGTTTAGGTTATTACTTGAAATACTTATAGATAAATATACAAGCGGGTTATATAATGCAAGTAAGCTACATATATCTTTTTTATGTTTAAAACAAATATCGACCTCCTTATATAAAGTATGAAAAATACATACATTTTATTATATTAGGTCATGTCTAATACTTCCTCTATTTTTTAGTTGACACCTTTCTATTATCACGCTTGTCAATGCATGTTTTTAACGCTTAATAACTTCAATTGTCAACATTATAAAATTATAAAAAATGTATATAAATAAAATATATATGAAGACGATTCAAACAAGATCCCACATGATTATATTTTATAGTATATATAAATCACCAAAGCGAGTCAAAGTGTAGTGTGTGAATAGTGTAAAAGTCAAACGATGTCAACTAATATGTACATTTAATTATTGATCGAGGAAGTATTAATTTGTTTCTCGAATTTAAATTAATTAGTGTCAGTATTGTCATATATATCGACACAATTATATTGCAATATAGAATTAAGGATTTTTTGTAAATTACCACCCTAAAATTTAACATGTGTTGAAATAACCACCCATTTTTGTTGAAATTAAAAATAACCACCCATATTTTACAAAACTGTAGGTTTTACCACCCCTACCTATACTCTAGTCAGTTTTCCGAGCATGTGCCCCACAATTTCATTATGAAAAACCCTAATTTTCAATTCAATTTAAATTGAATGAATCAAACAACGATTACAATATTAAATTCCTAATAAAACACATTCCAAACAAAAAATATCGTATAACTTGAATTCTACTTCATTAAAACATTGCAAAATAACTAAAAAAAATAAATTAAGTGCGATCTTCAATTACCTTGATGTACAAATTGGTGTTAAAAAATTTAAGTACGTTCTTTAAAGGATTCGCTTGTCAATTTGCAAATCTTGGAGTAAAAATTGGTAGAATTTGTGAAGAAAATGAAGAATTTTAAGTTTGGTAGTAGTTTGTGAAAAAACGAGAAAATAAATTGAGAAACAACTTTTATAAAAATAAAAAACAGCTGTTATGTGGGGCCGATGCTCAAAAAACTGGTCGGAGTATAGGTCGGGTGGTAAAATCTACATTTTTTGTAAAATATGGGTGGTTAGTTTTAATTTCAAAAAAAAATGGGTGGTTTTTTCAATACATGGTATATTTTGGGGTGGTAATTTACAAAAAAATCCTAGGTTTAATAATGAATTAAACATTCTATTTTTCTTTCTCAGAAGTATGAAACATAATTTAAAATAGGATAAATTTTGTTAATAAAAATATTAAACAAATTTTAGGATAATAACTGATGTAAAATAGGTATAATATTGGTAATTATAATATTTAAAATAAATTGTAAGATAATAATTGATATTTTTAGTAGGATAAATTTCGGTAATTATAATAATAAATAAATTTTTAGGATAATTTTTTTTTAAAAAATAAAAAAATAAAAAAATTCTTAGAATAATAATTGATATAATTTCCATAAAAAAAAAACCGCTACGATTTATGTATGAAAGTTTTAAAAATATTGCATGTTATATACTACCTCCGCTTCGGATTACTCGCAACAGTTTCCTTAAATGGCTGCTTCACATTACTCGCAACAAATTATTTTCTTTCCTTTTTAGTAAGTTTTTGTCTACGAAATGACAATGTTACCTTTACTTTTTTTTCTAAACATCCTAATTAAATTATAAATCTATTCCTATTACATTAATCCCGAAGGTTAATTAATTTTACTTTACCACCACATCCATCCTAATTCATTCCCCTCCTCATCTACATTCAACATCTTCCTCCATAGTTTTCTCTCCCTTCCTTCATAATCTACCACCTTCAATGGCAACCACCACCATCACCACCGCCACTACCACCGACCACCACCACCACCATCTTTAATGGAAACCAACACCTACATCGCCGCATTGTATTCTCTCTCTTTCTTTGCCTTTTGTTTCCTCATAGGCGATGAAACCAAAATTCGAAGGTTTTATTGTTAAATTTAACCATCAAAACTCTAGATCTAGAGTTTTGAAGAGTTTTGATGGTTAAATTTAACCAATTCAACCTTTAATTGATGATAGAGAAGGATTGTGGGTTTAATTTCGGTTTCAAATTGTGGGTTTGATTTTGATTGTGGGTTTGGTTTCGGTTTGTGGGTTTGATTTCGGATTTGGGTTCGAATGCTAGTTCTTGGTTTTAGTGGGGTTCTGGGCATCGTGGGTTGGATTGGAGATTTTTGGTTTCGGTTTCTGCGGGGTACGGTGGTTTTGGGGTATTGATTGGAGGGTTCGAGGGTGGTGTTGGATGCGTCGGTGTTGGGTGGTAGTGCTGGGTACGTGGTTGTGTTGGGTGGTCGGTGCTATGGAGGGTTCGTGGATGGTGGTCGGTGCTATGGAGGGTTCGTGGGAGGTGGTGGGTGGTTTCGGTGATGCTGGGTGGTGATGGTAGTTTGCTTTGGTTGCTGCTGGGTGGTGTGGGACTGGACTGTGGGTGTTAGGATATTTACTTTAATTAAGGTTAATTTTTTTTTCCTTTTTTTTGGGTTGGATTAATAGTTAAACATATACCCTTATTTTTCCATAATCATGCTTACAATCTTTTGCCTCGGCCTCCACAAACATGTCCTTTGTTGCAAGTAACATGAAGCAGAGGTAGTATATTTTATATATCTTTGTAAATAAGAAAATAGTTTTATTGATTCATAATTATATACAAATCTGTAGCTTAACTAAAAGCTACAGTTAAGGAAGTCAAAGCTATAAACTAGAAAATCATATCTACAACCAACTAATTTACAATTATACAAATCAAAAGCTATAAACTAGGAAGGAAAGTAATATGTTAACTAATTTACATTTACAAAGTGTAGGGAATATTTCAAGCATTAACCTCTATCTTGAACCCCACTGTGATCATACACTTAAGTATGGTGGCGTCCAAAGGGAAAGAAGATAGAGCAAAAGAGTCGCCAACAAGTTTTAGGAACTTGTACGTAAACCGATCACAGGGTGAAGGTTACACCCCTTAACGATCCAGGAGATCGTCAACTCCAATAGGTCTTGAACCATGGCTGGTAGTTCAGGGATGAAGGTACAAATCCAATCTAAAAGAGATTGAACCTGCCATAATAATAGGCCTCTACTTTATCCTGATCGTATTCATGTACGCTTTCTGACTAACATGCAATCAATAGGATTAACCCTAAACCTGTTTTATCTATGTTGGTTGAATATTAATGCACAAACAAAACTATTATTGGCGATCACTTGAATTATAATCAAATTAACCCTAAAAAATATTATTAATTATCTTATTAAGCGTGATTACAAGTACCAATTCCCTTTAAACATGCAATAAAAAGGTGTGATCAAGCAATAACAATAAATATCAAGCAACATAATAATAATAATCATTAAAAATAACTATAATAATAATAATAATAATAATAATAATAATAATAATATTCATAATCATGTTAAGCATAATAATAGCAAGATCATGATACTAACAAGATTAATAACAAACCTAGCATGTCACTAAACATCAAAGATCAAAGCTTTAACCCTAACATGATACTAACAATCATAAATATTAGGAAGAACATAGGAAGCATCATACTTTCAATCATACTTGATTTTAAAGTTACCCTAGACATGATACTAGGAAGATTAAAATGCCCTAACATAACATTAGGAATTATAACAACAACCGAAGCATGATTTCTACATCATAATAACAATGTAAACAAGCACTTACTTTGATGCCTCGTACCTCTTTCTAATAACAAAATACACACGTTAGTAACTTCAAGGAAAATAATAAACAACGATTAAATTAAATAATAATTGAAAGAGAGATTTGGGACCAAACCTCAGAAATTAAAACCTTTCACGTCTAGGGCGAAGGGAATTTCGAATAATGCTAGGTGTATCTAGGTTTTGTGAGTGCGGAATTTTGTAAAAAGAGGGTAGGTTTAGAAAAGAGAGAGAGAGAAGCTTTAGCTTAGAGAGATTTAATGATTGTAGATGATTGAAAACGGAGTTTTTAGGAGGCTATTTATAGAGAAAATCAGCCAAAAAGATAGAAAATCGAACCAGAATTCTGACGCGAAAAAACGGGGTTAGCGCCAGACGCTGACATTAGCGCCAGACGCTAATGCTAGCGCCAGGCGCCAAGCTTAGCGTCAGGCGCTAATGCTAGCGTTAGGTGCTAATCAGGTTTTTGACGCGTTTTCTAAAATCAGATAGAATTTAACCGTAAAATCGTATTTTTCTCAAAAACACTCTTTTATTCTGATTAAAATTCTAAAAAGTCAACAAAAGTCAATTTATCAATGCTAATTGAATTATGAATGAAAAGAAACTTCTAGAAGAATCTAGAATACTAAAACCATCCCTAATTGCATTAGGAATGATAAATCCATATTAGACCCTTCTCTCGATCATTGGGCGCATATAATGCTTAAACCAGGCCCAGTTTAGTAATTTGGCCAAAACTTCCTCAATACTCATCGGAATTGGGCTTATAATATATCATTAGAAAGCTCTTTTCAAACCCTATCCAACTACACTACTATTGGACCCATATCATGGACCAACCAAACTGGATTGACTGTTTTCTTAAAATAGGTTTTCAAAAACAGAGAGAAGAGAAAAGAAATTAAAACTATCCGCAACACTAGACTTTCCACACTTTCACTTCATTCGATTATGATTCGACGTGAAAGGTACTCATCACCGGGTTTAGTTTTGGGGAGACACAAATGGGTTTCTACAGAAGCCCCCACTTTGATTGAGTTTGGAGAAACGCAAGTTTCGAAAGCAAAAGTCAAAGTAGCGATAGGGACGGAGAATGATTCAGAACGTTCTGTGATCCTAAATCACTCTTGTAACGCCGATACCTTCAAACTAGCGTTAGTTTAACAAATAAAAGAGTTAAGAAACGCGTATCTTGCACCGTCAAGCACACGCCTCTAAAGGTAACCGATTTGCTGCTGTATTTTTCTATTTTTATAATTTTTGACGACCTCCTACAAGCTAGAGAATGCCGCCTAAAGACTGCTACGCTTGTAACCGTCTCCAATTCTGCCATGATAGACTTCTGCAAGCTAGAGAACCCCATCGAAGATTTCTTCTCTTGAAACCACCTTCTAGTACTTTATGACCATCTCCCGCAAGCCAGGGAACACGATCGAAGACAACTTCGCTTGAAATCACCTCCAGTTGTTTGTGACAACTTTCCGGAAGCTAGGGAACTCTGCCGAAGATATCCTAGCTTGAAGATATCCTCATTTGTTACGATAATATCCCAAAGAAAATTACCAAAGACCTACGCTTGTCGATCTTTAAAAGCTCGCTTGAACTTTGCTTCCGTATGCCTGTATGCCAACACTTTTGCTGTTTTTGAACCTGTATGTCGGTGTCTTTCGCTGATTGAACCTGTATGTCGGTGCCTTGCTGAATGAACCAGTATGTCGATGCCTTTGCAATGAGCCAATGCTTAGGCGCTTTAAGCTAAGTGAGACGATTATTCATTAGGTCGATCACTTTATGTAATTGTAATCAAGCCGATTACTAAAATCGTGCCAAATTTCTCAGAGGGGCTAACTGGCGTACCAAGGAGCCTAAAATATATTGCAAGAGGTTGAAAAACCCGTACTGAGTGGCTTATTAGGCTGTAGCGCTAGACGCTGCGCCAGGCGCTAAGCCTTATCGAATGACGCCAAGGTCTGACGCTTGGCGCTAGAGTCGGGTTTTCCTTAAATACCTTTCTCTTCTTCATTTCCGCTGCTGCTGCTCGCGTTCTTGCTCGAGAAATTCTTAGAACTTCATTTGGCTCGTCCTTGCTCGTTTCTCAACCGAATTCGCTCAAATTTGTTGCAAATCAAAGCTTATTCCATCCATTTTCCCGATCTATGTAAATTTCCTCCAAACTCACGCCGGTTTTAGTGAATTTCGCATGCATTTGTTTACGAATTTCTTGAAAATTCGAATTTTAATTTGCTAAATTCTCTTTGTTTATAAAATTTTATGCCATGAAATTGCTTGATTATGTTTATATATTTCTTTGGGAGTAATTTGAGACTTGTTTGACTCAATTTGGTGAAGAAACGAACGAATCACCATTGTTGAACCTGTTAAAGTCGGGAAGACAATGTGGCTTGTTCTTGATGTTTTTGCTTGCAATTCTTGTCCAATTTGTCACAATAATTACTATAGTATTGCAAGAAATTTTTTGAATGCTTGAAAAATGCCGTATATGCTCAATTTGAATTTGTGCTTTGTTTTAGTACTACGTACTCTGTCCTTATTTTTTTTTTTTTTATTTTTTTTTTTTTTTGCGAACATGGTATCATGCGGCTAGGCGAACCTTAGATACTATAGAACCTTAATTTATGAAGATTCTGCAAAATGTAGCATGGCTAGAAAGCGAGGCTCTTGTTCACGGTCCCGAGACGTTCGACGAGAGCATGAGCCCGTAGAGGACGACGCTGATCCGTCCACTTCACTCGGCCGGCTCCCTGAGTGGGATGAGCCGTCTTTTTACTTCTCTCTCGTCCACCACATCTCTAAGAGGGTGAGACGGGGCATCACAGTTGGGAGGACGCGCTGCCATGGTTCTTGTTGCGACGGTTTGGGTGACCTGTACAAGATGTACATCGCCAATGACGACGAAGTGAGACTTCTATGGGAGTCTTGCGGAATGACTGCACTCTTTGAGACCTTAGAGGCCATGATTGCCTCTAGTGGGGGTCACCATGTAGTTCGTGCTCTGGTGGAGTTCTTTTGGGACACCACCAACACTTTCCACTTCCCTTGGGGTGAGATGATGGTCACCCCGGCCGAATTCAGTCTCATTACGGGACTGGAGTTTAGCTCTATGGCGCTGCCGTTCGATAATGAGATCAGCGTCTTTTCTCCCAAGGTCGAGGAGCTGTTGGGTCCGATTGCTGTTCGGGCTCGAGCTGTGGTGGAGTTAACTCAGTTCAGCGGGAAGGGGATTCACCGCTCGACTCTAGCAGCGGCTTTTGATGATGGTGCGACTAGCCGAGAGCAGCGGGTGCGCATATTTGCACTTATCTTGCTGTCAGGGACGTTTTCCCCTGACAAGGGTAGTAGGGCGCTGCTTTACTACCTTCCTGCTGCTCGAGATCTACACCGGATCAGGACTTACGATTGAGCCAGCTTGGCCTATGTTGACTTCGTCTAAGCGTTGCGGGACTCGTGTCGACATTGGTCCTTCACGGGGAACGTTGCTCTATCCTGCTTTTGGAGGGTCGTAGAGGTACACTTTATTTCCTGTAAAGTTAACTCTAAGCTTTAGTTAGCACTCACTGATAATTTTTGCCTTTTGTAGATCTGGTTCTACGAGTACTTTCCCTCTGCTGCGCTGGCGAGACTGTCGCCGCGCAGGTTTCTAGTAAGTGCTTCCTGGGGCAGCCGCCGTGTGGGGATGTCAACTGCTTATGTCCGAGATTGGATCATATCGGTATGGTTCTTTACATATTTGAACATTTTTGTGATACCTTCGATAGATTCTTGTCTGATAGACGTTCTTTGCAGGAGCCTAATGTGCTGTACCGACCGTGGGTCGACTTGGCGATCCTTGGGCTAGTCGCGTAGTATTCTGCTGAGCGCCGCTATTTCTTGGGGACCTATGGAGCGGTCGTGTATCTCGGGGAGAGGGTTGCTATTCAGCATTCCTTAGATACTTTCGTCGTTTCTGCTCCTCCACCGTGTCACATGTTTAATGTCGCGAGGTTGGTGAGCATGTTAGAGGGAGCTGGTACCCCTTGACGATCTTACACGATCCCTGGGCGGTGCTATGAGGAGGAGCTACTACCGTTATTAGTACCAGTTCCTGTACCTGCTGAGGAGGTGGCGGTATGATTTTCAGCTTTTATCTTTAGTTAAGTAGCCCCCAAGTAATGCTTTAGTGATTTTGATTTGCTTTGTCAGGGTGGACCTGCTGAGTTCGTGCCACCTCGTATGTCCATCCACTATCAGGGGACATACGGCCCGGTTGAGGAGATGATTTCCTCCGGCTCCTGAGGGCGAGCGCTTTATGGAGCGGTCGATTCCCCGTCATCAGACTCGGGTAAGCTTATTTATTTGCAACTTTTGTCCATGTTATGCATGTTTACTGACTTTATTTTCCTGACAGTTTTCGCGCGAGGTGGTCACGGTGATGGCACGATGCATAGATGCCTTCCGGAGCCATCTCGTCTGGATGAGGAACGTGGCTACATGTTGTGAGATGACGCCGTTCAGGAGGTAGCTTCCCTTCTTATGTTTTTGCATTATCGCTTCTATTTTGCATATTTCTGATCTTAGTTTCTTTTGCAGGGTCAGCCCATTCCTTCTCATACGCGTACGAGACCTGAGGTGCGGAGGGAACCGGCGAGGTCTAGTTCGAGACGTCGCCGCACTAGTTCGGGTGGTCGGGGCGGTCGTTCTGAGGTTGCCCGTACCGAGGCGGTAGAGGGCTCAGGCTCTTCATCTGAGGATGCACATGCTGCGCCGGTAGGCCAGGGAGAGGCTACTTAGGCTCTTAGAGGTGGTGGGATGTACGAGGTCGACTCGTGATCACATCAGCCTCCGCAGCCTCAGCCTCAGGTTGATCTTAGGTGGACGGGTCCTGTGCTGAGTTTTCCACCTCCCGAGGAGACCGGAGCTGGAGCTGGAGCTGGTGGAGAGGTTACTCCTCGTACGACCAGTTTTATGAGATGATGGGTGTACGTCCCCCGACACCGTAGTTTGTTCCTGTGCTTTTTATTATTATTTTATTTTGACTTTGTATAGAACTTTGCCTTTGATTAGACTCATTATTTAGACATGCTTGTATATACATACTATTATGAGTTTATTCATCATTTATCGTTGTTTTTCATTTTTTATTTTTATGTGCATGTTTGTGTGTGCAAAGAGTTGTGAAAAATAATTTTGCGCCAAAATTCCGTCATTTTTATTATTGATGGAGGGTATCCGACTTTCTCCCTAAAAAAAAAATGAAAAATAAAAGTAAAAAAAAAAATATTGGATTTATAAAAACTTGGAAGTTAGTCTAAATAAAATCCGAGAGATAGTATAATTAGTATAATAGTTGTATTAATTAAGAGGAAGAAATAAATTAATTGTAGAAAAGGAGATAAAAGAAGGAAAAAGAAACCGTAAAGTCATTGGTCAGACTCGAATAAAAAAAAGCGGTTTTCGGAAAGCTCGTACGATAAGACACGCTAGAGCCAGCTGGCGCCACGCATTTTGGTGTAGCGCCAGGCGCTACACTAAGCGTTTGGCGCCATGGCGTTAGGCGCCAATGTTTGGCGTCTGGCGCTAATGAGCGCTGACTCCGAATCCTTTCCAAATTAAAACTGCGCCGATTTTGTGTATAAATAGCCCCCTGCCCAGCCGATTTTCTTCATAAATTCAACAGATTAAATATTTTCTTAGCTAAAAAAATAATAATAATCATGTCTCTAGTCTCTAATAGTTTTACCCACTTCACTTATGAATGGTGTCGGTCTCTTATTGCCAAGGAGAGAAAAGAGTTAGATGTGTTTCACCTGGGGGGTATTTATGGTGTCAAAGGGGTAGATCTTGAATATTGGGATATATATATACTCATTGCTTTAGAATAGAGTATGATGAAATTAGCCCTTTGCCGGAAGAATTCGGTGCTATTTTAGGCTTCCCTGCACTAGATCTTGTAGTAATCCCTAGAATAAACCAATATTACTATAAGGATTTTAAACGTTTCTTCAATTTAAAAGACAAAGAACTAACAAAAATAGTAGATGGTAGCATAGTTAATTTGAAAGAATTTGCCCGCCATTATTTTGATAGACCTTATTCTGAATCTTTCCATGTTTATAGAAGAAGGACTTTTCTCTTTTGCATGCTTAATCAATATTTTTTCACTAGTGGTAAAAATAATGAGGGTCAAGTAATTATATCCACTGTTTTAGAGCAGATTGAATATGAGAGAAATCCAATGCCCTTAATAGTTGGAGAGACTATGCTTAGTCTTGATGAATTAAAGTAGAATCCAAAAGCACCTTTCCGGGGCTCTCCAATTTTATTACAGGTAGAAAAATAATATTTTTAATTACAGAAATCAAAAATATATTTTTGTATAGTAATAATAATTTATTTGCATTGATTTTTTTTACAGATGTGGTTAATGGAAAGACTAGAATTAATTAGTCCTCCAGAGAATATTGAAAAGTACGCTCCAAATTGCTTCGTGAGAAGGAAGAAACGCTTCTCTAAGATGGGGCGCCATGAATGGAAGAAGGTCTTTGAGTCTTACAATTTTGCCATCAAGTGGGTCATTCCTTGGTGGAAAATAGAAAAGATGGTTGGTGTCAACAAGCAACCGTTCTGCCGTCATCCAAGCTTGTCCCGAATGACTTTTTATTATCCCTGCAGGGTAAAAAGACAGTACGGCCTACTTTAAACAATTCCCTCCGGTGATCTTCGTCGTCCCTATGAGTTCCCTGTGTCTCAGGAAGCAGACAAATTTGATGCTTATTGGAGCGCTAGACCTTTATGGGAAGTGATTACCCAAAAAGTAGCTCCTTCATTGCCCAATGATGTGAAAAAGTGGCTTCTGAAGAAACCTTCAAAGGACGTGAAGAAAAATCAGAGTAAAACTGATGTGAAGAGTCGTCTAGGTGACAAAGTGATTCTTGTTAAGGAACGCTTGGGTGAAAGAGTTGAGTTCAAAACACCTACGATGCCTAAGAAGAAAAGTTGTGCGAAGGATAAAGGAAAGCTGACACGACATAGCAGAAGGCTTGGGTCGAAAAGAAGCATGGGGTCCTAGCTAAGGGAGAGGCTATTTACTCCAAGATTGAATGTAGGTCCTCTAAAGGATTCCTACTAGCTAAGGTTATGGATGAGGAAGAAGACGCAGACAAGAATGGAAAAGGGCTAAGAAAGAGAAAGAAGATTAAGAGCATTGCTTAATTTTCAATTATTAGACTTTGTTTTTTTTTTTTTTTAAATTCAAAGTTAATTTATTTATTTAAATTCCATCAATAATGTAATTTATTTTATTAATGAAATTCCAGCTTTTTAATTAAATTATTTACTTTAAATTTAATTTATTAAAGCAATGAAAACCGAACAATTAATTTTCCAGAAATTTTTTCGAGTACGGAAGTCGAAAATTTTCCGAAAAACACCGAAATATTCCATGATATTTTTTAGTAAATTGGCGCCACAATTCTGCGACTGGCGCTAGCTGCGGCAATCTGGCGTCAGGCGATGGAGGCTGTCGTCCGGCGCTAATGTTCATCGGCTGGCACCAGAACTTTTTTCGTGACGCCGATGTCTCTTCGATCTTCTGTTGAATTTTTTATTAAGTCTGGGATGCGAGATTTGAAAAAATTAAAGTGGCCGCACCTGTAAAGGGTTTCCTACGTATCCTTTCTTAAGGAATCAGGCCAAACGTAGCTCTCTTGAGTATTCTACTCAAGTAATTATGGGTAGTATTTCTTAAGTTGGTCAAGATTTGTCATGTTCGAGAACTCATTTCCATCCATGTCAGTTAATTTTGCTGCACCTCCTGACAGGATTGTTCTGACAATGTAAGTTCCAGACCAATTAGGTCTGAATTTTCCCCTTGGATCTAAAACATTTTTTCTTAATGCTTTTAACACCAAGTCTCCTACTTGGATGTTTCTTGTCTTGACCTTCTTATTAAAATGCCTAGCCATACGAGTTTGGTAACATTGAGTGTGATGTAGAGCTTCTAGACGTTTTTCATCAAGTAGATTTAGCTCCTCATATCTTGCCCTAGTCCATTCAACTTCATCGAGTTTGCTCTCTAATGTGATGCAAGAGATGGAATCTCTAGTTCGACAGGTTGTACAACATCCATTCCATAAACCAAGGAAAATGGCGTATTTCCTGTTGATGTACGAATTGACGTGCGGTAGCCCCACAATGCGAAGTGAGGTTTGTCGGCCAATCCTTGTAATTTTCCGTCATTTTCTCGATGATAGTCTTTAGATTTTTATTAGTTGCTTCGACTGCTCCATTTGCCTGAGGTCTATAAGGAGAAAAGTGATGATGTTGAATACCGTATTTCTGTAGCAATTCTTTACATTCGGCTTGAAAGTGAGTTCCATTGTCACTTATCATTTCATGTGGGACTCCATATCGATAAATAATATTTCTTTCGATAAAGAGTGCTACATGTTTTGCAGTGATTTGGCGTATGATTGTGCTTCGACCCACTTTGTGAAGTAATCAATTGCCACTAAGATATATTCGTGACCTCCTGTTCCTGGGGGAGTGATTTTGGCGATGATGTCATTTCCCCATGTAGAGAATGGCCATGGCGACGTGTAGGTGTAGAGCAAAGATGGAGGAACGTGTTGTAAATTAGCGTAGATTTGGCACTTAGGGAATCTTTTTACGTATTGATGGCAATCCCTATTCATTGTAGTCCAATAGTATCCTTCTCGCATTATCTTTTGGACTAACATTTTGCCATTTACGAGAGTTCCACAAATTCCTTCGTGGACTATCCTCATTGGTCTTTGGGCATCCTTTCTTCCTACACATAAGAGAGCTCGACCCTTAGGTACCCTTTTATGTAGCTCGTTGTCTATGAGTACGTATTGGGAAGCCAAGAGTTTTAATGGTCGTTTATCTCTTTTGTCACCATGGGGAGGGTATTCTCCTTTGGTGACATAATTGAGTATATCCGTATACCACGGTTCTTCTTCATCCTGGATTACTTCATCATCTTCTATAACTTAAATATAGGCCGGTTTGTGCCTTTTTTCTATAATTAGAGGCATTTGCTCGATTTTCATAGAAATCCTAACCATTGAGGCTAGTCTTGCCAAGGCATCAGAAAATTGATTTTCTTCTCTAGGTAGATATGTGTATTCTACCTTTTCTAATTGATTAGTAAGAGTTTCCAAATAAGTTTGGTAAGGGGCTAGACTTTCGCTCCTTACTTTCCACCTTTTGGAGATTTGATTGATGATCAATGAAGAGTCTCCGAATATCCGTAACTTTTTTACTCCCAGTGCCAAGGCTGTTTCAAGGCCTACCACGCATGATTCGTATTCGGCAGCGTTGTTGGTAACGTCGAAATCAAGCTTTATGGAGATTGGAACATGCTCTTCTTTGGGTGATACTAGTAATACTCCAACGCCACATCCCTTTTGGTTCGAGGCTCCATCGAAGTACAAGGTCCAAGTATCATCTTCAGTGACCATCAACTCTTCATCTGGAAATTCATTGTCGTGTATTGGCGTCGAGTCTTCTATTGGAAAGTCTGCTAGAAAATCCGACACCACAGATCCTTTGATAGCTTTTTGTGGCATGAACCTTACATTAAACTGGGCTAAGTTGACTATCCATCTCGATATGCGCCCATTGAGTGTAGATTTCTCGAATCAATACTTGAGTGGATCTAATCGGGAAACTACAAAGACTGTATGCACGAGCATGTAATGTCTTAACTTGGTTGTGGCCCACACCAATGCGAGGCATAATTTCTCAATTGGTGTATAACGTGCCTCATATTCGAGAATCTTCTTGCTTAGATAGTAGATTGCATTTTCTTCCTTCTACTTCTTGTGCTAGCATGGCTCCCATTATCTCTTTGGTAACTGTTAAGTACAGCCTAAGAGGTATTCCTAGAAGTGTTGGTGCTAATACAGGAGGATTTGCGAGATAGGCTTTGATCTTTTCAAAGGCTTTTTGACACTCGTCATCCCATATTACTGGTACATTCTTTTTAAGCTTTTTAAAGATTGGTTCACACATTGTCGTCAATTTTGATATGAACCTGCTTATGTATTGCAATTGGCCAATAAATCCTCGAATTTGCTTCTCGGTTTTGGGCGGTGGCATTGACATGATTGCCTTGATCTTGGTTGGGTCTATCTCTATTCCTCTAGAGCTTATGACATAACCCAAAAGCTTGCCTGAGGTGACTACAAAAGCACATGTAGATGGGTTCAACCTCATATTGTATTTTCTTAGCCTTTCAAAGAATTTTCTTAAGGCTACTTGATGGCCCGGGCGATCTTTTGACTTTACGATCATGTCGTCCACATATACTTCAACTTCTTTATGCATCATGTCAAGGAGTAAGGCAGTCGCTGCACGTTGGTAAGTAGCACCCGTGTTTTTCAACCCGAATGGAATTACCGTGTATCAGTAAGTACCTCATGGTGTTATGAAGGTTGTTTTCTCCATGTCTTCTTCTGCCATGAGAATCTGATTATAGCCCGCGTATCCATTCATGAACGAGAGAAGTGCATGATTTGCTCTGTTATCCACCAGAATATCGATGTGTGGTAAAGGGAAGTCGTCCTTTGGACTTGCCTTATTTAAATCTCGATAATCGACACACATTCTTACTCTTCCATCCTTTTTCGGAACTGGGACGACGTTGGCGACCCATTCGGGGTATTTAGATACCTTGATGAAACCTGCAGTTATTTGTTTTTGAACTTCTTTTATTTTAAGAGCTACGTCGGGTTTCATTCAACGTAACTTTTTTTTTACAGGTTTCATTCCTGGAATTAGTGGTATAGTGTGTTGAGCTATTTCTCTATTAATGTCTGGCATATCTTCGTATGAACAAGAGAATATATCGATGAATTCTTTAAGCAAGTTAATTAAATCGGTTCTTTCTTGTTCATTAAGTGTTAGTCCAATTTTAACTTCTCTTTTATTGGTTGGATCATTTGAGATATCAACCGTCTCGGTTTCTTCAATTATCGGTGTTTTCTTTTCAAGTGTTTCCATTGCTTTAATAAGTTCTTTGTCTTTTTCATTGTTAGTTAAGCAATACTCGTCATCTTGGGTTAAAGAAGAACACAAGGAGTAAGGAGAAGAAGCCATATTATTAAACTTTGAGATCATTACATCAAAGAGGGATATGTCCTCAGGGACTTGATCACTAACTATTCTAGGGGAAGGGATAGAAGGAGGAGGTGCTACAACTAAGGACTTAGATGACTCTATAGGGAGAGACTCTGACTTTGACTCTGACTCAGACGACTCTTCGAACATCGGTCCTTGCCCCATTGTGATGGAGATCTTCCTTCCACTTGGAGTAGTCACTTTGACGGTCTTGCGCCACCCTTGTAATGATCCTTCCGCTGGAGTGATTAGCTTCGAGGGATCGAAGCTTTCGCTTTATAGGACCGTCTGAATGAGTGAGGAGTTATCCCTTTGTATGTTGGCTCATCCTTTTCTCGCCCAAATAATAATCCCATGACATTAAAGTCAAAGCATGGGGGTGCTTTCTCCTTATGTACAGGAGTTGGGATTTCGTCTGTGAAATAGCAATCTAAGAAAATTTCGAATCTTGGTTGCCTTATGCCATTTACGACAAATGGTTCGAGAAATTCGTAACATGGATAGTCCTCTCCTTCTCTTATAAATTGTCCATTAAGGGTAAGAGGATACTGATCCATTGAGATTTCTTTCTTTTGGATGCGAGCGTCCCTACGTGCCTTTGACTTTTCCTGGGCTCGCTTAAGATCTTTCTGAGTCGGTTCAAAACCAAGTCCGAAAGTGTCTAATTTAGGGAGGCCAGGTGATTCCAGCGATTTTGCTATTCCTTTCTTCTTTCCTAGGGTCATCCTAGGAAAATGTCCTTGCTTCTTCAGAATAGCGTTCACAATCATATTGGAGTGGGGGTCGTGGCAGAGAGGGATCCTTTCATCCTCCTCGATTAAGGAGACCTCTTCATTAAAGCCCCACAAATATTCATCGTCTTCTTCGTGCTCCACATTAATTATTGGATTCTCTATAGCTTTAATTCTCATAGGCGAAGCATCGATCGTAATGGGAATTCCTCCAACTATAGCTTTTACTTGTTGGTGGAGAGATGAGGGGACGACCTTTAGGTCATGAAGACAAGGGCGTCCCAACAATAGATTGAATGAAGCTTTAATATCTACTACTTGGAAAGTAGTAGAGTTTTCTATCGCTCCCGCAGTTACATTCATAGTAATTTTACCAAGAGCTTGACGACAAGTGTTGTCATAGGCTCTTATTCCTTGCGTTGACGGGGTTAAGTCTTCATCCCTTATGCCTAACATTCTTGCAGTTCTAAGTGGACAGACATTAATGGCTGATCCATTGTCTACAAGAGTCATAGGGTCATTCATTCTCTTGCAAACCACTGTGAGGTTTAATGCCTTATAATGCTTGTCACCTTCTGGGAGAAAATCCTTGTCGGAAAAGGTGATCAAGTTGATGGGACTAGGGAGATCACTCGTGAGGAAATTAGTCAACCCCTCAGGAGTGGTGTCAGAATCTATCCCTTTTTTTTTTATCCAAGGCATTCATTACGGCCAACCTATGTTCTCGAGACGTTGCCAGAAGCTTCTATACGTTCATTTCAACTTTGGTTTTCTTGAACTGTTTGACAATGTCATTATCTTCTATGATAGGTATGGGAACTTGCTGTGTGGTTGGCATGGGTTGTGTCGAAACATGAATCTTCTTCAACCTAAAAGTCATCCATGGCATATGACACCGAAGGTGGAGGTCCTACCATGTCTTTCAAATAGACGTCTTCTTCGTCGCTGTCCCAAACTCCATTAATATTTGCATCATCTTCTTGTGGAACTTGGACTAGCTTCTTATCATCAATCATTTTCTGAATTAAATCCTTGAATTTAAAACAGTTTTCTATAGTATGACCCCCTGATTGATGATATTGACAGTAAAATCTATCTGTCCTTTTTAATGATTCAAATGGTCTTGGTTCGAGAGGTTTGATCTCGCCACTCTCGGAGAGCATTTTGAACATTTGAGCATATGGAATCCCAATTGGAGTGTAGAGTCTATTACTCTTCTTGGGTTCAACGATTACTTGCAAGGAAAAGTGTTTCTTCATTCCCTTGCTAGCTATAGGTAATGGGATCTTGTTGGCTTCCACAAGATCTTAAATGAGGTTTCGAAACCTGTAGCATTCATTTGTTGTATGACCGTTCCCTCGATGGTACTTGCAGTAGGACTTGGGGTCCCATCTTGAAGATCGCTTTTCCGGTGTTGGATCCTTAGTAGGGCCAATAGGTTTGATTAGTCCTTGATCATAGAGATGATCAAAAGTAGCATCATAGGTCATTCCCATGGGTGTGAACTCTCTCTTGAGTTTATTTTTCGAGGGTGGAACCTTGTCATACTTTTTCTGCAGTTGTTTCACAACTCTGAGAGCTTCACATATCAAGTTTGATCCCTCTAACATGAAAAACGTAAGCAATTGTATGTCCTCTTTACTTGCTAATTCTGGGAGGCTATCCATGGCATCGAAAGAGACCTCCTCCTCTTCTTCGACAACATGAATCTCTTCGACTGGTTTGATGAGAGATGAGGGATCAACCTCGTTTTCCTCATCATAGATAGCCAAGGACTGAGCGAGGGGCGAACTATCAATACTTGGCTTCTTACTGGCAGGGGGAAATGGTAGCTTGTTGTTGTCAATTAAGTCTTGGATAGCTTCTTTAAGCTTCCAACAGTTCTCGGTAAGATGGCCCCTACCTTGGTAATACTTGGAATGTGCATTGGGGTTCCAGTTAGCCGTCCTCTTCTCGACTAGTGGGTCCCCAAATGGTCCAATAGGAGTTATAAGACCTTTTGTATTTAATCGGTCAAATGCGGTGTCATAACTCATACCAATAGGAGTAAAGTTCCTCCTAAATGGTTTCTTTTGTCCTTGATTATTCATAGAAAGGACTTCACTTAGGTTAAAATTGTTAACATTGTTTGAGTGGGTGGTGTAGGGAATAAATTTCAAGCTTTAATCCCACTAGCTTGAACCCCACTGTGATCATACACTAAAGTACGGTGGCGTCCAAAAGGGAAGAAGATAGAGCAAAAGAGTCGCCAACAAGTTTTTTAAGGAACTTGTAAACCGTTCACGAGGTGAAGGTTACACCCCTTAACGATCCAAGAGATCGTCAACTCCATAAGGTCTAGAACCAAATAAGGGTTCGGGGATGAAGGTACAAATCCAACCTAAAAGAGATTGAACCTACCCCAATAATAGGCCTCTACTTTATTCTGATCGTATTCATGTGTGCTTTTTAATTAACATGCAATCAATAGGATTAACCCTAAACCTGTTTAATCTATGTTGGTTGAATATTAATGCAAAAATAAACTATTATTGGAGATCACTTGAATTATAATCAAATTAACCCTAAACAAGATTATTAATTATCTTATTAAGCGTGATTACAAGTACCAATTCCCTTTAACATGCATAAAAGGCGTGATCAAGCAATAAATAATAAATAAGCAAGCAACATAATGATAAAAATCAATATCTTGAATAACAATTAATAACCATAATAATAATCATGTTAATCATAATAATAATAATTATAAAATTATAATCATAACAATTATAAATATAATCATAGATCATGTTAAAGCATAATAATAATAGCAAGATCCTAGGCATGATACTAACAAGATTAATAACAAACCCTAGCATGTCACTAAGCATTAAAAATCAAATCTTTAACCCTAACATGATACTAACAATCATAAATATTAGGAAGAACATAGGAAGCATCGCAACAATCATATTTAATATTAAAAATACCCTAGACATGATACTAGGAATATCATAAGAACAATATAAACATGATTTCTACATCATAATATCAATAAAATATTAAACTCGTACCTCTTTCTAATAACAAAATACACACGTTAGTAACTTCAAGGAAAATAATGATCAAAACAATTAAATTAAATAATTGAAAGAGAGATTTGGGACCAAACCCTCAGAAATTAAAACCTTTCACGTCTAGGGCGAAGACAACTTCGAATATGGCTAGGTGTTTCTAGATCTTGTGAATGCGGAATTTTGTATTAGAAAACAAAGTTTGAAAAAGAGAAAGAAGAAGGAAAGAATTAAAGAATGCTAAAGAATTAATGATTGTAGATGAAAACTTGTGAATGAGGAGAATTGGTGAATACGATATTTATAGAGAAAATCAGCTAAAAAGATAAATTAAACAAAACAGAGTCTGACGCATAGAAAACAAAGCTGGCGCCACCCTTGGCTAACTGGCGCCAGGCACCAACACTAGCGCCAGGCGCCAATGACTAGTGCCAGGCGCCAAGGCCTGGGGTTAAGCGCCAAGCCTGATTTTAACGCGTTTTCGAAAATCAGATAAATTTGCCGTACTGGAGGATAAAATCATATAATTTCTTCGAAAATGCTATTTGATTTTGATTAAAACTCTGAAAAGTCAAAAGTCAATTTATCAATGCTAATTGAATTAGGAATGAAAAGAACCTTCTAGAAGATTCTAGAAGACTAAAACCATTCCTAATTGCATTAGGAATGATAAATCATATTAGGCCCTCCCCTAGATAATTGGACCGTATATAAGGCTCAAACCGGGCCCAGTTTAGTAAATTGGCCATAACTTCCTCAATATTCATCGGAATTAGGCTTATAATATATCGTTGGAAAGGTCTTTGAAAGCCCCATCCAACTACACTACTATTGGACCCATATCATGGACCAACAAAACTAGATTGGCTGTTGACTTAAAATAAGTTTTCAAAAACAAAGAGAAGAGAAAAGAATAAAAACTATCCGCAACACTAGACTTTCCACACTTTCACTTCATTCGATTATGATTCGATGTGAAAGGTACTCATCACTGGGTTTGGTTTTGGGGAGACACAAATGGGTGTCTACAGGTGGTTTTGGAAGAAGAAGGATTGTCGTTCTTCTTGCCTTTTAAGCCACTATTGGAGTTATTGTTGGCAGCTTTCAACTTAGCCAAGTCGTCTTCAATATTAGTTCCAATGTCGTAGACGGCCTTGAAGGTATGGAGATTATTCTGATATTTGAGATGCTTGGAGTACTTTTATTGATGGTTTTTGACGAATAACCTTACGAATTCTTTTTCACTGGGTACCTCAATCATCTTGGCTGATGTTTCTCTCCATTTGTTAAATAAAGAGGTGAAGCCTTCATTCTCCTTCTGCTTGAGGATTTCAAGTTCCCTATAGTCGGTCTCAACTTGAATATTGCATTTGTATCTATCAACGAAAGCGTTTACTATGGACTCCCAGGTGGAGGTTTTTTCTTTCTCGAGAGAAAAGAACCATTGCTGGCAAACGATTTCGAGAGATAGTGAGAACATAGAGGGAAACACTTTCTTGTCGATACCCTTAATACTCATTATTGTTTCGAAGGCTCTTAAATGAAAGTAAGTGTAGACACCCATTGGTGTCTCCCAAATACCAAACCCAGTGATGAGTGCCTTTCACGTCGAATCATAATCGAATGAAGCGAAAGTATGGAAAGTTTAGTGTTGCGGATAGTTTTAATTTCTTTTATCTTCTCTCTGTTTTTGAAAACTTATTTTAAGAAAATATCCAATCCATTTTGTTTGGTACATGATATGGGTCCATTAGTAGTGTAGTTGGATGAGGCTTGACAAGAGCTTTCCAACGATATATTATAAGCCCAATTTCGATGAATATTGAGGAAGTTATGGCCAATTTTCTAAACTGGGCCCGGTTTGAGCCTTATATGCGGCCCAATGATCTAGGGGAGGGCCTAATATGATTTATCATTCCTAATGCAATTAGGAATAGATTTAGTCTTCTAGATTCTTCTAGAAGGTTCTTTTCATTCCTAATTCAATTAGCATTGATAAATTGACTTTTGTTGACTTTTCAGAGTTTTAATTAAGATCAAAGAGCATTTTTAAGGAAAAATACGATTTTATCCTCCTGTACGGCAATTTTATCTGATTTTAAGAAAACGCGTGATTTTCCAAATCAGCACCAAACGCCAGCTGTAGCGCCTGGCGCTACGCTTGGCGCCTAGCGCTAGCAATGGCGCTTGGCGCCAATCCAGTTTTATCAGCGTCAGACTCTGTTTTAATATTTTATCTTTTTGGCTAATTTTCTCTATAAATAACGTATTAAAAACTCCATTTTTGATAACCAGTTCTCATCTAAAAACCAGTTTTAACCAGTTTTCAATAATCATTCACCAACTCTCATCAAGTATTTCCTGATTGCTCTTTCTCTCTCTTTTTCTAAACTAGCTTTTTACATACAAAATTCCGCATTCATTAGATCTAGAAACACCTAGCCATATTCGAAGTTGCCTTCGCCCTAGACGTGAAAGGTTTAATTTCTAAGGGTTTGGTCCCAAATCTCTCTTTCAATTATTTAATTTAATTGTTTGTTTATTATTTTTCTTGAACTTACTAACGTGTGTATTTTGTTATTAGAAAGAGGTACGAGGCATCAAAGTAAGTGGTTTAATGGTTTTTATGGATGTTATTATGTAGAAATCATGTTTAGGTTGTTATTATGATATTCCTAGTATCATGTCTAGGGTAACTTTAATATCAAGTATGATTAAAATTATGATGCCTTTTATGTTCTTCCTAATATTTATGATTGTTAGTATCAGGTTAGGGTTAAAGCTTTGATTTTTATTGTTTTGTGACATGCTAGGGTTTGTTATTAATCTTGTTAGTATCATGCCTAGGATCTTGCTACTATATTATTATTATTATTATTATTATTATTATTATTATTATTATTTTTTTTTTTTTTATTATTATTATTATTATTATTATGCTTTAACATGATTATTATGATCATAATTATATTTATTATGATTATCATTATTTTCATAATTTATAATTATTATTATGATTATTATTATGTTGCTTGATTATATTTATTGTTATTGCTTGATCACGCCTTTTATGCATGCTTAAAGGGAATTTGTACTTGTAATCACGCTTAATAAGATATATTAATAATCTTGTTAGGGTTAATGTGATTATAATTCAAGTGATCGCCAATAATAGATTTATTTGTGCATTAATATTCAACCAACATAGATAAACAGGTTTAGGTTTAATCATATTGATTGCATGTTAGTCAGAAAGCGCACATGAATACGATCAGAATAAAGTAGAGGCCTATTATTAGGGCAGGTTCAATCTCTTTTAGGTTGAATTTGTACCTTCATCCCCGAACCCTATTTTGGTTCAAGACCTTATGGAGTTGACAATCTCTTGGATCGTTAAGGGGTGTAACCTTCACCCTGTGAACGGTTTACAAGTTCCTAAAACTTGTTGGCGACTCTTTTGCTCTATCTTCTTTCCCTTTGGACGCCACCGTATTTCAGTGTATGATCACAGTGGGGTTCAAGCTAGGGGTATAACGCTTGAAATTATTCCCTACAATTTTTTGGCGACTCCACTAGGGAGGATTTCTATTTTAATTCCTGAATTTGTTTCGGCAATGATTTAGAATGAGTGGATGAGACTCGAAACGTTCTAAGTATTTCATGTGCGTAATTTTGATTAACATTACTGTCATATGCATAAAAAAGATCTCATTGGAAAGACCATCCGTAATGAGTTAAAAACATAGGATTTTACACGTAGGAAATTTGAGAAATATTTTTCACAACTAGGACTGAAATAACACTGCGCGAAACTGGAAAATTTTATCGAGCACAGAAAGCTGCTGAGGCATGTAGGAATTAGCGCCAGAGGCCAGAGCATTGGCGCCAGAATTTTAACTGTAGCGCCAGACGCCAGCATTGGCGCCAGGCGCTACAGCTAAAACTTGGCTCCAAGCTCTGTTTGCTGGCGCCAAATTCCTCCAAACCGAGATAGAAATATGCGTTCTAATTTCGACCAGTTTTTCGTATTGTTTGCTCGATCCTACTTCCTGATTGAATTTTTTCTCACTTTTCTGAAACCCATATTTGTTCTACATATGGACATAACCCTCTGGGATTTCATTCTCCATCTATTGATTGAACGCTCTGAGAAACAAAGGGTACATTTGAGATTGTTGAATTCACCAAACCATGGAAGCGAGTTTTTCTAAAACTCGCGGTGTCCCATCCACTCGCGCCAACCCTTCACGGTTAGGCTTCCTCGCGGTGCATCCGGACAATTAACCATGGACCCTCTATTGACTAAACCATATCCCAAACTTTAGAGAACTAGAGCCATGGTTAGGTTGCAAACTCATTGCATCATGTTGTGCCTACTTGACTAATTGTGCATTATTTTTCGTGCATATGATCTATGTTTTCTTAACCGTTTGTTTGACTTGTGTTGAGATTAAATTATTTAATGAATTAAAGAAATTTGCCTAACTAATTAATTGATTAATTAATTTGAGTAAATAAAGTCTAATATTTTAATCAGAATTGACCTACTACGACTTTAGGCATACCCCTGTTGATTAATAATACCGAAAACAGTCTTGGATTGAAACTCCAGCATTGGCGCCAAAGTCTGGACTGTAGCGCCACTCTGTGGAGTGTGACGCCTGGCGACAGCTCTGTCGTCTGGCGCTACACTACACAGTGCGATGCCAGTCCTGTCGTTTTGCCGACAGTTCGGATTATTGATTGAGTCATCACCTAGTGTCTAATTAACCAGTTTACTAATTAATTCGGTTAAATTTTGCTGTCAATAACACTTTGTTAAGTCATTAATCGAGTCTAGTCACATAGTCTAGCCACATGGTCATGACACGAGTCTTAAAGTACCACCTACACTCACTATTCTTAGCATACACTTTGAGTATATATCACCATGACCATGTCTTAGGTCCATGCATGAGTCGGTCTTTTCCGTCATTTGAGTTGGGGGTACATTCTATTCCTAATTCTTCATATCCCTCCATCTACATCATTTTTTCTTCACATTCTATTCAAATCTTTCTTCACTTCCTGCATCCATTGCATGTTGAATAAAGTTTGAGTCAAATAATTAACAATGAATATCTCCAAATTCCTTTTCCACAGTACTTGGTCGAGGAGAGAAGGGCGATTAATCAAGGACAACCTCTTTATTCAAGTCTCACTTTTTGATAAACCGATTCGTCAAAAGAGGAAGGCTAAAAAGATAATGGCAAGTCAATAGGAAGTTAATGAACTTAGGAGTCAATTAAATGACGTGACTGAGGTGTTAAAGGCTTTAACCCTCAAAATTGATGACCGTGTGAAGCAACAACAAATGAACCTCATGCAAGAAAGCTTGAGCAAGCTATCTAGTGACTATAAATTTCAGGGCATGATTTCACAAGGGTCTCGCTGGACAAAGAACTTCTTCCGCGTAAGTTTAACGCCATTGACATCCTAAATTCAAGGTAACAGATAACTCTTATTTTCATTTAAGAGAATTCGAAACGATAATGAGTATTAAGGGTATCGATAAGAAGGTTTTCCCCTCTCTGTTCCCACTATCTCTTGAAACCGTTTGCCAACAATGGTTCTTCTCCCTTGACAAAGAGAAAACCTCTACCTGGGAATCGATATTAAACGCTTTCATTGATAGGTACAAGTGCAATATTCAAGTTGAAACCGACTATAGACAACTTGAGATGCTAAGACAAAAAGAGAATGAAGGCTTTACTTCTTTCTTTAATAAATGGAGGGAAACTTCCACTAAGATGATTGAGGTGCCCACTGAAAAGGAATCCGTGAGAATGTTTATCAAGAATCTTCAAGATAAGTATTCGAAGCATTTAAAATATCAATACAATCTGAATACTTTCAAGGCCGTTTATGACATCGGAATTGAAATCGAAGATGACCTCGCAAAGCAAAAAGCTATTAACAATAGTAACCACGGTGGATGGAAAGGAAAGAAGAACGACAATCCTTCTTCTTCCGAAAACACCCACTCTAGTAATAATGTTAGTACCTTTGACCATAATGGTGTATTAGCCATGGACAATCAAGGATCTAAAAGGAAACCCAGGAGAGAGTTCACACCCATTGGAATGACCTACGATGCTGCTTTCGATTGTCTCTATGATCGAGGATTAATCGAACCTATTGGCGCTACCGAGGATCCAACGCCAGAAAATCGATCTTCGAGATGGGATCCCAACTCCTATTGCAAGTACCATCGAGGAAACGGTCATACCACTGATGAATGCTACAGGTTTCAAAATCTCATTCAAGATCTCATAGAAGAAAACAAGATCCCATTGCCTCTAGCTAGCGAGAAGACTAGGTGATGATGAAGCGAATGACACAAGACAAGAGGCGAGCTTCAATGACAAGATTTCATGACCTCTTTTTCTATTTCTTTTTTCCTTTCCCCAATAAGTCTAGCATAGGCACCTTTTCTTTTTCCCTTAGATTAATTTTGTAGATTCTTTCTTTTCCCTTTTTTAATAAAATGAGCATTTATTTCCTTATATATGATCATTTCATTATATTGCATTAAAAAAATTAAAATAAATAAAAAATAAATAAAAAATCCATGTCGAATTAAGCACAAGGTATACCAATGATTTGAGGCACCCCTTGTAGCCACATCATATCTCCTTTCACCTTTCAAATTTACAATCCTTTCTTCATAAACCACTTTGAGCCTCATCTAACGATAGACCTTTCTTTATTCAACCTACATTTACCTAACCTTGGGATGGGATGGTGTGCAACTTATGAAATTTTCAATTTCATAAAAGGCTTGAGTAATTCAAAAGATTTAAATAGAAAAATAAATAAATAAAAGTGTACAAAGGGGCAAGTGTTCCAATGTCTTTGATATAAAAATTTCTTTGATAAGAACACGTCTCAGATTGCGTCTCTTATCAAGTGCTCGGTACCGTGCCTGAGAAACCATGAATGCCAAGTGAGTGATAGACCGCATGATCGAGATTGCCCACACTTATAAAAATGAAATAAATGCTAAAGAAAAAAAAAATAGAGCTAAAAAAGAGTAGAAACTCAAGCATAAAAATATAAAAATTCAAAAGCGAGGTTGCACACCTTGGGGGCTTATCGAGGGTCTTGAGCCTTTATCCCCTTCTTCTTCAACCTTTAGCCTAACCACGTTACAACCCATAAAAATACCTTTTTGAGGTATATACACACTTGTGCAAGGTTCGGCTAGAGCTACGTTCGGCCTGATTCCTAACGGATACGTAGGCAACCTCACATCGAGGTGCGGCCGTAATAAAAATGCATTCATATTCAAATTCACACACTTACACCATGATCATATCAAGGGATCTCCTATGCTCATCCCTATCCATGTAGAGCTAGACTTGGGGGCTTAATCCCTACATCATTAGCTTACCTAGCCTAAGAGTCACCACCATTTAACTCTTTTAACAAATAATATCTTTCCACACACTTACCCTTGTGGCCTAACTTAAGTGTCACTTTCACACACCGCACAGATACATGACCAAATATACTTCCCTTAGGAACCCTTTGTCAAGGAATCTTAACATAACGCTCAAGCATGCCTTGTCACATCACTCGTCAATCGTAACCATCATTGCACATCAAAGTATGAAGTGCTTAGCCTCTGTGCCTAAGTTACCCAAATACTTTCATCATGGAGTCAATAGTTGAGATAGCCTAGGATGGGTTAATCCTTGCACCTTGAGAGATAGTATCAAATGACATTTGACTAAGCTCATTCAACATGCACCTTCAAAAAATTCGATCCTTTTTTCGCGTCTTTCTTTTTCGGGAGAAAGTCGGTACCCTCCACAAAAATGACGGGAAATTTTTTCTTTTTTGCATTTTCGAGTCCCACGACCATATTACAATGCACACACGTGTCATGTACTCACTGAGTCATGTCGTGTCATAACACCTTGATTTGAGTCTAACACATGTGTCATTTCACTTCGAGTCGAGTCAACCTCGAGTCAATCACAGTGAGTCAAGTTTATGCCTTGAGTCGTGTCGAGTCTATAAGTCAAGCGACATTAAACCTTAGGTCAACCCTAAGATGGTTAAAAAGATTAGAAAAGTTCTATAGTAAAAAATAAACACAGGTGCAGCAGAATAGGGAAGACCCTACTCCAGCGCCAGACAGAAACATCTAATGTCTGGCGATAGCTTTTAGCGCCTGGCGCTAGATCACAGTGTCTGGCAAAAGAGTCAATTCTTGGCGCCAGAGATATTTCAGCAGCGACGGAGCTCGAAGTCTCTCAAAAAGGTGATTTCGACCTCATACAACAATTTTGGGTTCCTTGGTACGCCAGTTAGCCCCTATAAGCAAATTGACATGATTAGTAGTCGGCTCGATTACAATCGTAGTAAGTGATTGACCTGACAAAAAAATCATCTCACTTAGCTCAAGCGCCTAAAACAAGCACCAACATATCTGTTTAAAAGCAACGACAATATTTCAAAATATGGATTGTCGCACATTCTTTTTAAACGACAACATTTCCAAAATTGGATTGTCATTCCCAACTGACAATATTTCCAAAAATGGATTGTCGTGCATCTTCTTCAACGACAATTTTTCCAAGATCGGATTGTCATCTATGGCAAAGTTTCCAAGCGTGGATTGTCGTGCTCCTTCTCTGTTTGGCAATTTTTTCCAAGTTCGGATTGTCATCACTGGCAAGTTTTCCAAGATTGGATTGTCATACACCCAGTTTCCTATGGCAAAATTTCCCAAAGGATTGTTGTAGGTTTCTATTCGTCATAAATTTCGGAAAGGTTCCTCAACGTGGATTGTCATTCATTTCAGTAAGTGGCAAATTTTCCCGAAGTGGATTGTCGGTCGACTCTTTTTTGCAAATGTTTCAAGACGCGGATTGTCAATAGTGGCAATATTTTCCCAAAAGGATTTTCGCATAGCGTTGGCAAATTTCCAAGGTGGATTGCTTTCAAGAGTTATATTCCAAGATGTGGATTGTCGATCGTAGCAAAGTTCTTATGAAAGATTGTTACGAAGCATTGGCAACTTTTTCCCAAAATTGGACTTTGGCAAATTTTCCGAGATACGGATTGTCGCTTCATCGTGGCAACATTTCCAAGGATGGATTGTTACGTGGCATATACAACTTTCCCTAAATCGGATTGTCATACATCACACAAGAGTTATGTTGGAAACTATTCCCAAATAAAAGAGGATTGTCGACATACTGGTTCACAAGCAGCGAAGCGCCGATGTACTGGCATAGCAGCATTAAGGATCAACAAGCAGTGATCTTTTCGAAGACTATCACAGTGGAAATTGGAGGCATATCAATCAAAAGTTCTTTGTTCAGAGACGTGTCGACATTTCTTTCAAGCTCTTTTGTTCAGAGACGCGTGGACATTTCTATCGAAGCTCTATTGTTCAGAGACGCATGAACATTTCTTTCAAGCTCTTTTGTTCAGAGACGCGTGGACATATCTCAAAAGCTCTTTGTTCAAAGACGTGTGGACACATCATTCAGAAGGACATATCCAAAAAAAAGGGAAGCTATTTGTTCAGAGGCGCGTGAACATATACAAAAGAAGCTCTTTGTTCAAAGACGAGTGAACATCGAAACAACAAGATGGCTTTCCATAGATTGTGGAAAGTTGTCAAAAGCAACTGAGGGTGATTTCAGGCGAAGTTATCTTCGATAGTATTCCCTTGGACGTGGAGTATTATCATAAAGGAAGAGAATTGTTTCAAGTGAAGCAATCTTCGATAGTATTCCCTTGGACGTGGAATATTATCAAAGCGGAGGAGGATCATTTCAAGCGAACATTCTTCAATATTGGAAGCAGTTACAAGTGTAGCGATTTTCAAGCGGGATGACATTCTCTTGGCAGGAGGTCATCAAAACAACAGAAAGCGGCAGCAAATCGGTTACTTTCAGAGATGTGTGCTCGACGGTGCAAGATACGCGTTTCTTAACTCTTTTATCTGTTTAACTAACGCTAGTTTTGCAGGTATCGGCGTTGCAAGAGTGACTTATAATCGCAGAACGTTCTAAATCATTCTCTGTCCCTATCGATACTTTGACTTTTGTTTTCGAAATTTGCGTTTCTCCAAACTCAGTCAAAGTGGGGGCTTTTTTAGACACCCATTTGTGTCTCTCCAAAACCAAACCCAGTGATGAGTGCCTTTCACGTCGAATCATAATCGAATGAAGCAAAAGTATGGAAAGTTTAGTGTTGCGGATATTTTTAATTTTTTTTCTCTTCTCTCTGTTTTTGAAAACTTATTTTAAGAAAACAACCAATCCAGTTTGGTTGGTCCATGATATGGGTCCATTAGTAGTGTAGTTGGATGGGGCTTGACAAGAGCTTTCCAACGATATATTATAAGCCCAATTCCGATGAATATTGAGGAAGTTATGAACAATTTACTAAACTGGGCCCAGTTTGAGCCTTATATGCGGCCCAATGATCTAGGGAAGGGCATAATATGATTTATCATTCCTTATGCAATTAGGAATGGTTTTAGTCTTCTAGAAGGTTCTTTTCATTCCTAATTCAATTAGCATTGATAAAATGACTTTTGTTGACTTTTCAGAGTTTAATTAAGATCAAAGAGCATTTTTAAGGAAAAATACGATTTTATCCTCCTGTACGGCAATTTTTATCCGATTTTAAGAAAACGCGTGATTTTCCAAATCAGCGCCAAACGCCAGCTGTAGCGCCTGGCACTACGCTTTGCGCCTGGCGCCAATGGCCGACGTTGGCGCCAATCCAGTTTTATCAGCGCCGGACTCTGTTTTGATATTTTATCTTTTTGGCTAATTTTCTCTATAAATAACGTATTAAAAACTCCGTTTTTGATAACCAGTTCTCATCTAAAAACCAGTTTTAACCAGTTTTCAATAATCATTCACCAACTCTCATCAAGTTTTTCTTGATTGCTCTTTCTTTCTCTTTTTCTAAACTAGCTTTTTACATACAAAATTCCGCATTCATTAGATTTAGAAACACCTAGCCATATTCAAAGTTGCCTTCGTCCAAGACGTGAAAGGTTTAATTTCTGAGGGTTTGGTCCCAAATCTCTCTTTCAATTATTTAATTTAATTGTTTGTTTATTATTTTCCTTGAAGTTATTAACGTGTGTACTTTGTTATTAGAAAGAGGTACGAGGCATCAAAGTAAGTGGTTTGATGGTTTTTATGGATGTTATTATGTAGAAATCATGTTTAGGTTGTTATTATGATATTCCTAGTATCATGTCTAGGGTAACTTTAATATCAAGTATGATTAAAATTATGATGCCTTTTATGTTCTTCCTAATATTTATGATTGTTAGTATCATGTTAGGGTTAAAGCTTTGATTTTTATTGTTTAGTGACATGTTAGGGTTTGTTATTAATCTTGTTAGTATCATGCCTAGGATCTTGCTATTATTATTATTATGCTTTAACATGATTATTATGATTATGATTATATTTATTATGATTATCATTATTTTTATAATTTATAATTATTATTATGATTATTATTATGTTGCTTGATTATATTTATTGTTATTGCTTGATCACGCCTTTTATGCATGCTTAAAGGGAATTTGTAATTGTAATCACGCTTAATAAGATATATTAATAATCTTGTTAGGGTTAATGTGATTATAATTCAAGTGATCGCCAATAATAGATTTATTTGTGCATTAATATTCAACCAACATAGATAAACAAGTTTAGGTTTAATCATATTGATTGCATGTTAGTCAGAAAGCGCACATGAATACGATCAGAATAAAGTAGAGGCCTATTATTAGGGCAGGTTCAATCTCTTTTAGGTTGGATTTGTACCTTCATCCCCGAACCCTATTTTGGTTCAAGACCTTATGGAGTTGACGATCTCTTGGATCGTTAAGGGGTGTAACCTTCACCCTGTGAACGGTTTACAAGTTCCTAAAACTTGTTGGCGACTCTTTTGCTCTATCTTCTTTCCCTTTGGACGCCACCGTACTTCAGTGTATGATCACAGTGGGGTTCAAGCTAGGGGTTTAACGCTTGAAATTATTCCCTACAGTAAGGGTTATCAGTTGCTTTGAATTTCGGGATGTCGTTGGCATTGAACTTTTACGGAAGAAGATCCTTGTCCACCGAGACCCCTTATGAGCTAATCCCTTGAAACTTGTAGTCACTAGATAGCTTGCTCAGACTTTTTTGCATGAGGTCCATCTGTTGTTATTTCACAGGATCATCAATCTTGAGGGTTAGAACCTTTAACGCTTCAGTCACAGTAATCAGTTGGTTCCTGAGCTCATTGACTTCTACTTGTGTTGCCATTATTGTCCTAGCTTTCCTTTTACGAGCGATGGGTTTGTCGAAAAGTTGGACTTGTACAAAAATATTGTCTTTGATTAACCGCCCTTCCTTTCTTGACAACGCGCTGTAAATTAAACCATTTTTTGTTTGAATTATTTGACTCAAGTATGGTATTTAATCAAATAGTTTAAATTGGAGGATTAATATCCGACTTACCCCCTAAAAAAAATGACGGAAAAAACAAGCATACAAGACTCTCTTAGACATGGTCAAAAGTGTGTATTAGTATGTGCGTTATGTGGTGAGTGTAAGTGACATGCTTTGACTTTTGTGTAAGACCATGGGACTTAGTGCCTAGACTCAATTAATGACTTAACAAGGTATAATTAACAGTAAAAATTAACCGAATTAATTAGCAAACTGTTTAATTAGACACAAGGTGATGACTCGAGCAATAAACCGAATTGTCGTCAAAACGACAGGACTGGCGCCTCTCTTGTCGCCAGGCGCTAAACTCCACAGAGTGGCACTACAGTTCAAACTTTGGCGCCATTTCTGGAGTGTTGATCTGAACTATTTTCAGTATTATTACTCAACAGGGGTATGCCTAAAGTCGTACTAAGTCAACTCTAACTAAAAATTATACTTTATTTACTCAAATTAATTAATTAATTGGGCAAAGTTCTTTTAGTCATGAATTAATTTATTTAATCTTAGCACAAATCAAGCAAACGGTTAGGAAAAAAACACATAGGGAATGCACAACCAATAATGCACAATTAGTCAAGTAGACACATCATGATGCAATGAGTTTGCAACCTAACCATGGTTCTAGTTCTCTAAAGTTCGGGATATGGGTTAGTTAATAGAGGGTCCATGGTTAATTGTCCGGATGCACCGGGCAGAAGCCTTACCGTGAAGGGTTGGCGCGAGTGGATGGGACACCGCGAGTTTAGCAAACACTCGCTTCCATGGTTTGGTGAATTCAACATTCTCGGATGTACCCTTTGTTGCTCAGAGCGTTCAATCAGGTAGATGGAGCATGAATTCCCAGAGGGTTATGTCCATATGTAGAACACATATGGGTTTCTAGAAAAGTGAGAAAAACTCAATCAAGAAGTAGGATCGAGCAAACAGTGCTAAAAACTGGTCGAAATTAGAACGCATATTTCTGGCTCGGTATTGGAAAAACTTGGCGCCAGCAAACAGAGGTTGGCGCCACAATTTGGCTTTAGCGCCTGGGGACGGAAGCTGTTGCTTGGCGCTAACGTCAAATTGTTGGTGCTAAACTTTGTTCGCTGACGATAGTTCCTACATGCCTCAGCAGCTTTCTATGCTCGATAAAATTTTCCAGTTTCGCGCAGCATTATTTCGATCCTAGTTGTGAAAGATATTCCTCAAATTTCCTACGTGTAAAAATCCTATGTTTTAACTCATTACGGATGGTATTTCCAATGAGATCTTTTTTATGCATATGACAATAATGTTAATCAAAATTACGCACATGAAATACTTAGAACTTTACGAGTCTCATCCACTCATTCTAAATCATTGCCGAAATAAATTTCAGGAATTAAAATAGAAATCCTCCCCAGTGGAGTCGCCAAAAACTGTAGGGAATATTTCAAGCATTAACCCCTAGCCTGAACCCCACTGTGATCATACACTTAAGTACGGTGGCGTCCAAAGGGAAAGAAGATAGAGCAAAAGAGTCGCGAACAAGTTTGAGGAACTTGTAAACCGTTCACAGGGTGAAGGTTACACCCCTTAACGATCCAGGAGATCGTCAACTCCAATAGGTCTTGAACCATGACTGGTAGTTCGGGGATGAAGGTACAAATCCAATATAAAAGAGATTGAACCTGCCCTAATAATAGGCCTCTACTTTATTCTGATCGTATTCATGTGCGCTTTCTGACTAACATGCAATCAATAGGATTAACCCTAAACCTATTTTATCTATGTTGGTTGAATATTAATGCACAAAAAAAATTATTATTGGCGATCACTTGAATTATAATCAAATTAACCCTAGATAAGATTATTAATTATCTTATTAAGCGTGATTACAAGTACCAATTCCCTTTAAACATGCAATAAAAAGGTGTGATCAAGCAATAATAATAAATATCAAGCAACATAATAATAATAATAATCATTAAAAATAACTATAATAATAATAATAATAATAATAATAATAATAATAATAATAATAATAATAATAATAATAATAATAATATTCATAATCATGTTAAGCATAATAATAGCAAGATCCTAGGCATGATACTAACAAGATTAATAACAAACCCTATCATGTCACTAAACATCAAAGATCAAAGCTTTAACCCTAACATGATACTAACAATCATAAATATTAGGAAGAACATAGGAAGCATCATACTTTTAATCATACTTGATTTTAAAGTTACCCTAGACATGATACTAGGAAGATTAAAATTCCCTAACATAACATTAGGAATCATAACAACAACCTAAGCATGATTTCTACATCATAATAACAATGTAAACAATTAAAGCACTTACTTTGATGCCTCGTACCTCTTTTTAATAACAAAATACACACGTTAGTAACTTCAAGGAAAATAATAAACAACTATTAAATTAAATAATAATTGAAATAGATATGTGGGACCAAACCCTCAGAAATTAAAACCTTTCACGTCTAGGGCGAAGGCAACTTCGAATAATGCTAGGTGTATCTAGGTTTTGTGAGTGTGGAATTTTGTAAAAAGCAGGTAGGTTTAGAAAAGAGAGAGAGAGAAGCTTTAGCTTAAAGAGAGTTGATGATTGTACATGATTGAAAACGAAGTTTTTAGGAGGCTATTTATACAGAAAATCAGCTAAAAAGATAGAAAATCAAACCAGAATTCTGACGCGAAAAAACGGGGTTAGCGCCAGACGCTGACATTAGCGCAGGCGCTAATGCTGGCGTTAGGCGCTAATCAGGTTTTTGACGCGTTTTCTAAAATCAGATAGAATTTAACCGTAAAATTGTATTTTTCTCAAAAACACTCTTTTATTCTGATTAAAACTCTAAAAAGTCAACAAAAGTCAATTTATCAATGCTAATTGAATTAGGAATGAAAAGAACTTTCTAGAAGAATCTAGAAGACTAAAACCATCCCTAATTGCATTAGGAATGATAAATCCATATTAGGCCCTCCTCTAGATCATTGGGCCGCATATAATGCTCAAACCAGACCTAGTTTAGTAATTTGGCCATAACTTCCTCAATATTCATCGGAATTGGGCTTATAATATATCGTTGGAAAGCTCTTTTCATGCCCTATCCAACTACACTATTATTGGACCCATATCATGGAACAACCAAACTGGATTGGCTGTTTTCTTAAAATAGGTTTTCAAAAACAGAGAGAAGAGAAAATAAATTAAAACTATCCGCAACACTAGACTTTCCACACTTTCACTTCATTCGAATATGATTCGACGTGAAAGGTACTCATCACCGGGTTTGGTTTTGGGGAGACACAAATGGGTGTCTACACAAAGATATATATAATATATTTAACAATATATCTAAATGGAATTAACTAAAACTACAATCTTAAGACTCCATAAATAACGTGTAAATAATTGTGGATTGATTGTGCTTTTATGTTATATATATATTTTTTCAAAAAATCTAAATATTATTTATATAATTACGTCATAATACTATATTTTCAGGTAATGCCCAAAGTAAACATAGGTAAATGCCTTAAATACAAACAAAATATATAAAACCCTTTTTCCCTATGTAATGACCTAAAGGAATTTAGGTCATTACCTAATCCTCAAACAAGTTTGCGAAAAATTAATTAGTTTTTACGGATCAAACTAATGGGATTTTAAAAGAAAAAAAAGGGTCATTGTAGGGAATAATTTCAAGCCTTCCCACTAGCTTGAACCCCACTGTGATCATACACTAAAGTACCGTGGCATCCAAAAGGGAAGAAGATAGAGCAAAAGAGTCGCCAACATGTTTTTAAGGAACTTGTAAACCATTCATAGGATGAAGGTTACACCCCTTAACGATCCAAGAGATCGTCAACTCCATAAGGTCATGAACCAAATAAGGGTTCGGAAATGAAGGTACAAATCCAACCTAAAAGAGATTGAATCTGCCCTAATAATAGGCCTCTACTTTATTCTGATCGTATTCATGTGCGCTTTCCGATTAACATGCAATCAATAGGATTAACCCTAAACCTGTTTAATCTATGTTGGTTGAATATTAATGCACAGACAAATCTATTATTGGCGATCACTTGAATTATAATCATATTAACCCTAACAAGATTATTAAATATCTTATTAAGCGTGATTACAAGTACAAAATTCCCTTTAAACAGGCAATGAAGGTGATCAAGAAATAAAGAATAAATCAAGCGACATAATAAATAACCATAACAATAATTATAATCATAATCATGTTCATGTTAATATTAAAGCATAATAAACATAGCAAGATCCTAGGCATGATACTAACAAGATTAATAACAAACCCTAGCATGTCACTAAGCATAAAAAATCAAATCTTTAACCCTAACATGATACTAACAATCATAAATATTAGGAAGAATATAGAAAGCATCGTAACAATCATATTTAACATTAAAATTACCCTAGACATGATACGAAGAATCATAATAACAATATAAACATGATTTCTACATCATAATATCAATAAAAACCATTAAAGTACTTACTTTGATGCTTCGTACCTCTTTCTAATAACAAAATACACACGTTAGTAACTTCAAGGAAAAATAATAATCAAACAATTAAATTAAATAATTGAAAGAGAGATTTGGGACCAAACCCTCAGAAATTAAAACCTTTCACGTCTAGGGCGAAGGCAACTACGAATATGGCTAGGTGTTTCTAGATCTAATGAATGCGGAATTTTGTATGAAAACAAAGTAAGAAGAAAGAATTGAATGAAAGAATGCTAAAGAATTAATGATTGTTGATGAAAGCTTGCGAATGAATTCAATTGGATTATGAAAACGGAGTTTTTGATACGATATTTATTGAGAAAATCAGCCAAAAAAGATAATTTAACAAAACAGAGTCTGACGCTCAGGAAACAAGGTTGGCGCCAACCCTGGCTAGCTGACGCTAGGCACCAGTGGCTAGCGCCAGGCGCCAATGGCTAGCGCCTGGCGCCAAGCCTGGTTCTAGGCGCCAAGGCCTTGGGTTGGACGCAAGTCTTGATTCTAACGCGTTTTTGAAAATCCGATAAGTTTACCGTACTGGAGGATAAAATAATATAATTCCTTCGAAAATGCTATTTGATTTTGATTGAAACTCTGAAAAGTCAACAAAGTCAACTTATCAATGCTAATTGAATTAGGAATGAAAAGAAACTTCTAGAAGATTCTAGAAGACTAAAACCATTCCTAATTGCATTAGGAATGATAAATCATATTAGGCTCTCCCCTAGATCATTGGGCCGCACATAAGGCTCAAACCCGGCCCAGTTTGGTAAATTGGCCATAACTTCCTCAATATTCATCGGAATTGGGCTTATAATATATCATTGGAAAGGTCTTTGCAAGCCCCATCCAACTACACTACTATTGGACCCATATCATGGACCAACAAAACTGGATTGACTGTTTTCTAAAAATAAAGTTTTAAAAACAGAGAGAAGAGAAAAGAAATTAAAACTTTCCGCAACACTAGACCTTTCCACACTTTCGTTTCATTCGATTATGATTCGACGTGAAAGGTACTCATCACTGGGTTTGGTTTTGGGGAGATACAAATGGGTGTCTACAGTCATCTTCTCCGATTACTCATTCGGAAGAACAATAATCATCCAACCTAAATCGCTATGCCGCTGACCATCTATAGTGATATTAGAAAACACATATGCGGGTAATTCTTTATTAGAAAATACTAAAAAAGGAGATTATTGTTAAAAAAATTTATGAACAAAAATCTAAATTCAAAACTGAAAAAATGAAACTGTACATAACAATTTATTTACTGGAAAAAAAAAGAAATAGAACAACACAATTTATTTACGAATTGACAATTAACAATGATTTTGGGGATGAGTACAGTGGCTAATCTATGACATGAATGAAGAGCATTGATGAACATTGAAGAACAATGATGAGCAATTTTAATTTTTTTATTTTTATTTTTAAGTATAATTTCGAAAAGTAATTAGTTTTTTAAAAATAGGTTTTCTAATTTATAATTATGTAAATCTAAAAAAAATATATTTATTAAAAAAAATACATATTATAAATACAATTTTAATACATTATGAACATTAAAAATAATTCAAAAAGAAAATCAAAATACTAAATACGGGCCAATCAAATTTTGCCACGTAAGCAAATTGTGCTGCCTTTTTTAAAGAATGATATTGTAGAATTTTTAGGTTAATTGAGATGTCAAGCCTATTTAATAAGCAAGCTAATAGCTAAATATTGGGACACAAAATAACTACAAAGAGAGTTAGCTTGAAATCATAAATGGCATTACTACTTAATTTAACAATTAGCTTACTATTAGAATTGCTCAATCGAACAATTGAAGAACGGGGCCTCAGACCCTATTCTTTTGAGCTTTCAGGTAGAGTAGAGCAGAGCAGGGGTCAGCAGAGAAGATTTCAGGATAGCAGAGCAGAGCAGAGACGAGCCGAGCCGAGCATCTACTACTACTACTACTACTACTACTACTACTACTACTTTTTTTTACTTACTACTTACTTACTACTACTACTACTACTACTTAGTGGGAAGTCGAAATACAATCTGGGCCCCCACTCCTCTAGCTATAGCAAAGCCTACCCTCGTGAATATATGAGCTGCATTACGAGCCCCAATGTCTTGCGTCGTCGAGAACCTTGAAATCCACTTCAGCAACGCAACATCCTCCTTCTCTAAATCCCCAAGCGAAGAAAAGGAGAAGGGAATGAAACCATATCCAATCGCCAGACAACGAGCTTCATATTTAACCCGCTTCCGATGAGCCGCATCAGCCACAACCCGTCCCGGAACAAAGTCAGATAGCCCTATATGTGTCAAAGGAGAAGACCCTGTGAAGTCGACACATACATCACGACCACGATCCCATGAGTAAAGTAACACATCAGCATGTCTGAAGGCCCCGTCATTCCCTCCAGACAATCCTATGTCAACCTCCTTTCTTCCTGAAATCCCAGATCTGTAGCAAATATCAACAAATGTATCCCGAACAACATTGTGCCGATGTTTAATGCCTACAATGCCAGCACACGATACCGCATGGCAGCCGAATGCATCCCTAGTAAAAACCCGAGAGCAAGAAAAGCATGGTGTCGAGACAAAGAACACTGGAACACCCATCTGATAACACAACACACATCGGTATGTTTTAGCGTTCATCGTCTGACCCAATCCAGAAATAGGGACTGCCCGAAGCCAAGTAGGGGTGTGATCATCCTTCTGCGACTTCCACAATGCCAACTGCCGAGGAGACAAAGAAAAGGTGGATTCTACAGAAGCGGTAACCTTTGTGAAATATATATCTGCCAATTTCTTCATGAGTTTAGGGGCAGCGACCTCACAAGGATTACCTAAAAATTCAGACTCAACCGTCCCAGTAAACAGACTCAACGCATCCTCAAAAGCTTGACCAAGACCCACAATGCCAGTACGACGTAGAAGCTACGTCTGCAACCCAGCAGACTGCAACCAAGAAGCAAGAAAAGCATAATTACGAACATCACCTGCGGAATAAACACCAAGCCCTCCGAATGCAAATGGTAAGGCGGCAAGCCGCCACTGCCAATCACCAAACCCGGGCCCCGAAGTAGTAACAATACGCTCCAAGGAAAATCAAAGAGCCTCGTCGAAAACGTGTAAGCCGCCTCGAAAGCACCTGGAGGACAAGTACGCAAGGAAAAGTAGAGTTTAGAAACTCCAGTGCATGCCCTAAGTAACAACATCTCACACCGAGGATCATTCAACATATCAACCTTATCCATAAGCGCAATGGTCTTGGTTACCCTCTACATCACAAGCTCGCCAATAAACCTGGAATCAGAACTAATGGGACCACCAAGAAGCTTAAAACCATGTAATGGTCAAGCAATAGAAGGGGGAAAAACACCCACAAGCCTGCTTCGAAGGTCTTCTATAGGCTAGAAAACTTCAGTTTTTTCCACATTGAGATGCAACCCAAAACGAGGTCCTTCCTCCATAATCAACTATAGAACCTTCCCTACAACCAAAGTGTCTCCAATAATAGTGTCGTCATCTAAATACCACGCCTGAAGACATAACTCAAAAGCATATTTGATTTTACACACAAGAGGTTGTAAAACCAAAGAAAAAAAGGAGAGGACCAAGGGGATCACCCTGCTGCACCCCATGAGACGACCATAAGGTGTTGTCTCCAAACTACAATCTGGCTGGATTAGAGTAGAAGAAATCAACCCACCGTGAAATACTTGGACAACGACGACGAACTTCAAGTAACATGACCGCACGATCAACTAGATTGAAGACATTTTGAAAATCCACCAACAACATAGAAAGACCAACGTCAGAACCACGTGTAGGGAATTATAGGTACAACGCAGCGGAATTAAACATGAATCATATTCATTAAGCACCTAACCAAGGATCTCATGCATAACACATAAAGAGTAAGAATTATACCTTTGAAGCGTGATTCCACTAGTAATCGAGCAAGAAAAAGGGAGACAAAGAACCTCAAACGGAATTCCTCTACTTGGTCCACAGGCACGGATTAAGACCTCCACTAATGCTAGTTAGTCGCAATCGAACTCTTTAATCGATTTTCTACGGAGAAGTATGAACAACAAACTAGTCACGAACCACCACGAGCACCACCAGGGGTGGCCGGCCGCAAGTCCAAGGGGAAAGGAGAGGGGTGCCGTGAGAGAGAGAGGGAGGTTAGGGTTTTTGGGATTTGGTTGCCTTGATTCACAATTCACTGTAAGTTAATTGTGACTTTTATATTTTCAACCCTAGGCATGGATCTTATTTATAGATCACATCTCTAAATAAGAGTCCATGACAAAGCCCAATTCCTAATCCCAATTAAACTACACTAGCCCAATCCTATTCATGATTAGCTAAATGCTCATAAGGCCATTAATGGGCCTCTTACTTGCTTAACCCAATACCTTTGTGTGTGACCTCATAGGATCCATTTTAGCGGGCTTTGGACTATTTTACTAGCCCAAAGATCATCTCTCATAGTCTAGCAACAGATGATGACGCCCCAAGAGAATGAACTTATTATCTCCATGATAGTGTTCCTTGATATATCTAGTAATTGCACTTATCGAAGACATAACTCCTTCAATCTCCCACTTGTCTGAGACAAGTGCGCAATATTCAAATTCCTTAAGTCAATGTGTGTCGATTTGATAATATGACTGCATCTCATGTCGTGATCATATTTGTCTACAAATCTTTTCTTGAAAAACTGAGTGAGATTCAAAGAACAAATGATTACTATGTAATACATTTGAGCACGGCCATGCATTTTTCTGAATTCTCCCTCTTCAAGGGGCCAAGACACATTCCTATTTAACAGGTAGACTCAATCCAATCTTGTGGCAACCAAAGCTCCCACTCAACTTCTGAAATAACCGGGAAACACCCTTTATAATCTCTAGTTACGGGCAAACGTTTGAGTGTACCACAGCCATAACATCCATTGAATGAAATAAATGATCCACTCATGTCAAAGGCATCCACTAATATATCCGGAAGCTCTATACTTGAACTTCAAAGTAGGTCTATAGTTCGATCATGCATCATTCATGCATATCCATGTGATTGACCGAGCCTCACTATGCTCCTATAGCCCATGAAACTGCGCTATCCAATCAATCTTACATGATAATCCATTATTAGAAATCATTTATGTCCAGTTTAATGATTCCGAAATAAGAACTTAAATAATATATGAATTTAGTACACTTGTCGGGTTTCATTCATCAGGTCATCAACCTGATGAGCCCATCAATTCATAATTATTTTGGACATTTTATTTAATATTGAAACCACCATTAAATAAGAGAAATGATAAAATTTCTGATTAAACATAATTATGCAAATTAGTGTATTAATGTCGGGAATATTTCAAGCGTTAATCCCCTAGCTTGAACCTCATTGTGATCATACACTAAAGTACGGTGGCGTCCAAAGGAAGGAAGCTAGAGCAAAAGAGTCGCCAACAAGTTTTAGGAACTTGTAAAGCGCTCACGAGGTGAAGGTTACACCCCTTAACGATCCAGGAGATCGTCAACTCCAATAGGTCAGGAACCATGACTGGTAGTTCGGGGATGAAGGTACAAATCCAACCTAAAAGAGATTGAACCTGCCCTAATAATAGGCCTCTACTTTATTCTGATCGTATTCATGTGCGCTTTCTGACTAACATGCAATCACTAGGATTAACCAAAACCTGTTTATCTATGTTGGTTAAATATTAATGCACAAATAAATCTATTTTTGGCGATCACTTGAATTATAATCAAATTAACCCTAACAAGATTATTAATTATCTTATTAAGCGTGATTACAAGTACCAAATTCCCTTTAAACATGCATAAAAGGTGTGATCAAACAATAAATAATATATATCAAGCAACATAATAATAATCAATTGTAATTATAATCATAATAATAATAATAATATTCATAATCATGTTAAAGCATAATAATAGCAAGATCCTAGGCATGATACTAACAAGATTAATAACAGACCCTAGCATGTCACTAAGCAATAAAAATCAAAACTTTAACCCTAACATGATACTAACATGAATATTAGAAAGAGAATAAAAGGCATCGCAGGAATCATGATTGATATAAACAAATCACCCTAAATATCATACTAAAGAAAGCATCCTAACATGATACTAGGAACCAAAATAACATCCTAAACATGATTTCTATATCATAATAACAATAAATCAATTAAAGTACTTACTTGGATGCCTCGTATCTCTTTCTAATAACAAAATATACACGTTAGTAAATTCAAGGAAACTAATAATTAAAACAATTAAATCAAATAATTGGAATAAAGATTTGGGACCAAACCCTCAGAAATTAAAACCTTTCACGTCTAGGGTGAAGGAAACTTCAAATATGGCTAAGTGTATCTAGGTCTTGTGAATGCTGAATTTTGTACTTGAGAAAAGGTTAGTTTAGAAAAGAGAGAGAGAGAGAGAGAAAGAGAGAGAGAGAGAGAGAGAGAGAGAGAGAGAGAGAGAGCAATCAAGAGAATCTTGATGAGAGTTGGTGAATAAAAACGGGGTTTTTAGAAGGCTATTTATAGAGAAAATCAGTCAAAAAGATAGAAATCGAAACAGAATTCTGACGCAAATAAAACTTGATTAGTGCTGATGCTAGCAATTAGCGCCAGACGCTAACATTAGCGCCAGGCGCTGAAGGTTAGCGCCAGGCGCCAAGCCTTAGCGCCAGGCGCTAATAATCAGTTTCACGCGTTTTGTTTTTATCATATCTTTTGATCCGGAAATCCAAATAAGGCATATAATATGTCGTTGGAAAGCTCTTGAAGTCTCTTTCCAAACCAATTAGAGTAAGATAAAAATATTTTGTAGATAAAAAGATATGACCGAAATAGTGGAAGGGTGTCAGTTTTGGATAGAGTTTCATGTCTCATTCATATCTTTTTTGTTATAGCTCGGATTTAATATTATAATATATCATTGGAAAGATAATTTCAAGATCTTTCCAACCATATAAAATTTGGATAAATATTATGAGTGACAAAAATAAAATCTGAATATATTCCACTTTGTACAAAACAAGGATTCTCAAAAGGAGTAGTTTTATTCAATTTCAAACTCTTTAAAACATAATTATCACTCTGTAGACACCTAAAAATGTCTCCCCAAAACCAAACTCAATGATAAATAACCTTTCACCGCCACTATTGGTCGGGTTTAGTATTTAATCCCGAGAGTGCTTAAAAAATTATATTTTATTAAATTCATACCTTTGAAAGGTCCATGGATTAGTCTTGATGTTTGGTAAAAGCATAGTTTTAATTTGTTAATTAATTTTAAGCCCAAACCTTTTTATTTTATTATTTTATAATTTATTTTTGGCCCAAATATTTTATTTATTTTTATTTCATTATTTTCTTATTTTAGCCCGAATGATAAAAGTCAGAAAAAAGCTCGAAATTATCAATCGGCACTTAAAAAGCCGAAAGAAATTAGGGTTAAAAATGAATTTAGACGGAAAATTGGACTGGAACTGACCGTGTCACGTTACAGCCTGACCGTGTCACGGGAACTGTTCCTATCTGACGGTGGGACTTCCCGTGACACGGGAGGTCTGCTGTGACACGGGAAGTTCCGTGTCCTTTCCGCGTAAACCCTTAACGCGTTTTCCGTTCCGTTTTCTGAAAATTTCCCGCGTCACTCCAAAGCTGACCGTGTCACGGAAACTTGTACCGTCTGACGTTACAATCTAACCGTGTCACGGTACAGTCTGACCGTGTCACTCGGGATACTTTTTTAGGGTTTTTATCATTTTAGGGTTCCGTGTGCTCCCTCAGCACATTTCCCTATAAATACCCCCTCATTTCTAATGTACGGGGCAACGAGAATTCGATTATTCTTATTTTTCTCTCTTCTATGCTCTTAACCTAAACACTAGCCTACCCTTTTCACTTCAAAATTCCTACTTCAAGCACTCAAAGGAGTCCATATTTTACTCGAGGTTCTGTCCTTAAACCAAGGTGTGAAAGGTAGAATCGTTTGAGGGTTTGGCCCCAAAATCAACCTTATTTAATTTAATTTAATTTAATTGTTGTTTTATTATTTCCTTGAAGTTACTAAGTCGTTTATTATTTTGTAGTTGCAAACAAACAGATTCAAAGTAAGGATCATGCTCTTTTTACTATTGTTATTTTTCTAACGATTTTTATGTTGTTGGAATTATGATTAAATTGGTTTTTATGTTAATATTGATTCTATTATTTATTTTGATCACTATATTGCATGTTAAAGGGAATATGTAATTGAAAATCACGCCTAATAAGATAATTTGGACAACCTGTTTAGGATCCTTTTTAATCTTGTTGTTTAATCAAGTGATCACCATATTTTAGAATTATGTGTGCATTAATTTTAAACCAATTTAGCTTAATAATAGTTTGGAGCAAATTGAATATTTTGTTTGCATGCCTTTGAGATCACAGGAATGCTTTTCAATATAAGAATCGAGTAGAGGCCAATACGAGCGAATGTGACTCCATGACTCACTTCGTACCATCATCCCCGATCCTCCTTTCGTGGTTCCGAACCATATGGAGTTAGTAATCTCATGGATTATGAATGGGGTGTAACCTTCACGGGTCAATCGTTGTTGCCTATCGTTGTCCCTTATCGTGGTTGCCTTTTTATGATCCGTGAACGGTTTACAAGTTCCTTAAAAACTTGTTGGCGGCTCCCTACTTTATTTGTCCCTAGTCGTAATGTCAATTCCCACTTCCTATGAGTGCCAAGCATATTCACAACATGCTTTTAACGTAGGCGCACTTCAAACGACGCCTACAATTTGGCGACTCCACTGGGGAGGATTCTTAATTATTTATCGATTTGAGTGATCGGTATTTAATTAAGATGAGTGGATGAGACTTGAAAGATTCTTGAAAAAAAATATTCCTGTGATTAATTTGGCATTTTTGCATCTGCATAGACGTTTTAACGTCGCATTCAGGTCTGTCTCGTAGGAAAAATTGGAAAACTTGGTTGCGCGCTAAGGAAAACAGGGCACCAGTCAGATTTTCTGAAAAAACGTATGTGTTCTACATGCGTCTTAGCCCCGGGGAATTTAAGCTCTATCAACCCAAAAAAGCTCATGGCAATAAGGGTTCATTACAGTCATTAAATTCACCCAAACCATGGAGTCGAGTTCGATTTCATCACGAACTCGCGGAGCCGCCCGTTGGCATACACCCTCAAGGGAGGCTGCCTTGCTAACACGTCCAAACTCTTAACCATGGTACCCTTTTGACACCCAAATCTTGACCAATAGTTGAACATAGATCTTGACTTTAGGTTGCGAACTTTTTTTACATCATCGTGCCTAAATGCTATGTGTTTGTTCGGTGATAACCCTAATGTGTTTGCTCTTTTTGTTTGACCCATGACCGAGGGTTTTTATTCTCACATAGTAATTAGTACGGACTTAAAATCTATTAAAATCTAAAAAAAATCACAAAACTGACCTGGAACAGTGCCGTGACACGGGAAAGTCTACCGTCTGACGGTAGACTGCACCGTGTCACGACAGTTTGCACCGTGACACGGTGCCCAGGAAAGTGTCTTGTCAGTCTTGTTCTCGATTTTTGTGCGAATGTTGTGTCCAGTTTTGGGTCGCGTCTAGCTATACGGTCAAAACACGCGTCCATAACCTCACTTAATCACTCACATGTCGTGTTTACACACTTTTTTGCTTTACCCCTTTTCAAAACACAAAAAAAAAAAAAAAAAATTTGACCGTGACACGGGAATTTATCCCGTCTGACGGGAGAAGTGTCCCGTGCCGCGTCACCCCTTTTCATAAAAAAAAAAAAAAGTTTTGCCGTGACACGGGAATTTATCCCGTCTGACGGGAGAAGTGTCCCGTGCCACGTCACCCTTTTTTTTAAAAAAAAAAAGCGTCAGTTTAGTCTTCCGTGTTAATTTGGTCCTCGCGTCAGTCATTTTGGTTATTGTTCACATATCTAGCCATACGATCATACCACGAGTCTTATAACATCACTTGATCACTCACGAGTCAAGTATAGTCCACACACTTTCTTTATGTTCCGACTCGAGTCGTGCAACAGGTCGTTTATGATCGTATATTAGGTTCATGCACCCTTTTTTCGTCATAATAAAAAAAATGAGTGGAGTTTTCTCACCTGTTTTCAAATGTCTTTTTTTTCCTTCCTTTCCTATCTTGAGCAATGAGTCAAACAATTAAGTGAATTGTTTTATTTCACAGTACTTGTTCAAGGAACGGAGATAGATCAATACGGTTCGAGCCATTATCGCATCAATCTCTCAGATCTAATAGGCGTTCAAAGAGAACTTTGTCATCTCCGTTACTCATCACCTTTCAATGGCCACTAAAGAAGACATTGAGAACATCAACAAATCCATTGAGGCACTGTCTTCCATGATGCAAACCCTTACCACTAGGGTCACTACCATGGAACAAAACAAGGTCACTGTTTCCACCCTTGACAAACTGAAGGAACAAATGAGTAAGATTTCTGAGGATTTCACTGATGTGGAACGGCCTCCCACTCCTTTGAATGTGAAGGACAGACTCCCTGAAAAGTTCTCCACTGCTGATATTCCAAAGTTCAAGCCTACTGACAATCCAATATTCCATTTGAAGGCGTTCTCTGCAACCATGGCTCTTAAGGGATTGGACGTAACACTCTTCCCTACGGTGTTCCCTCTCTCCTTAGAACATGCTTGCCAACAATGGTTCTATTCCCTAGATGCTAAGCGTACTACGACTTGGCAAGATGTCACCGACAGTTTCATGAATCGTTACAAGTGTAACATTCAAACTAAAAATTCTGAACGTGAACTCTCCATTCTCAAACAGAAAGAGAATGAAGGCTTCACCGCTTACCTGAACAGGTGGAGGGAAACAGCTTCACTCTTGGTAGATCCTCCCAAAGAAAGAGAGATGGTTCGCCTCTTTATTCAAAATCTGACTCATAAATATAGGGAACATCTCAAATTTCTTCCATTGAACACTTTCGAAGCTGTATACGACATCGGCATCAATATCGAGGATGAGCTAATAAAGACTGCTGGTAGTAACAATAATAACACTTGGAAAAACAAGAAGAACGACCATCCTTCTTCTTCGTCTTCTAAGCACGAAAATACTACCAACAATATAAGCCAAGTTGATCTCAATGAAGTGTTAGCCCTTGATGCTCCATTTCCCAAGAAGAAAAGAACTTACACTCATTTAGGAATGACTTATGATGCGGTCTTTGATCGCCTTTACGGTCAAGGCTTGATCACGCCTATTGGACCATTTCCAGAGCCAAAACCTGAAGAAAGGAGCGCCAAATGGAATCCCAATGCCTATTGCAAGTACCATCAAGGAAGGGGCCACACTACAGAGCAATGTTGGAATTTGAAGGACGTCATTCAAGACCTGATAGATGCAAACAAACTTCCTGTCCCTCCAGGCGGCAAGAAGTAATAAATACAAGGCACGCAGATCCTTTGTGCAAGATTTCATGATTTCTTTCTTTATCATTCTTCTCTATTCCCCCATTCATGTCTAGCATAGGTTTTCCACTTTGATTTTTTTTTTTTTTTTTTTATGTTTCATGTGTTTCGTTCACCTTTTCCATTAACAAAATGAGCAATTTTCCTTTACATCTCGATCATAGAATTTTTCATTCATTCATTCTCAATTAAAAAAAAATCAATTACCGAACTAAACCCAAGGTACACCAATGACTTGAGGCACCTTTGCAACCATGTCATTCCCTGTTAACCGTTCAATCACATTCAATTTCTTCATCAACCATTTTGAGCCTCGTCTAATGTTTGGCCTTCATTTCTTCAACCCACATTCACTTAACCCTGGGATTGGAAGATGTGTAATTGTACAGCATTCAAAAAGCAAGTAAAAAAAAAGTAGTAGCAAAGCAAAAATAAAACAATGTCTAAAGGCAAGTGTTCCAATGTCTTTGATATGAACACGTCTCAAATTGCGTCTCTCATCGAGTGCTCGGTACCGTGCCTGAGAAACATGAATGCTAAGTGAGTGATGGACCGCATGATCTGAGATTGCCTACATTGATTCAAAAGAATGAAAAAAAAAAATTCAAAGCAAAAAAAAAAAAAATGAGTTGAAAATAAACTTGCAAAATTCAAAATTTTCAAATTCAAAATTACACATCTTGGGGGCTTCTCTCGGGTCTTGAGCCTTTTACCTCTTTCTTCCTTAAAACATCAACTTAACCACATTACAACCCTTGAAAGACCTCTTTGAGGTGTACATACACTTGTGCAAAGTTCGGTTAGAGCTACGTTCGGCCTGATTCCTAACGGATACGTAGGCAACCTCACATTGAGGTGCGGCCACATTCACATTCATATCTATACATGATCGAGTCAAAGAATATCCCATACTTATCCCTACCCATTTAGAGCTAGACTTGGGGGCTTGAACCCAAATCACATTAGCTTACCCAGCCTGAATAGTCATCATCTTTAACTCTTCTCACATCTCTTTCCATCGCCATAACCTTTGCAGCCAGCCTTAGTATCACACTCACACACTCACACATCCATATCCATATCAATCATCCTTCCCTTTAAGAGCCCTTTATCATGAAATCTTGTTTCAACACTGTGCATGTTTCATCATATTTAAAGACAACAGAAGAAACATTGTACACTTTCTTAGCTTCCTGACCTGAGCAATGTTCATTGTTTCGCATAATGTGCTAAGAAACATTTATATATCAATGATTTTTAATCATACAAAGCATATCGTGCTTAGCTCCTTGACTTAAGCAACGTTCATTATGCAATAATCACTATACGTGCTTAGCTTCCAGACCTAAGTGACGTTCAAAATCGCTTCTTTACACCATATATGATGCTTAGCTCCATGACTTAAGTTCATTCATCTATCGTGTCACATGATGTAATTGTCCTTAGCCTCCTAGCCTAAGAGCTTGCATCATACATACATTATTTTCAGGACAAGCAATTCAATCCATACGATTCATTTCGTCTTGCTCAAGTAGGAAGTTCAAAACTTCTTTCCTTTTTCATTATTTTATTTTGGAGAAGTTCAAAAACTTTTTCAAGTTTTCATCGAAGGAAGTTCGAAAATAAAAGTTCAGTTTTCACATCTTTCTTTTCGGGAGAAAGTCGGTACCCTCCACTCATGACAAAAATTGACGGAAATTTTTTGCTTTTGCATCTTCGTTTGCTTGTGTCAGTACACACACTCACTCAAGACACACACAATCACAAGTCATACACATGTCATGTCATGTCAAGTCAACTTGGTCAAGTCAGTTGGTCAAGTCAATCACAGTATGTACGAGTCCATTGGCAAATTTATTTTTGCAGGTCTTATCTACAGCCCATGTCCGGGGACAAGCGGACCATCTACAGCCTACGTCCGGGGACAAGTGGACCACCATCATTTCATGACGCAAGGTTCTCGATACACAGAGACTTGCAATCTCATCATCTTTCAACTTTCCTCAGGCTTGGAAAGCGTTATCGGTGGATTTTTCTTCAAGTATAGAAAACCGCCAAGTCGGCTTTCCTCAGGCTTGGAAAGCGTTATCGGTGGATTTTTCTTCAAGTATAGAAAACCGCCAAGTCGGCTTTCGGCTTTCCTCAGGCATGGAAAGCATCATCAGTGGATTTTTCTTCAAGTATAGAAAACCACAAAATTCCTTTGTCGGCTTTCCTCAAGCATGGAAGGCATTATCGGTGGAATTCTTCAAGCATAGAATGACACCAAATTCATTCGTCGACTTTCCTCAGGCATGGAAAGTATTACCCGGTAGCTTTCTTCAGGCTTAGAAAGGTACCAAACTCTTTAGTCGGCTTTCCTCAAGCATGGAAAGCGTTTCAACCAATGTCACTCGGTAGATTCCTTCAAGCACAGGAAAATACCAAACTCGTTTGTCACCGACACACTGATGCAAGATATGTATTCTATCCCTTTACTCTTTTATCTGTGGAATTAACATTTTTCTGCAGGTATCGACGTATACAGAGTGATTTAGGATCGCAGAACGTCTTAAATCATTCTCCGTCCCTATCGACTACTTTGACTATCGTTTTCGAAGCTGGCGTTTCTACAAACTCACTCAAAGTGGGGGCTTCTGTAGACACCTAAAAATGTCTCCCCAAAACCAAACTCAATGATAAATAACCTTTCACCGCCACTATTGGTCGGGTTTAGTATTTAATCCTGAGAGTGCTTAAAAAATCATATTTTATTAAATTCATACCTTTGAAAGGTCCATGGATTAGTCTTGATGTTTGGTAAAAGCATAGTTTTAATTTGATAATTAATTTTAAGCCCAAACCTTTTTATTTTATTATTTTATTATTTATTTTTGGCCCAAATATTTTATTTATTTTTATTTCATTATTTTCTTATTTTAGCCGAATGATAAAAGTCAGAAAAAAAGCCCGAAATTATCAATCGGCACTTAAAAAGCCGAAAGAAATTAGGGTTAAAAATGAATTTAGACGGAAAATGGACTGGAACTGACCGTGTCACGGGAACTGTTCCCGTATGACGGTGGGACTTCCCGTGACACGGGAGGTCTGCCGTGACACGGGAAGTTCCGTGTCCTTTCCGCGTAAACCCTTAACGCGTTTTCCGTTCCGTTTTCTGAAAATTTCCCGCGTCACTCCAAAGCTGACCGTGTCACGGGAACTTGTACCGTCTGACGGTACAGTCTAACCGTGTCACGGTACAGTCTGACCGTGTCACGGGATACTTTTTTAGGGTTTTTAATCATTTTAGGGTTCTGTGTGCTCCCTCAGCACATTTCCCTATAAATACCCCCTCATTTCTGATGTACGGGGCAACGAGAATTCGATTATTCTTATTTTTCTCTCTTCTATGCTCTTAACCTAAACACTAGCCTACCCTTTTCACTTCAAAATTCCTTCTTCAAGCACTCAAAGGAGTCCATATTTTACTCGAGGTTATGTCCTTAAACCAAGGTGTGAAAGGTAGAATCGTTTGAGGGTTTGGCCCCAAAATCAACCTTATTTAATTTAATTTAATTTAATTGTTGTTTTATTATTTCCTTGAAGTTACTAACTCGTTTATTATTTTGTAGTTGCAAACAAACAGATTCAAAGTAAGGATCATGCTCTTTTTACTATTGTTATTTTTCTAACGATTTTTATGTTGTTGGAATTATGATTAAATTGGTTTTTATGTTAATATTGATTCTATTATTTATTTTGATCACCATATTGCATGTTAAAGGGAATATGTAATTGAAAATCACGCCTAATAAGATAATTTGGACAACCGGTTTAGGATCTTTTTTAATCTTGTTGTTTAATCAAGTGATCACCGTATTTTAGAATTATGTGTGCATTAATTTTAAACCAATTTAGCTTAATAATAGTTTGGAGCAAATTGAATATTTTGTTTGCATGCCTTTGCGATCACAGGAATGCTTTTCAATATAAGAATCGAGTAGAGGCCAATACGGGCGAATGTGACTCCATGACTCACTTCGTACCATCATTCCCGATCCTCCTTTTGTGGTTCCGAACCATATGGAGTTAGTAATCTCATGGATTATGAATGGGGTGTAACCTTCACGGGTCAATCGTTGTTGCCTATCGTTGTCCCTTATCGTGGTTGCCTTTTTATGATCCGTGAACGGTTTACAAGTTCCTTAAAAACTTGTTGGCGGCTCCCTACTTTATTTGTCCCTAGTCGTAATGTCAATTCCCACTTCCTATGAGTGCCAAGCATATTCATCACATGCTTTAACGTAGACGCACTTCGAGCGACGCCTACACACTCCTAACTCCATTAGGATTTAAAAGAACCTTCTAGAGTATTCTAGAAGACTATAATAAATCCTAATAGCTTTAGGAATGGTAATTAATAATAGGCCCTCCTCTAGATCATTGGGCCGCATATAAAAGCCAAATCGGGCCCAGTTTAGTATTTTGGCCATAACATCCTCATTATTCATCGGAATTGGGTTTATAATTTATCGTTGGAAATGTCTTTTTAAAACCCATCCAACTACACCATTATTGTACCCATATTATGGACCAAACTAAACTGGAATGCACGTTTTTCATAAATAAAGTAAGAAAAGAAATATTTTCAAAAACAGAAAGAAGAGATATTTTAATAAAAACATCCTCGTCACTAGACTTTTCACACTTTTGCTTTATTCGATAATCAAACGACGTGAAAGGTATTCATAACTAGGTTTGGTTTTGGGGAGACACAAATGGGTGTCTACAGAAGCCCCCACTTTGATTGAGTTTGGAGAAACGCAAGTTTCGAAAACAAAAGTCAAAGTATCGATAGGGACGGAGAATGATTCAGAACGTTCTGCGATCCTAAATCATTCTTGTAACGTCGATACCTGCAAACCAGCGTTAGTTAAACAGATAAAAGAGTTAAGAAACTCGTATCTTGCACCGTCGAGCACACGTCTCTAATGTAACCGATTTGTTGCTGCTTTTTCTGTTTTGATGACCTCCTGCAAGTCAGAGAATGCCATCCTGCTTGAAGACTGCTACGCTTGCAACTGCCTCTAATTTCCGCCTTGATAATCTTCCGCAAGCCAGGTAACACTATCGAAGATTGCTTCGCTTGAAACGGTCCTCTTCCGCTTTATGACCATCCTCCACATCTTAGGGAACACGATCGAAGACAACTTCGCTTGAAATTACCTTCAGTTGTTTGTGACAACTCTCCACAATCTAGGGAACGCCATCTTGTTGTTTCGATGTTCATTCATCTCTGAACAAAGAGCTTATTTTTTTGGATATGTTCACGCGCTTCTGAACAAAGAGCTTCTTTTTTTAATATGTCCACACGTCTCTGAACAATAGAGCTTGAAAGGATTATCCACGCGTTTCTGAACAAAAGAGCTTGAAAGGATTGTCCACGCGTCTCTGAACAAAAGAGCTTGAAAGGATTTTTCACGCGTCTCTGAACAAAAGAGCTTGAATTTTTATTGCGATAATATTTCGAAGAAAAATTTTCGGCCGATCTCTAAAGCTCGCTTGAACTTTGCTTCCGCTATGCCAGTACGTCGGCGGTTTGCTGCTTGTGAACCATTATGTTGGTGCCTCTGCTATTTGTGAACCAGTACGTCGGTGTCTCTGCGATGAGCCAATATTTAGGCGCTTTAAGCTAAGTGAGACGATCTTTTGTCAGGTCGATCACTTATTGCGATTGTAATAAAGCCGACTACTTAATCATGCCAACTTGCTTATAGGGGCTAACTGGCGTACCAAGGAACCAAAATTTGCTGAAAGAGGTTAAAATAACTGCTCTGAGTGGTTGAGCGTTCTATCGCTGCTGAAATTGCTTCTTGCGCTGCGATTTGGCTCTGTCGCCAGACGCTGGAATTTAGCGCCAGGCGCTAAAAACTGTTGTCAGACGCTAGATGTTTTCGTCTGGCGCTGGAGTAGGGTCTTCCCTATTCTGCTGTACCTGTATTTATTTTTTACTATAGGACTTTGCTAATTTCTTTAATTATCTTAGGGTTGACCTAGGGTTTAATGTCGCTTGACTCATTGACTTGACACGACTCAAGGTATAAACTTGACTCACTGTGATTGACTCGAGGTTGACTCGACTCGACTGACTGACTTGAGGTTGACCCAAGGTGAATTGACACGTGTGACTCATGTGTGTGTATTGTATTATGATCGTGCGACTCAAAAATGCAAAAAAAAAACAAAAATTTTCCGTCATTTTTGTGGAGGGTACTGACTTTCTCCCGAAAAAGAAAGACGCGAAAAAAGAAAAAGCGAAGTTTTTGAAGGTGCATGTTGAATGAGCATAGTCAAATGTTGTTTGATACTATCTCTCAAGGTGCAAGGATTAATCCATCCTAGGCTATCTCAATTATTGACTCAATGATGAAAGTATTTGGGTAACTTAGGCACGGAGACTAAGCACTTCATACTTCGTAATGCAATGACAATTATGATTGATGAGTGATGTTGATATGACAAGGCATGCTTCAACTTTGTGTTAAGATTCCATGACAAAAGGGTTCCTAAGGGAAGTATATTTGGTCATGTATCTGTGATGTGTGTGACAGTGACACTAAAATTAGGCCGCAAGAGCTAAGTGTGTAGAAAGATATTATTTTTAGAAGAGTCAAATGATGGTGACTCTTAGGCTAGGCAAGCTAATGATGTAGGGATCAAGCCCCCAAGTCTAGTTCTAAGTAGATAGGGATGAGCATAGGAGATCCTTTGATATGATCATGATGTGTGAATGTGAATGCATTTTTATTACGGTCGCACCTCGATGTAAGGTTGCCTACGTATCCGTTAGGAATCAGGCCGAACGTAGCTCTAGCCGAACCTCGCACAAGTGTGTGTATACCTCAAAAAGGTCTTTTTAAGGGTTGTAACGTGGTTAGGATAAAGGTTATAGAAGAAGGGGATAAAGGCTCAAGACCCTAGATAAGCCCCCAAGGTGTGCAACTTTGCTTTTGGATCTTTATATTTTTATGCTTGAGTTTCTATTCTTTTTTCAGCTCTCTTTTTTTTTTGCTTTATTTATTTCTGCTCTCTTTTTTTGCTTTTGCACTTTATATTTTTATAAGTGTGGAATCTCGATCATGCGGTCTATCACTCACTTGGCATTCACGTTTCTCAAGAACGGTACCGAGCACTCGATAAGAGACGCAATCTGAGACGTGTTCATATCAAAGACATTTTCATATCAAAGACATTGGAACAATTGCCCTTTTGTACACTTTTATTTACTTTTTGCTTATTTTAAGTCACTCAAGCTTTTTACGAAATTGAAAATTGCATAAGTTGCACACTATCCCATCCCAAGGTTAGGTAGATGAAGGTTGAAAAATGAAGGGTCTATCGTTAGACGAGGCTCAAAGTGGTTTATGAAGAAAGGATTGTAAATTAGAAAGGTGAAAGGCAATATGATGTGGCTACAAGGGGTGCCTTAAATCATTGGTATACCTTGTGCTTAGTTTGACATGGAATTTTTTTTTTTTTTTATGCAATGCAATATGATGATTATATGTAAGAGAATAAAATGCTCATTTTATTTAAGGAAAATAAATAATGATCCTACAAAATAAATCTTAAGAGAATAGAAAGGTGCCTATGCTAGACTTATTGGGGAAAAGGTGAATAAAAAATTGAAAAAAGATCATGAAATCTTGTCGTTGAAGCTTTCTTCCTGTCCCTTGGCTCATCATCACTTGGTGTTCTTGCCGACTGGAGGTATTGGAAGCCCGTTATTGTCGATCAAATATTGGATTGCTTCCTTTAGTTTCCAACAACTCTCAGTAGTATGACCCCTACCTTGATGGTACTTGTAGCGTACATTTGGGTTCCAACTAGGCAATCTCTTCTCAAGTAGGGGATCTTGAATAGGTCCAATAGGAGTAATGAATCCCTTGGCATGGAGTCGATCGAAAGCATTATCGTAGCTAATTCCAATAGGGGTGAAATCATTTCTCAGTTGCTTTCTAAATCCTCGATTATCCATGGCTAAGATCTCATTAAGGTCGAAAGTACCAACACTTTTACTAGAGTAGGTGTTTTCGGAAAAAGAAGGATAGTCGTACTTCTTTCCTTTACATCCACTGTTGTTATTGTTACTAACCTTGGCCTTCTTGTCGCACGGAGGAACATGAAGGAGATTTGAGTCAATGAGATCTTGAACACGATCTTTGAGGGCGAGACGTACTTCGGTGGTGTGACCACGACCTCTATGGTATCGTCAATAAGAATTTGGATCCCAATTGGGAAACCGTTTTTCAGGCAGAGGGTCTTGACTGAGACCAACAGGGTGAATAAGACCTTGATCGTGAAGACAGTCAAAAGCTTCATTGTAAGTCATTCCTATTGGTGTGTATTCTTCAATGGTCCGTTTTGCCCGTGGCTTAGGAGTATTGAGTTCTTCATTAAATTCTTGGCGAGAATTTTGTTCGATAACCATCACCCGATTTGCTAATCCTTCTACCACATTCAAGAGCATGGCAACGACATCTTGCAGTTTTCGAACGTCCTCTTTTAGACTTGACGAGTCTTCCCTTGTATTATCTAAGAAAAGACTTTCATCCTCCTCAATTATGGCCACTTCATCGAGAGAGGTTATATAAGATGTCTCGATCATGGGCTCACCTACAGGTGTGATAAGAAGTGATGGATCGAAGGATGTTTGATCTTCTTCAATGGCTAGAACCTCGGAAGTTTCATTGCTATCGATCAGATCTTGGATAGCTTCTTTGAGTTTCCAACACTCTTCAATATCGTGACCCTTTCCTTGGTGATATTTGCAGTGCTTATTAAGGTCCCACTTGGGTGGCCTGGCTTCTGGAACTGGATCTTTGATGGGCCCTATGGGCATGACTAGTCCTTTGTGATGTAGCTTCTCGAAAGTTGTTTCATAACTCATACCAAGTGGAGTGAACACTCTTTTCGACCTTTGGGTTCGTGGTTTAGAGGCGTTTGTAGCATGTACTTCATTAATGGGAGAGGAAGAAGAAGGATGGTTGTTCTTCTTTCCTCTCGCACTATTATCTTTCAGAAGGTCATCTTCAATGTCAATGCCTATATTATACACAGCTTTGAAAGTATTCAAGTTGTGTTGGTATTTTAAGTGTTTTGAATACTTCCCTTGGAGATTCTTGATAAACATCCTCACAGATTCTTTTTTGGTAGGAGCCTTGACCATATTAGCGAAAGTTTCCCTCCATTTGTTGAAGAAAGAAGTGAACCCTTCGTTTTCTTTTTGTTTTAACATCTCAAGTTGTCTATGGTCTGTTTCGTCTTGAATGTTGCACTTATATCTATCTATGAAAGCGTTTGTTATCGACTCCCAAGAAGAGGTTTTCTCTTTGTCAAGGGAAAAGAACAATTGTTGACAAACGGTTTCAAGAGATAAAGAGAACAAGGAATGAAAGACTTTCCTATCGATCCCCTTAATGCTCATTATAGTTACAAAGGCTCTTAAGTGAAGATAAGGTTTATCTGTTGCCTTGAATTTTGGGATGTCGTTGGCATTGAACTTATGCGGAAGAAGTTCCTTATCCAGCGAGACCCCTTGTGAACTAATGCCCTAAAATTTATAGTCACTAAATAGCTTGCTCAAGCTTTCTTGCAGGAGGTTCATTTGTTGTTGCTTCACAGAGTCATCAATTTTTAGGGTTAAAGCCTTTAACAACTCAGTCACGTCAGTCAATTGACTCTTAAGTTCATTAACCTCTTCTTGACTTGCCATTATCTTTTTAGCTTTCCTCTTTTGACAAATCGGTTTATCAAAAAGTAAGATTTGAATAAAGAGGTTGTCCTTGATTAATCGCCCTTCTCTCCTCGACCAAGTACTGTGGAAAGGGGAATTAGGGATAGTCATTGTTAATTATTTGAATCAAATCTATTCAACATGCATAGATGAAAGAAGGTAGGAAGAATGAATGTTGTGATGTGAAGAAAAATGATGTAGATGGAGAGATATGGAAAATTAGGAGTAGAATGTACCCCCAACTCAAATGACAGAAAAAACCGACTCATGCTTGAACCTAAGACATGGTCATGGTGACATATAAAAAGTGTGTGCTAAGACTAGTGAGTGTAGGTGGCATGTTAAGACTCTTGTCATGACCATGTGGCTAGACTATGTGACTAAACTCAAGCAAAGACTAAGTTAAGACTTCACGTATGTGCATTAAACTGGGCAGGCTGTGGTATATTAGTCATAACTTTTGATCTGTGACTCTGATTGAGATAAAACCAGCGCCGAATTAAAGATAAAACTCGGGGCTACAGATGCATAGGTTGAACGACACGTAGTTCTTCCTAGAACTCCGGCTATGACCAAAATAAGTTGACGTTTGTGCAGTATACGGGAATAAAAATCCGGGTTGACTTAAAGCAACTATGACTCGATTTAAGACATATTTATTAGATCAAATTAATTAATTAATTAATTAATTAATTAATTAAATAAAGTCCTTTAGACATTAATTAGTTTATTTAGTCTTAACACAAGTCAAACAAACGGTTAGGAGAAAACACATAGAGTATGCACAACAAATAATGCACAATTAGTCAAGTAGGCACAATATGATGCAATGAGTTTGCAACCTAACCATTGCTCTAGTTCTCTAAAGTTCGGGATATGGTTTAGTCAAAGAGGGTCCATGGTTAATTGTCCGGATGCACCATTCTGAAGCCTAACCGTGAAGGGTTGGCGCAAGTGGATAGGACACCGCGAGTTTAGAAAAACTCGCTTCCATGGTTTGGTGAATTCAACATTCTCGGATGTACCCTTTTTTGCACAGAGTGTTCAATCAGGTAGATGGAGCATGAATTCCCAGGGGGTTATGTCCATATGTAGAACACATATGGGTTTCAGAAAAGTGATAAAAACTCAATCAGGAAGTAGGATCGAGCAAACAGTGCTAAAAACTGGTCGAAATTAGAACGCATATTTATTGCTCGGTATTGGAAGAACATGGCGCTAGCAAACAGAGGCCGGCGCCACAATTTGGCTTTAGCGCCTGGCGACAGAAGCTGTCGCCTGGCGCAAAAGTCAAATAAGCGGCGCTGCATTTTTTTTCCTGACGCTAGTTCCTACATGCCTCAGCAGCTTTCTGTGCTCGATAAAATTTTCCAGTTTCGGGCAGCATTATTTCGATCCTAGTTGTGAAAGATATTCCTCAAATTTCCTACGTGTAAAAATCCTATGTTTTTAACTCCTTACGGATGGTCTTTCCAATGAGATCTTTTTTATGCATATGACAATAATGTTAATCAAAATTACGCCCATGAAATACTTAGAACTTTTCGAGTCTCATCCGCTCAGTCTAAATCATTGCCGAAATAAATTTCAGGAATTAAAATAGAAATCCTCCCCAGTGGAGTCGCCAAAAACTATAAGGAATATTTCAAGCGTTAATCCCCTAGCTTGAACCCCACTGTGATGATACACTAAAGTACGGTGGCGTCCAAAGGGAGGGAAGCTAGAGCAAAAGAGTCGTCAACAAGTTTTAGGAACTTGTAAACCATTCATGAGGTGAAGGTTACACCCCTTAACGATCCTGGAGATCGTCAACTCCAATAGGTCTGGAACCATGACTGGTAGTTCGGGGATGAAGGTACAAATCCAACCTAAAAGAGATTGAACCTGCCCTAATAATAGGCCTCTCCATTATTCTGATCGTATTCATGTGCGCTTTCTGACTAACATGCAATCACTAGGATTACCCTAAACCTGTTTATTTATGTTGGTTGAATATTAATGCACAAATAAATCTATTATTGGCGATAACTTGAATTATAATCAAATTAACCCTAACAAGATTATTAATTATCTAATTAAGCGTGATTACAAGTACCAAATTCTCTTTAAACATGCATAAAAGGTGTGATCAAGCAATAAATAATAAATATCAAGAAACATAATAATAATAAATTGTAATTATAATCATAATAATAATAATAATAATACTCATAATCATGTTAAATCATAATAATAGCAAGATCCTAGGCATGATACTAACAAGATTAATAACAAACCCTAGCATGTCACTAAGCAATAAAGATCAAAGCTTTAACCTAACATGATACTAACATGAATATTAGGAAGAGAATAAAAGACATCGCAGGAATCATGATTGATATAAGCAAATCACCCTAAATATCATACTAAAGAAAGCATCCTAACATGATACTAGGAACCAAAATAACATCCTAAACATGATTTCTATATCATAATAACAATAAATCAATTAAAGTACTTACTTGGATGCCTCGTATCTCTTTCTAATAACAAAATACACACATTAGTAAATTCAAGGAAAATAATAATTAAAAAAATTAAATCAAATAATTGAAATAAAGATTTGGGACCAAACCCTCAGAAATTAAAACCTTTCACGTCTAGGGCAAAGGCAACTTCGAGTATGGCTAAGTGTATCTAGGTCTTGTGAATGCGGAATTTTGTATTTGAGAAAAGGCTAGTTTAGAAAAGAGAGGGAGAGAGAGTAATCAAGAGAATCTTGATGAGAGTTGGTGAATGAAAACGGGGTTTTTTGAAGGCCATTTATAGAGAAAAACAGTCAAAAAGATAAAAAAAAATCAAAAAAGAGTTCTGACGCAAATAAAACTTGATTAGCGCCGACGCTGGCAATTAAGCGCCACACGCTAACATTAGCGCCAGGCGCTGAAGGTTAGCGCCAGGCGCTAATAATCAGTTTCACGCGGTTTGTTTTTATCATATCTTTTTATTCGAAAATCCAAATAAGGCATATAATATGTCGTTGGAAATCTCTTGAAGTCTAATTTCCAACACAATTAGAATCAGATTAAAATATTTTGTAGAAAAAAAGATATGACCAAAATAGTGGAAGGGTGTCAGTTTTGGATAGAGTTTCATGTCTCATTCATATCTTTTTCGTTATAGCTCGGATTTAATATTATAATATATCATTGGAAAGATAATTTCAATATTTATCCAACCATCAAAAATTTGGATAAATATTATGAGTCGCGAAAATAAAATCTGAATATATTCCACTTTGTACAAAACAAGGATTCTCAAAAGGAGTAGTTTTATTCAATTTCAAACTCTTTAAAACATAATTATCACTTCTAACTCCATTAGTATTTAAGAGAACCTTCTAGAGTATTCTAGAAGACTATAATCAATCCTAATAGCTTTAGGAATGATAATTAATAATAGGCCCTCCTCTAGATCATTGGGCCGCATATAAAAACCAAATCGGGCCCAGTTTAGTATTTTGGCCATAACTTCCTCATTATTCATCGGAATTGGGCTTATAATATATCGTTGGAAAGGTCTTTTCAAACCCCATCCATCTACATCATTATTGGACCCATATTATGGAACAAACTAAACTGAAATGCATGTTTTTCATAAATAAAGTAAGAAAAGAAATATTTTCAAAAAACAGAAAGAAGAGATATTTTTATAAAAACATCCTCATCAATAGAATTTTCACACTTTTTTTTATTCGATAATCATACGACGTGAAAGGTATTCATAACTAGGTTTGGTTTTGGGGAGACACAAATGGGTGTCTACAATTACGTATGTAACTTATTTTTCTCCAAAAATAAATACAACTTCTAATTACATCATTTGCTTCAATCCAGCTTCACTAGCATGTTTCTCATGCTTAGGTAGTGGAAGGGGTTTAGTAAGTGGATCAGCGATATTCTCATCCGTATGAACTTTGCACATCTTCACATCTCCTCTGTTAACGATCTCTCGAATGAGGTGATACTTCCTCTCAACATGTTTGGATTTGAAGTGTGACCTAGGCTCCTTTGATTGGGCAATGGTGCCATTGTTGTCACAATACAACTCGATTCCCTTTTGAGCACTTGGTAAGATATCCAGCTCAATTAGGAACTTCTTTATCCAAACTGCTTCTTTGGCTGCTTCAACTATAGCCAAATATTCTGATTCTGTTGTAGAGTCTGCGACAGTGCTCAGCTTCGAACTCTTCCAGCTCACTACTCCTCAATTCAGACAGAAAATGTACCCAGACTTTGATCTAAAGTCATCTCTGTCTGTTTGGAAACTCGCATCCGTATAACCTTTGACAACCAACTCATCTTCGCCACCATAAACTAGAAACATTCCTTTCGTCCTTCTCAAGTACTTAAGGATGTTCTTGGCAGCTGTCCAGTGTGCATCACCTGGATTTTCCTGAAACCTGCTACACATGCTTAGAGCAAATGCAACATCCGGCCTCGTACAAATCATGGCATACATTATCGATCCTATTGCAGAAGCATAAGGAGTGATAGCCATACGTCTCATCTCATCCGGCATAACCGGACATTGAGATTTACTGAGCGTAATGCCATGTGACATGGGGAGAAATCCTCTCTTGGAGTTTTCCATCTCAAACGTGTCAAGAACCTTATCAATATAAGTCTCTTGACTTAGTCCAATCATCCTTCGAGACCTGTCTTGATGGATCTTGATTCCCAAAATGAACTCGGCGTTACCCAAGTCCTTCATGGAAAAACAACTCTTCAACCATTCCTTGACTGACTCAAGCATTGGTATGTCATTTCCCATGAGTAGTATGTCATCCATATACAGGACTAGGAAAACTATGCTGCTCCCACTAGACTTCTTGTATACACAAGGTTCCTCTTCACTTTTGAGAAAATCAAACTGTTTGATTGCTTCATCAAAACGAAGATTCCAACTCCAGGATGCTTGCTTCAATCCATAAATAGATTTCTAAAGTTTGCATACCTTTCTAGGATTTTCTGGATCTTCAAAACCCTCAAGTTGTGTCATGTACACTTCATCCGTCAAGAACCCATTCAAGAAGGCGGTTTTGACATCCATCTGCCAAATTTCGTAATCGAAAAATGCAGCAATCGCTAGAAGAATCCGAATGGACTTAAGCATGGCTACTAGGAAAAGGTTTCATCATAGTCAATACCATGAATCTGTCTGTATCCTTTCGCAACCAGTCTTGCTTTATGGATGTAGGCATTTCCATCCTTGTCTATTTTAATCTTGTAAACCCATTTGCATCCAATAGGTTTTACCCCATCAGGCAAGTCAACTAGGGTCCACACTTCATTTTCAGACATTGATTCCATTTTGGACTTCATGGCATCAAGCCATTTATCTGAGTTGGGGCTTGCCAAAGCTTGCTTGTAGGTTGTAGGTTCTTCATTCTCCAATAAGAAGATTTCAGAATCCTCAGTTATCAGAACCTCAACAAACTGTTTGTTTCTGATTCTGGCAGACCTACGTAGGATAGGAGCAACAGTAGAAATATTCTCTCCAACTCCTTGAAGATTTTCGCATGAACTAGGTTTAAGTGGGACGATAGGAGTCTCGCTAGTCGAATTAGCTTGATCCGACGCATGATTAATTGACTCATGCACCCTCGCCTCTGATGTGGTGTTATCCACATCCATTTGTTGCTCGTCTCAAATTTCTTCGAGAACCACTTTACTCCCACTTGGCTTTCTAGACAGGAATTCCTTTTCTAGAAAGACACCATCGCGAGCAACAAACACTTTGTTATCTTCGCGATTGTAGAAGTAATACCCCTTTGTTTCTTTTGGATAACCCACAAAGAAACATTTGTCTGATTTAGGGTGTAGTTTATTACCTAGTAAACGTTTTACATAGGCTTCACATCCCCAAATCTTGAGATAAGACAACTTTGGAACCTTTCCAGTCCATATCTCATATGGTGTCTTCTCAACTACTTTGGACAGGCTTCTGTTTAGTACTCTGGCATCTGCTTCTAATGCATATCCCTAAAATGATATGTGAAGATCAGTAAAGCTCATCATGGACCTCACCATATCTAGTAAAGTCCTGTTCCTCCTTTCTGACACACCATTCAACTGTGGCATTCCTGGAGGAGTTAACTGTGAAATTATTCCATAATTAATCAGATGTTCATCAAATTCTTGGGTTAAATATTCACCACCACGATCAGATCGTAATGCTTTAATTGTTTTCCCAAGTTGATTTTGTACTTCATTCTGGAATTCTTTGAACTTTTCAAGGGATTCCGACTTGTTCTTCATAAAGTAAACATAACCATATCTACTTAAATCATCAGTAATAGTAATGAAGTAATTAAATCCACCCCTTGCTTTTGAACTCATTGGTCCACACACATCTATATGTATGAGTCCCAAAAGGTCACTAGCTCTTTCGCCTATACCCGTGAAGGGTGACTTAGTCATTTTCCCAAGCAAGCATGACTCACAATTTTCAAATGATTCATAATCAAATGAAGAGAGAAGTCCATCCTTATGTAATTTCTGGATGCGCTTTTGGTTGATGTGACCAAGCCTACAATGCCATAGGTAAGTTGGGTTTGAACCATCTGTTCTTTACTTTTTATGATCAATATTGTAGACATGAGTTGTATATTCTAAGACATACAAACCATTAATTAACTTCGCGTTAGCATATAACATATTTTCTTTCGAAATAAAACAACATTTGTCTCTTATTTCAAATGAAAATCCTTCAGAATCTGAAATAGGAACTGAAATAATGTTTTTAGTAATTGTTGGTACATAATAACAGTTATTAAGCACCAAAATAAGTCCAGAGGGAAGTCTTAAGTGATAACTTCCAATAGCAAGTGCAGCAACTTTTGCTCCATTTCCTACTCGAAGTGTTACTTCCCCTTTTACTAACTTCTTACTTTCTCTCAAGCCCTGCATGTTATTAACGATGTGAGCACCACAACCGGTATCAAATACCCAAGTGGAAGTTGAAGTAAGGTTAATTTCTACAACAAAAACATCAAGTAATTCTTTACATTCTATTTTCACTGGTGTATAGTGGGGACACCCTGATGTATGGCATGGCCAACTACCGCAAAAGAAGCATTCGCTTCCTCTCCTTTTCAGGAACTCCTCAGCATGGTTAAGCAAAAGATTGATCAATGTCACCGACGATCCCTCATCATTATGAGTGAGCTTGACAATGTCAAAACCATCATGGAGTGAGAACAAGATAATATCATGTGCAGAGTCATCATCGATCGGTTTCCCAAGGACATCCATCTGATTGAACATTTCAATCAGTTCCTTGACATGGGCCCTTACTGACTGACAGGCGTGAGTCTTTTAGCCATTATCTTACAATGAACATTGTAAGCCTCATACCTTACGCTGTCAGTCCATGAATAGTAAATCTGAGGGATCGAGTTAACGACCTCTCTTACATTATGATCTTTGAAGCCTCCACTTTTTAATGCCCCAATGCCACCTCGACAGATAGCACAAAGACATTTGTACAAGTTGGTTAGCTCATAGTGCCTGAATCTCCTTTTCCAACAAATTGGAATAGATTCTAAAATGAGCCCTCTGATTTTCTCTGCATCTGAAACAATTTCAGCATGCCTTTCAGCTTCATATTTTTCTGTATACTTGCTCTCAACAGGAATATATAAACGAGATTCAAGCCCATGGCTTGTGAGAACTTTTCTCAACTCATTTTCCCATTCCCTAAAGTTTCTGATATTCATCCTTAAGTTAAGTTTCATTGGTAAAACAGTGTTGTCGTATAAGTTATTCATCTACAAACAAAAACAAACGAGGCGAAGTTCAATAATTATGTTTAATAAATTTTTAAAGTACCATAAGCGATTATAAAACTGGTAACTTTAAAACATTCATTCAATTTTTAATTGATCCCTATTGAATAGAATGATCCCAAGATCCTTTATTTGTGCAATAATTGACCGGACTTTGGCCCTACCATCAATTATTACATTTTCAAGGTGAGTAAACTCTTTACTGATTATAACTCTTTGTAATTCTTGGTTGAATAATTATCCATCACATGTTTAATTATTTCCCTTAGCTTCAAGGTTCTAAACTCTTTAGGTAACCTTGTTGAGTATAACCAATCAAAAGTGTAAAATTTGTTTTACCCCCACTCCCCTAAGATATAATATGACACCCTGCTTTGGCATGACCCATCATAAATATCGAAGGTTTCATCGGGTTTTTGATTGGAAAAGCTACCTCAATATTACTGGGACCTAGATTCATTATGTTGTGATTATTTAGTGAACTCTAGCACATCATCAAACAACATAAATAAAATCTAACATGCATAACCTAATAAAGCATAAATAAAAACATGACATAGTATGGCCCCTTAATCCTAAGAAAACTAATAAAGCAAAAGCTCCCACTTGAACCTTCATGGATCTCATCCATCTTGCTCCTTTGGGCCTCCACTCCATGGATTCTTGGATTAACTGCAACCTGTAATACTATTCTATTTTATCTACTACTTAAATAAAATAAAATAAATTACAAAAATACAACGGTACGCAGACCGTATTTAGATTATAAAAATACAAAATGATGCGCAGATCGTAATTAGAATCCATGGGCCATACTAGTCTATATAGAAATAAATAACATCATATATTATAAAATGCCATATAATAAATCATTCATCATGCTTTCCTAAACTACAACATCGAATGTTCACAGTAAAGGAAACATGGCTCCTAAATATCTCATATTTTAATTAATTACTGTAATTAGATAATATCATATATTATTCATAACCAATTATAAAATATCGTATATTTTAATTTAGGTATGAGATAGAATCAAATCTTATTTTAATTATGGAAGATAAATCATATTTATTTTCCATGATTATCCTAACTTTTAGGAAATTTTATCCTAATTACTTGTCAATCACATATTTTAAATCAATTAATATCCTACAATAATTATGGGATTATCACATTATTTAATCAATTATTATCCAAATAGAATCTTTTGCTCCATATTTATCTTATCTTAACAACTTTAACTTTGTTAATTATCCTTTTCAAAATCAAATCTTATCTTTTAATTTTTAATTTTGAAAACTGATTTTTATCCAAAATAATTTTTTTTTTGAAAATCGCGTCAGCCACCGTGGTGTGGCCAGCCAAAGCCGGCCACGGTGGTCGTACACCTTGCGGTGTACGCTGCCCTGCAGCGACGCAAGCACAACAGCAGCAGCACACGCAACAGGGTGGTGCACTGCTGCGCTTCCCCTGTCCAACCCGTGCCCAGCCCACCCTCCCTCCTGGGCCACCGCCGGTGCGGCAGTCGCCGTGACTGCGCCACCCAACCGCGGCTGCCACACCTAAATCCTCCTTTTTTTTTAATTTAAAACAAAATAATTTTATTAAATTAAATTAATGTGGTCCTTCTAATTTTAAAATTAAATCATATTCAATTTTAAAATTAGGGTTCTTCATGAATTTAATCCCAATTCAATTTAACTTTTAAATTAAATAATTTGATCATAAAAAATTCATAATTTAGTCATGAAATCAAATAGATTAAATTCTCTAAACATAAATTTTCGAATTAAATCAAAATCAAAAACACAATTTCACAAATTGGGGTTTATGATTCGAAATTTTTGAAATATTAGGGGGGGGGGTTCGAATTTTTCGAATAATATAGGGCAATTTTCGGATCAAATCAGGGCTAATATGGAGCAAATTAAACAACTTTTAATGATTCGATATTGTTAAATCACATTTAATATAATAATTGACCCATAATTAAATTATTCTCCCTCCTAATTGAATTAAAATTGCGGATTATCAAAGAATTAATACTCAATATATGTAATTGCAAGAGGCTAACTGATACCACGTACTGTAGGGAATTATAGGTACTACGCAGCGGAATTAAAGATCAATCATATTCATTAAGCACCTAACCAAGGTGACAAGCGCACATTAGGGCGCGCTTTAAGGCATATAAATGGGTGATTTTGGATGTATTTAGGCCCGTTTTGGTCGTTTATTGCCTTGTTACACTCGTTTCCTTCATATTACGTGCTTCACGGGTTTCGGTCTGTTTTTGGTGTGTTAACAGGTATAGTTGACCAAGTTATGTCGAGTCCCAAACCATTGGTGCGTAATCAGGCTATTATCGATCCTAGTCCACCAAGCTAAGACTTTGTTGCGGTTCTCAAGGCCTTGAAAGGCAAGTTAAGTAGCAGGCAAGGCAGAACAGTTCACAAATATGACACCTGTTCACTATTTTGCTCATAACTTTCGGTAAACAAATGATATTGGAGTGATTCTAATTGCATTGGAAAGTAGACTTGAAGAGCTTTCCAACGATATATTGCACGCCTCAAACAAAGCTCTAGATAAGAAGTTGTGACTATTTTAAAAAGACCAAAGTGCCTGCAACCTTCCTGCCTATGCTTGCACGGCCGTGCCAGGCATTAGCACGGCCGTGCCAGGAATTAGCACGGCCGTGCCAAATTCAGCAAGGCCGTGCCATTTTCCAGATTCAGCACGGCCGTGCCAGGCATTAGCACGGCCGTGTCAGGCATTAGCACGGCCGTGTCAGGCATTAGCACGGCCGTGCCAAATTCAGCACGGCCGTGCCAAAATTGAATATATTGCGGATCAGGTACTGCCATGCTTGCACGGCCGTGCCACTTCTAGCACGGCCGTGCTGATTTACGAAGGGCAGCCTGCGCAATTGCTTTCTAAATTAAAACATATATATATAATATATATATATATATATATATATATATATATATATATATATATTTTTTATATATATATATATATATATATATATAACCCTATGGTGAGGGATAAGAGGGGAGATTTAGAGAGACAGTTTTAGAGATAGTTTTTGAGAGCTTTTGTAGAGAGTTATTGGAGAACGTTCTTAGTATTAGAGATTCATTAGTTTTCTTAGAGATTATTCTAGCGTTTTTTAGTTTTCTTGGATTGATTTGAAGCAAGATTTGTGAAGATTCTTTGTTTTATTCATTGACGAGGGATATCAAAGTTCTGAACTTTTCCATTGATTCGCATCAATACAATTGGTATTATTCATTCTTGTTTATTAATCAAGATTTATTATTCCTTAATCAGAATTCATGTTTATATCTATTATGCTTTTGGAATTCATTATTGCTTTGATTATGAATATGTGTGAGTAGTCTCCTAGCTAGGGTTTCGGGATGAAACCCGGCCTAGGTAACCTATGTAATTGAGGATTGATTTTGATAAACGGATTGTGATTAAATTGATTATATGCGATTTCATGTTAATTCATTATAATAGGAGTAGCTAACCTAGAATCTTGAATTTGATTGCATGATATCCTTGATTTGAACAAGAGATTGTGAATTGAGTATTTCATTGTTGAATGTGGTTTGATTATGTATCGAGTAATGTTAAGTGCATGAGAAATCCAAGCTTAATATTGCCCGTTGTCTTCCTACCTCATGATATTGATCAGACATATAGTCTTTGCATATCCCGTTTGTCTCTGTGATTCCTTGTTGCGTAGTTACCGATGGTTTGGTGAATTCCCGTCTTCCCTAGTGTCTTAGTTTATCTGGTTTATCCCATCTTATTAGTAGTATTTTAGAACACCATTTTCCATTGATTTCGAACTAGCTTAGGTTTAAGATTGATTTGCAATTACTCTAGTTCCTCGTGGACCGAACCTTTATTTGCCATTGTACATGGTTATAGGGTGTTCGTATAAGTATTGTTTGATTGAGAGTTAGATTGTAGCGACCGATTTAACCCTCGTCAAAATGGCGCCGTTGCCGGGGAGCGGTGTTTGTTGATTGCTTTTTTATTTCTTGAGTCTAGTTCTTCAAACAAAAATACAAAACGATATTTCTTTTTTGCTACACTTGTATCCTTGCTATTTGATTGGTTTGGTTAGTGTGTATGCGCAGGTTTAAACAGGGAGAGTTAATACCCTTCGATCCTGAAATCGAAAGGACTTTGAAAAGCAATCGAAAATCCCGGTCGAAATCATCAAACTCTCAAGGAAAGGAAACCGGCCTAAGCACACAACCAGTTCCAATGACAGAAAATCAGCCACCACCACAACCTCTTAAGGAGTTGGGAACTCCCAGGGCATATAGAGCTTCAAGTGGGATTGCTCCACCCACCACTCAAGCCAATGACTTTGAGATCCGGCCGGCCATGATCACCCTTATCGAACGAAGACAGTTTAGCGGTGCCAAGAATGAGAGCCCTTTGGCTCATCTGAACGAGTTTGAGAAGTACTGCAACACTATTAAAGTCAATGGGGTGACTCAGGAGTTCGTGAGATTAAAGCTTTTCCCATTTTCACTCATCGGAGAGCCCTCGAATGGTTAGAGAAGGAGGTAAAACCAAATACTCTACACACTTGGGATGATGTCACGACAGCATTTTTGGGAAGATTCTATTCTCCAAAGAAGACGGTCGATGCTAGAGCCTTGATTTAAGGGTTTCGGCAAAGGAGTGGGGAGTCGATCTATGAAGCATGGGAAAGGTACAAGGAGTACCAGAGAAAGTGTCCGCATCACGGAATTCCAACATACCAGGTGCTACAGATATTCTATGGAGGATTAAGTCCTCAAGGGAAAACCAGTTTGGATGCGGGAGCAGGTGGCCCAATAATGAACAAAACTGAAGAGCAAGTCATAGATATTATCAAAGATGTGGTACGACACCACATGGATTGGCAAGACGGCGAGCGAGATTCTGTGAACAAGAGTGGAGGAGCGGTCTATTCAGTGGACCACCTCAATGCCATTAGCAACCTGACATCACAAATTACGAACCTCGGGAAGGAGATGTCAGTGATTAAATCCAAGCTCGATTCCGTGCCATTGCAAGATCTTCCCTCCCAATCTAAGGGGAGAGGTATGAATCCTAATCCTTTCGTTTCTAATATGCCTGTAGGATGTATTTTCTGTGAAAACTGTGGGTCTTATGATCATTATACTAATGCTTGTAATTTTGATCCCTCATATGATTCTAATAATAATGATGGTAATAGATATAATAATGAACAGGTCAATGCTATGTCTTATGATAACGGGCCTAGGAATGACAATAATAGATATCTGCCACCTAATCAAAGAGGGAACAATTATAATCAGGGAGGTAATGATTTTGATTATCAAAACCAGTGGGGAAATAGGGGCCAAAGGGACCAAAATTCCCAAGGACCCTATAATCAACATGGTGGTTTTGGAAATCAAAACCAATACCAACAGGGTAATCAGATGAATCATAATTCCCAAGGGCAATTCAATCAAGGGGGAAACGGCATTAATAACAGGGGAAACTGGAATAATAATAAGGGGTACTCTAATCAAAATCCCCAACAATCTAACGTGCGTGGTTCCCGAGCTACAAATGATAATTATTATGCTCAAGGACCACCACAGAGATCTAGCTTGGAGGAAATGATGGAGTCCCAGGCCAAAATGTTCAACACTTTTATGTCCACCACTGATAAAAAGTTTAGTGAAGTGATGACACATAATAAGATGCTTGAAACCCAGATTTCTCAGTTGGCTAGTGCTATAAAAGATGGGGTTGGAGTTTTAAAACTACCGCCTCAAGGTATTGACCCTAAAAACTCTGTAAATGCTATCACCACTAGGAGTGGAAAGACATTGAGGGGGAGCGATGAAGTAGTACCCCCTAGGAGTCAACCTGTGACTCCACCTATCACTGATAATGTTGTAGGAAGTGCGGATGAGAGGACCAGAGAAAAAGATAAAATTAATGAGGTCCCAAAGGAACAGGTGGGAGCACAAACCAATGAACCCGACCTATTACATAGACTCCCCTACCCCCAAAAATATGTGAGACATAAGCTAGATGCCCAATTCGGGAAGTTTTTAGAGACCTTGAGAGAAGTCCACCTTTCTATACCATTCACTGATGCTATCAAGCAAATGCCTAACTATGCTAGGTTTTTAAAAGATATATTGAGTGGTAGAAGAAACTGTGAAGGGGTAGAAGCTGTTAACCTCACTGAACACTGTAGTGCTATAATAATGAACAAAATGCCTCCTAAGTTAGGAGATCCGGGTAGCTTTTCAATCCCTTGTGCTATAAACAAAATGAATATTGATAATGCTTTGTGTGATCTTGGAGCTAGTGTTAGTCTCATGCCATATTCTATTTATCAACGATTAAATATAGGAGAACTTCTTCCCACTAACATATCCCTTCAATTAGCCGATCGATCGATCAAATTTCCAAAGGGTAAAGTGGAAGATGTTCCCCTAAGGGTGGGGAAGTTTGTCATACCTGTTGACTTTGTGGTCCTAGATATGGATGAGGATATTCATATACCTATAATTCTAGGACGTCCTTTCCTAGCTACTTCGGGGGCCCTTATTGATGTAAAGGGTGCCAAGATTTCATTGAAAGTAGGAAAGGAGGTTTTAGATTTTGATTTAAATAAAACTATGAAATATCCTTATTCTAATTCTGATAACTGCATGATGGTTGACACTGTTGATTCCATTGTCTGTGATATGCGTAACGAATTATTCTATACTAATCATGATTTTGAGTTGAATGAGAACAAGGAAAACAGGGACATGGAGGAGCAATTTCTAGATGCATTAGATGTGGCCACTGCAAAGGAGGCTAATGAAGCACCAAAGGTAAAGCTTAAACCCCTTCCAACACATCAAGGAAGGGTTTCCCCTGTGCTTGTAGTACCTAAGAAAGGGGCGGTGACTATTGTCAAGAATAAGAATGGTGAGTTTATCTCCACTGCAATGGCAAGTATTGATTATGGGTAACCTGTAATCCATGTGTTGCGTCAAGCTAATGACGTTAAAGAAGAGCTTCCGGGAGGCAACCCGAGACCCAGTCAATGAGGTACTTTTCTCTTTCCCTTTTTGCCTTCTAGGTAGTCTCTCGATGCCTGACATTGAGGACAATGTCTATACTAGCTTGGGGGGGTGAATGGTTTCCTTGTTGATTTTCCCTTGTTTTTCTTCATATTCCTATAAAAAATAAAAAAAACGAGTTTCTTTTGGTTTCGTTTTGGTTTGTTTCTATCTAACCTGTGCAGATATGAAGACTCATGGAGGTAGCATTAGGAGCTTCGCCGCATCTCATGCTGTCTTAGTGTGTTTTCAAGAAGCATCTGGTGAAATCTTTCCCTTTTTCCTCCTTTAGTTTTTTGTTTTTGTGTGCTTAGGATAGTTTAGTTTAGGAAGAAGTTGAATGGTTCGAGGATGTTTGATCGGTTCTAAAGAACTTGGGATCATTGATGTTGATATCAATTGATCACTTGTTTGTCGATTGGGATTATTATGTGATTTTCATGCCTCTTTATGAGCCATTTAGCTTGTTTAGATTACTTAGTTGTTTATATATGTGTGCAATATAGGAAAAGCTTCTGTTATGAGAATGTGTAGTCTAGTTTATATGTTTTTCCTTATAGTCTTTTCCTATATTTTTGGATCGTGATAAACTTGTCTAATTGCATAAACTTTTGGAATAATGCTCATATTTGGATTCGAAACGTGAATGAATGTGTGTGGAATATCTATTTCTACTTAAGCCAGTGATGAATACACAGTTTGAGTCTATTATTGATCAATGTAGACGAGCATAGGCGAAGGTAGTTGGTTAGAACACTTTTGTTATGTGAAACTCTATGCCTTTGGGCTGTGGTAAGATGGAGTCGCTTCCCATTTGTGGATTTGATCCCTTAATTGGTAGTTGCTTTGTTTTTGAATCCCGTGAGGTTTTATTGTTCTAGCCTTAATCATTCTTCTTGAGTGGCATATTTGGATCCTTGATTACGCATGTTTCGATCTTTGTGTTGACTTGTAGCTCCCAAGACCGACTTGACACTTTTAAGGGAGGAAGAGGGCACCTTTTTCATTTTTCTTATTCTTGTTCCTTTTGTTTTGTTACAAATTAATTTTCTTTTTACATCATCTTACTTGCTAACCATGTTGAGCCTTTAATTCCATTCTTGGTTACCCATGTTACAAACCCGATGGCCGATGTTTTACCAACCCTTAGTTGTAAAGCGTTTACCTCGCAAGGTTTGTTTGAGCTTATTGTGTATAAATCAAGAATAATGATCGATAGTTGGTTTGAGCAAGTTTGAAAGTGAGCTTAATTGTAAAGATGTAATATGAAAATTTGTTTTTGAAAAAAAAAGAAGAAAAAAAAAGAAAAGAAAATCAAAATAAAAAAAAAAGGAGAAAAGCCATCCGAATTGTGAAAAAGGCGAGGACATATGAATAAAAGCTTTGAAGTTTGAAAAAGGTGATTTGAGTGTGTATAACATAGAGAGTTTGGGATGTGTAAAAGTGTGATCAATGTTTATTGTGGAATGTGAATTGCATCTCTTGAGCTTTGTTTTTGAGAATCGTGATTCTTGCGCTTCATTTAGGATTTAACTCCACTTTTTGAATTGTTTTCACCACCTTACCCATTGCCAATACATTACAACCTTGTAAGACCCTTAGACTTTAGAGGTGTTCGGTTTTCAAACGGTGGAGGGAGATACCTTTCAACCCTATGGAAAGATTATGCGTAATCGAGATGTCGGGATACCTTTGTTATTTCCTCAAAATATCACTTTTTCTGGTTCCTTCGAGGGATCACGAGGGGCCAATTAGGGTGGTGATTTGAAGCAAAAGGGGAGGACGTGGCCGTTTTGGTTGGGTTTAGAGGGAAGCATGACTTATTTGTTCTCTATGCTTGGTTTAGGTTTTGTTTGCATTTTGATCAACGATACCTTGGAATGTGTGTCTCGTTGCTTGTTTAAGTGAGTTTTCATTCCGTGCTTGGTTGTTCTAAGTAGGATCCATTGACTTCATTCCATGCTAAATTGGATTTATATGTAATGGCAATAGTTTATTTGATCCTGTGTGTGTGTGTATCCCTTAGTTTTGCTCGAGGACTAGCAAAAGTGTAGCTTGGGGGATTTTGAAAAGCGCACATTAGGGCGCGCTTTAAGGCATATAAATGGGTGATTTTGGATGTATTTAGGCCCGTTTTGGTCGTTTATTGCCTTGTTACACTCGTTTCCTTCATATTACGTGCTTCACGGGTTTCGGTCTGTTTTTGGTGTGTTAACAGGTATAGTTGACCAAGTTATGTCGAGTCCCGAACCATTGGTGCGTAATCAGGCTATTATCGATCCTAGTCCACCAAGCTAAGACTTTGCTGCGGTTCTCAAGGCCTTGAAAGGCAAGTTAAGTAGCAGGCAAGGCAGAACAGTTCACAAATATGACACCTGTTCACTATTTTGCTCATAACTTCAGTATACAAATGATATTGGAGTGATTCTAATTGCATTGGAAAGTAGACTTGAAGAGCTTTCCAACGATATATTGCACGCCTCAAACAAAGCTCTAGATAAGAAGTTGTGACTATTTTAAGAAGACCAAAGTGCCTGCAACCTTCCTGCCTATGCTTGCACGGCCGTGCCAGGCATTAGCACGGCCGTGCCAGGAATTAGCACGGCCGTGCCAAATTCAGCAAGGCCGTGCCATTTTCCAGATTCAGCACGGCCGTGCCAGGCATTAGCACGGCCGTGCAGGCATTAGCACGTCGTGTCAGGCATTAGCACGGCCGTGCCAAATTCAGCACGGTCGTGCCAAAATTGAATATATTGCGGATCAGCTACTGCCATGCTTGCACGGCCGTGCCACTTCTAGCACGGCCGTGCTGATTTACGAAGGGCAGCCTGCGCAATTGCTTTCTAAATTAAAACATATATATATATATATATATTATATATATATATATTATATATATATATATATATATATATATATATATATATATATATAACCCTATGGTGAGGGATAAGAGGGGAGATTTAGAGAGACAGTTTTAGAGATAGTTTTTGAGAGCTTTTGTAGAGAGTTATTGGAGAACGTTCTTAGTATTAGAGATTCATTAGTTTTCTTAGAGATTATTCTAGCGTTTTTTAGTTTTCTTGGATTGATTTGAAGCAAGATTTGTGAAGATTCTTTGTTTTATTCATTGACGAGGGATATCAAAGTTCTGAACTTTTCCATTGATTCGCATCAATACAATTGGTATTATTCATTCTTGTTTATTAATCAAGCTTTATTATTCCTTAATCAGAATTCATGTTTATATCTATTATGCTTTTGGAATTCATTATTGCTTTGATTATGAATATGTGTGAGTAGTCTCCTAGCTAGGGTTTCGGGATGAAACCCGGCCTAGGTAACCTATGTAATTGAGGATTGATTTTGATAAACGGATTGTGATTAAATTGATTATATGCGATTGCATGTTAATTCATTATAATAGGAGTAGCTAACCTAGAATCTTGAATTTGATTGCATGATATCCTTGATTTGAACAAGAGATTGTGAATTGAGTATTTCATTGTTGAATGTGGTTTGATTATGTATCGAGTAATGTTAAGTGCATGAGAAATCCAAGCTTAATATTGCCCGTTGTCTTCCTACCTCATGATATTGATCAGACATATAGTCTTTGCATATCCCGTTTGTCTCTGTGATTCCTTGTTGCGTAGTTACCGATGGTTTGGTGAATTCCCGTCTTCCCTAGTGTCTTAGTTTATCTGGTTTATCCCATCTTATTAGTAGTATTTTAGAACACCATTTTCCATTGATTTCGAACTAGCTTAGGTTTAAGATTGATTTCCAATTACTCTCGTTCCTCGTGGACCGAACCTTTATTTGCCATTGTACTTGGTTATAGGGTGTTCGTATAAGTATTGTTTGATTGAGAGTTAGATTGTAGCGACCGATTTAACCCTCGTCACAAGGATCTCATGCATAACACATAAAGATTAAGAATTATACCTTTGAAGCGTGATTCCACTAGTAATCGAGCAAGAACAAGGGAGACAAAGAACCTCAAACGTGATTCCTCCACTTGGTCCACAGGCACGGATTAAGACCTCCACTAATGCTAGTTAGTCGGGATCGAACTCTTCAATCGACTTTCTACGGAGAAGTATGAACAACGAACTAGTCACGTACCACCGCGAGCACCACCAGGGATTGTCGTCCGCAAGTCCAAGGGAAAAGGAGAGGGGTGTCGTGAGAGAGAGAGGGAGGTTAGGGTATTTGGGATTTGGTTGCCTTGATTCACAATTCACTCTAAGTTAATTGTAACTTCTATATTTTCAACCCTAGGCATGGATCTTATTTATAGATCACATCTCTAAATAAGAGTCCATGACAAAGCCCACTTCCTAATCCCAATTAAACTACACTAGCCCAATCCTATTCGTGATTAGTTCAATGCTCATAAGGCCCATTAATGGGCCTCTTACTTGCTTAACCCAATACCTTTGTGTGTGACCTCATAGGATCCATTCTAGCGGGCTTTAGACTATTTTACTAGCCCAAAGATCATCTCTCATAGTCCAGCAACAGATGATGACGCCCCAAGAGAATGAACTTATTATCTCCATAATAGTGATCCTTCATATATCTAGTAATTGCACTTATCGAAGACATAACTCCTTCACCACGATCCTCAATAAACCGATTCACAACATGAAGAATAGCCTCACCCCCTGAAGAAACTCCAACGCCAAATTGAAGACCATCAAAGTAACTGCTCAAAGACTGGTCAACCATAACAGCACCGACCTTCGAAACCAAACGTCGCCAAATAGTATCCACAGCTATAGGACGTATATCACCACCGAGCTTGATAAGTGGTGTGAGAGGAGCACTAGCAATATACTCTCCTAGTTCCATAGGACATCTGTCAGCAAGAAAGAGATTAACCACCCCGGAAAATAGAGGCAACCAACTCATCTGAGATAGCCACATCAGCACCACTCAAGAAATCCATAAGGTGTTGAGCACGTAAACCGTCCCTACCATATGAATTACCATGCGGAAAACTCTTAATCCGATCCAAAACAACAGCAGAAGTAGCAACGAGATAAATTTGATCAAGAGGTATATCATTAGGCAAGGATGGAGCTGGAAAAGAAGGGTGTTTTGATTGTAAATCTGTAAGAGTGGCCTCATTATACGGGGCAACCCCCGAAGAAGAAAGAACCCGGACTGCAGCTGTGTAATGGCCATCACAAATCTTCCTACGACATTGCTTGATATTACGCTCATCCAAATCAAGGTCCTCATCATCAAGCACCGACAAAGTAGGAGAATCCTCTGCCAAAGTTTCCCTTACAAGCTGCTCACAACCACCTGGTGAACTCCAAGAGCATATAGCACGAGAAATACACTCCTCTTGATGCCGACGCTTTACGGAAGACCTAGACTCACGACTACTCCGAGGGCGAAAGGTTTTAAGGGTGCAAAGAGGTAACACCAATAACAAGACCCAACTAGAAATGTCATCAGGCTTAGAGATCACCTATCAAGAGCACCTTTAAGAACCCGAGAAAACCCCAAACGACATTTGGGAGGGATAGACTTCACAATACGAAACCCCTTTGAGAACAAACAATTAAGGAGAGCCACATCAAAACCACCGAACCGATCTCGCACTAAACTATCCACATGTCCAATATAAGCCGGAGAAGAGGGAGCTTGTGGATTGGAGAAATTATAAAGGACAAAACGAACAATACCATCTCCTTCATCAGGGGGCGATACACATCCTCACCCACCTTATGACGACACTTAGCACGAACCGTATGAGGTTTGTAACAAAACCCACATAACCAAATCCCCATATGGGAAAAAGTAACTTCGGCCTCAGTATAACGACCAAATTAGAAGTAAGAGAATGTCGTGTGATATCCCGCACACCAATACAACAATGGCGATCATGAAGATGCTTGATTTAAGAACTTTTAGTAAGGCCATTTCCGTTTCCATCTTGACAACCACTAAGACCCACAAAAGGACAATGAAACTCCACCATAGCAGTTGTCAAAGCTACACACAACCAGCCACAAAGTTGAAAGCAAGAACCCTAACAAAAACCCACAATCTGATGGCACAAACCCGCCACAAACAAAGAGCACCAACACCCACCACTAGCCAAGAACAAGCCACACCAAAACAAAGAGCACCAAAACTATGCAAAAACCCCGTATGCAGCCACAAAGAGAAGCACAACAATATATAGCAACACCAAACACAAACTGATCAGCGCAAGGGAATAACAAAGCAATGCGATAAAGTAATACTTGATCACATAAAAAGACCGAACACTACAACTTGAAGCACCAAGCACAAGCAGTTCGAACCAACTGATTGCAAAAAAAGCACCCATGCTAGAACAAAAATAGACCACAACAGCCCAGAACAAAACACCCGCGAGAAGCACCCGAAGCTGCTATAGAATTGCACCAAAAATGCTACTGAATTGCACCGAAATTGCTACTAAATTGCACCTCAAAACTGCTACTGAAATGCACCCCGAAACTGCACCAAAACGCGCCCTTAAAACTCCAGAAACTACCACAAAATACCGCCAATAACACCAGAAAACTGAACACTGCCGCAGCTTGAGAAAACCCCTTGAATAGACGTTAAAAATCGGCTTGAAAAACGCCAGAAATAGCCTGGAAATTCGCCCCGAAAACGCTGAATTACTGCCTGAAACCGCCAGAAAACAGAACCACCGCCGAGAGACCTTCGCGGGACCTTTAAGGACGATGAAACCACCGCTAGAAGCTGAACCGCCCTAATCGGCCCTAACCTAGAGAGAATATTATTATTATTATTATTATTATTATTATTATTATTATTTTTTTTTTTTTTTTTTTTTTTTTTTATTATATTATTATATTATTATTATTATTATTATTATTATTATTATTATTATTATATTATTATTATTATAATTATTTTTATTATTATTATTGTTGTTATTATTATTATTATTATTATTAAGTGCATATACGATTGATTTCGGGGAGTGAAAACATAAATAAATATGTACCATATTTAACATATGTTAATAGTCGAAAGATAAAAGTCAACGATTTACTTATATTTATTTCACAAAAATTTCTCCAATAAAATGATTTAATGAGTAATGATAATTTTACTTATAAATATATCTTAATCATATATTTTTATCCCTCAAAATTATAATGATATACAAATTACTACTTGAAACAACCTTTTTTTTTAATTCTTAAATTGTGTGGAATGATTTGAAAAATAATTCAACTCAATGAACTAACAATCAATACCCACATAAAATGTTTCTACACATTGTGATTCTTTTTATTTTGACGGAATCTACGCATTGTGAATCTAATATCAAATGTTTATAAATAAAAAAATGGTATTATTATTATTCACTTTTTTAAAAAAGAATTAATTATTAGAAATTATTAATTAATAATATTATTAAATATTTATTCTTAATAGTTTGAATTATTAAATATTATTATTGATAATTATTATTATGATTAATAAATATTAATTATTAGGAAAATTTAACAGGAATAATCCAACCTTTACCTCTTTCTCCTAAAATAATCCAACCTTTCGATTAACCCTCAATAATCCTAAGTTTACTACTTATTTTCTTACACCGAGCTTTTTTGACCGGCTACCTGAACTTCAGGTAACTTTTTTTAATTTTTATTTTATTTTTTATTTTCCTTAATTTTCCCCACCTTCTTCCTTCTCTCCTACACTACAAGAAAAAGATAAATTAGCAACAGAAATTTACGACTACCCTATTATTCGGTCGCAAAAAATATTTTTGCTACTGAAAAAGACGGTCAGTCACAAATTTTGCAACTAATTTTGCACCAGTTGCTACGCAGTCGCTAATTTGCGACTGAATTTTGCGACTACTATAGTAATCAGTCGCAAAAAATATATTTGCGACTGTTAGAGACGAGTAGTCACAAATTTTGCGACTCATTTTGCAGTAGTTGCAATGTTGTCGCTAAATTGCAACATTCTAATAATATTTGCGACTATAAATTATAGTCGTTGGGGATAATGATTTTCTAACTTTTTAATTTAAAATTTGCGACTAATGTTGCAACTAAATCCTTAGTCATTACCATTATTTTATAAATTTAATAAAAAAGAAATAAAAACAAAACCCTTAATATGATGAGGAGTTGCCAACAAAACAAAAAAAGAACTAACTTAATCACTTACTATCTTACTCGTCCAAAAAAAAAAAAAAAAAAAAAAAAACTCAATCACTTAAAAGCCTTAAGTAATTTTTTCATCAATGGTTCTATAAAGTACAAAAACTCTTCCTTCTAAAAAAAGCATGCAGAAGGAAATTTTCAGAGATTAAAGAATTCAACCCTCACCGTCGCTCTTCATCTGCCTTCGCTGCGCCACCATGTCTCCTCCAAGGTAAGTTCAAACGCTTGACGTCCCTTCTATCTTTCGTTTATTGTAATTCACCAACTACGATTTTTTAGGGTTATCATTGAAATTTTTGTCCAATTATTGATTTTAATTTGGTTTCCATGGTGTAATTTAAGTAAATTAGTGAAAAATCATTCGAAATTGATTAAGTTTGCTAAAATCCTTAATTATTTTCAATGTAAAAATCCCAATTCTAGTTATTTCGAACCCTATATTTTCTGAAGAAGGGGGTTTCGTTGCTTAGAGTGTAATTCTAATTGGGTAATTAATGGATGGAGTGTATTGAGGTTCGTCCGAACTCCATTGAATTCTTGTTTTGCACTTAATTCTTGTTTTGCTTTGAATTCTTGTTTTGCTCTGACTTTATTTGTGCAATCTGATTGTATCTGCTGGTATTAGACATTATTTATGTGTTCATGTAATGAACTAGACTATTACTCACCAGAAAATTAGACAACACACAATAAAGATGCAAATTTTAAAGAAATAAGAAATTGAGGAAAAGGGATGGGTTTCATTTTAGCAAAAACGACTACTACAAGGGTGACTTTTAAGTCACAAATCTTAGGGTTACTGAATTACACAAGAAATTCACTACCAATCCCATTGCTCCTTCTCCCCTTTTTATATGTACAATGCTGACAAATGATCCCAACTACACCCCTGTCCTATGTGTGATAATTTGGTGGGCTGCTGTCACTTACTTGGTGGGTTGTTGTCATGGTGTGATGTGATGTGCTACTGCTGCTTTGTTCATTCTTCCCCTCCTTGTATATGTGATCAGTCTACGTGGCATGCCAGCTCCTTGGTTCTTTGCAGTTCAGCAGATTTTTGGTTTAAAATTTTGGAATAAATCAGGTGTTTGGCATTATGCTCTATTATTAGACATTAGTTATAGGGTCTATGAATTATCCTTTATTTTGTAATTAATTGCTACTACTTTCACTCTATTTCTCACAACTAAAGCAAGAGAAAAGTAAATCAGAAAGAACAGTAAAGAAAATAGGGGATGTTGTGCTGCTTTTTGTAAATTAAATTAGAAAGAACATTATAGAATACAATTAGTCAATTACCACATAATACCTAACAAAGCCAATCCCCATTCCTTTTTATATGTCCCCTTTTTATGTTTGTTTTTTTTTGTAGTGCTAACAACTTCTTCTGATATGAGAGCGCTCATTCTGTTGATGTGGGCAATAATGAAATTGAATTGTGGGTGACAAGACTCATCAAGTCATGGTATGAGTATACTTATATATTTTTCTAAGATTACAAAAAAAATACTACCTCCGTTACATATTATTTGCAACGATTAGACATTTTTCCTCTCTACTTTATGTCAAATCGTTGCAAATAATATGTAACGGAGGTAGTATATGGTAGTTAATGTTTTTAGATTTTATAGATTATTTATTTTTTTGTGTGATTGAGTTGGAGGATGAGGGCATTAATCAAATGATTAACGTGGTATGGCATAATGTGAATTGAAACAGGTTTTGAAGCCATACCCTATTGAAGGGATTTGTTTGATTTACAAAGGAGAATCTGCCAAAAAATTTTCTAATAATTGTTTACAATAATTATTTTATTATAAGTGTTGTTATTTTTTTTAGTCTTTTAAGTTTTAACAATTGAGACCATAGTTACAAATACATATCTTAATGCAGGGACAATATATGGATAAACTTGAGGAATATAAAAAGGAGTTGAGATAAACCCCGACAAAGTCTAATTGGAGGTTGTAGGTGGGAAAAAAGAATAGAAAAGTTTATGGTTTAGGGAGTGCTTCACAAATTTACTACAAGAACGATCCTACTTCTCACCTTACTTCATAATGTATATCATCATTAGTTCTTATTTGTCATGTTAGAGGTGATTTTTGAAACAATTAGTCTTATGGTTACTAATATTGTTTTTTAATACATTGATACAAAATTGATGATGATATTTTGGATATTTGAATAAAATTAACATTTTGGTTATTTGAATATATGTGTAGGTACTTTTTTTTTTATTGATATTTGGTCGTCACTAAATTAAGGTCTCCAAATATTAATAGCCCGTCGCAAAAATATTGCGACGGTAGATTTCTTATGGAGATTAATTGGTATGTTGCAATAATTGGACTCGGTAGTCGCTAGTTTGTTGCAAAAAACTAGTTTTTATAGTCGCAAAATTTTGGTCTCGTGGCAGCTAATCCGTCGCGAAACAAATTAGTCTCAATCGTCGCAATATTTTGGCCTCTAGTTGCAAATCCATCGCAAAGAAATTAGTCTCTGTAGTCGCAAAAGTTTTGTCTCGTAGTCGCAAAATTTGGTCTTGTAATTGCTAGTCCGTCGCAAAAAGAGTTTTAAAACATTAGTTTCCGTAGTCGCTAATCCGTCGCTAATATTTTACGACGGTCAATGATTTAGTTGCTAAAATTTGAAAGTTAGTCGCTAAATGATAGTTGCAAAGTCGTTGCAAATCCGTTGCAAATTTTCTACTGTTCAAAAATTAGTCGCAAAAATGGATTTGCGACGAGGTCTTTGCCAACTAACCAAAGTAGTTGCTAATCCGTCGCAAATCCATTTTTGCGACGAATTTGCGACTATTTTGGCGGTCGCTAATACCCCTTTTTCTTGTAGTGCTATTCAACACCGTTTCAAGCTTCTTGCCATGAACAATGGCTCCTTCACCTCTCTCAACCTTGCCGCCACTGTGAACCACCTCACCCATTTTCCCATCTGCCCCACTAGCCCCTCCTTTCCCTGTCAACCAACCCTCCACTTGCCACCACCTCGCAATTAGCCTGCAATTTAGCCGCCACCATTTACCCCACCCAAACCCAAACCCACTCCGACCAAGACTCACAACCACCAATCCCACCTCGCTGAAAACAACCCATACCCGAATTCACCAACCCACCCTAACCCATACACCCAAAATCCCAATTCTACCAACCTAGAACACAAAACCCTAACTCCCACCAATTTCCTTCTCTTTTCTCCCTCTCAATTGAATTTTGGGCTGAATTGGGGTGGTCGTACGTCGTTGGTGTTGCGGTTGTTGTGGTTGTTGTTTTCGGTTGTGTTATGAGTGGTTGTTGATATTGTGGGTTGGTCATGAATGTTTGTGATGAGTGGTGATGTCGGTGGTGTTTGTGGTGGTTATAGGCGGTGGTGTTTGCAGTGCCCCATGGGTGTGTTGAGTGGTGTTGGTGCGTGGGTGATAATGGAGGAAGAAGGAGGAGAGAGATACAAACAAGAAGGGGAAGGAGATAGAATTTTTTTTTTTTTTAATTTTTAGATTTTTCTTTAAAAAAATTAAAAAATAAAACTTTGACTAATCGGAAATTGCCACGTGGATGGTAACCGGTTGTAAAGGGTAAGGTGACCTGTTGGGGTTGCTAGGAGAAAATATATAGTAAACTTAGGATTATTCAAGGTTAATCGAAAGGTTGGATTATTTTGGGTGAATGGGTGAAAGGTTGGATTATTCTTGTGAAATTTTCCTAATTATTATTAATATTAAAATTATTAAAATTATTTTTAGTATAAATAATTATTAAAATTATTTTTAGTATAAATAATTATTAAAATTATTTTTAGTATTAATAATTATTATAATTATTCAAAATAATAAATTATTATCATCAATACAATATTAATTATTATTATTGAATATTAACTATTATTATTAATTATTATTTGAAAATAGAGAAAAACATATTTTTTTGAGCAGAGCAGATTTAATTTGAGCAGAATAAAGCAGCTCTAAGAGCACTCACATTAGTGAGCAAATTTTTTTTTGCTCATTCTCTCTCTAGCTACTTTCTCTCTCTTCCCAACCAATTTGCTCATGAGCATTTTTTGGTGAGGAAATTTTATCCCACTAGTGATCAAAAAATAATTAAATTGCTCATGAGCATTTTTCATTTTCCTAATTGATGTAGTACCATTTCTACCAAATATACTCACCATTTTTGCTCATGAGCAAAAAAAAATGCTCATTGATGTGAATGCTCTAAAGAACGTGGCCTAAGTCCCTAGCTACAAATCAATTAAATTAAAGTTGCTCTTAATAAGTCAAGTCTAATGTGAATCTTATCTTTGACCATATAATTACTCTCCATCTGGTCCGCGTGTGCCCTTTCCCTCCTCCCTCCTGCTTGTGTGGCGTCCATCGTCCTCCATATATCCAGCCAAATTAGATACCACATTCTCCATTTTTTTTAATTTTATTTTAATATTTTCTTTCTTAAACTTCATCTCTAAATTCTTTCTTCTTCTCAATTTTCTCTCTCCATTCTCCAATGGCGGAAACTTCTGCACTTGGTTCTTCATTACTAACCATTTCTCGAAGCTTCCGTCAATTCTCTCCTTCCCTCTCTTCTAACATTCATCATCAACCTTTCTCCTTCTTTATTCCACCTCTTATTTCCTCTCGATTTTTCCGATTGACAGCTAAAGCTTCTTCTGATGATCCTTTCGACTTTGATTATGGATCGTATCCGTGGGACCCTCAATCCATTGATTCTAATTCTGGTAAATCGGTTATTTACTGTTCATTTGCCTCAATTTTTTTGAAGTTTATTAATAATCATATGATTCAATTTATTTCTGCTTTTGATTATCCGAATTCAGGGAATTAAATGGCATTCCTTTGATTCTACAACTTTGATGGTATTTGATTTTTAAACATAAGTTAGACATTTGTTTGAATGTGGATTAATGATATTTGGGTGTCTGCAATATCAGGGTTCTAAGTTTTATTGCTATGATTTTGCTAGAGTTTCGAGTTACTTTAGTGTTTAAGCTAGTTGGCAGATGTTATGTACTTAAAATTTTTGAGTGTATACTGCAAAGGGTAGGTTCAATGTAAGGATGTAATTTTCGGCTTTCTAGGCTTGGTTATCTTTATCTGGCTTTAGCAAAAGCTTGATCTTTCTATTGAGTTTTAGAATTTGTTTAAGTTGGCAAGTTTGGAAATTTAAGTTTAAAGGTGGAGCTTGAAGCTCGCTTGTCTATGCATTAACTACTTGAACTCATATGAGGTTACCTTGCAAACTTAAAAAACTTGCTTTATTTGATGTGTTAGCATGTAAATTCACAAACAATGGGATTTCAAAAAGAATAACCTAAAGTTCTCGATGTTTTTGTGCTTCCTAGCATTCCAAACTATGCGTCAGATATGTCCAAGGGTACAATGGACATGAATTAGATTAAACAGCACTCCAACGGTTATAGTTGGAATTTTGCTTGCAATTATTACAAGTTAGCTACTAGCTTAACCATTGGAGTTAAAAACGAAAATTAGCTTGGGCAAGCTAATTTGCTTGACAAAAGGATGGAGAATGCTAGCCAACTATTTATTGACACATGGAAAATAATTCAATAGCAAGCTAGTAGCTTGGGGTACAAATCAAATAAAGAGTTAATTAGCTATAAATGTTATGTGGCAAGGCAAGCTAATTGGACAATTAGCTTGCCATAAGAGATGCTCTTCTTAAAGTTGTGATGGGTTTAGGCTTTGCTATAAAATATATTAGAGGAATTAACTTGGACAATTTTAAAAGTTGTGGCATGTTTGAATGGTTTTTTAGACGAACTTAGTCAAATGTGTATGAGTTTGTGAAGTCAAATGAATGATCAGTGGGCTGGTTAAGATATACTCCCTCCGTCCCCGGTTGATAGTCACTTTTGAAGAAAAATCACGGGAATTAAGAGAATTAAAGAAAGTACATTGAAAAAGTAAATTTACATTGGGTATGCAAAAAAGTAGAGGGAGAAAGTAATTAAAGTAAATGGGAAAGTAAAATTTACATTGGAAAGTTAAATTTGCACAAATATTTTTTGCAATTGTTAGAGAATTTTGGTAAAAATAATAATATTAATGGTACTTGAAAAACGCAAATGTGACTAACATTTTGGGTTGCCCAAAAATGGCATAAGTGACTATCAATCGGGGACGGAAGGAGTAGATCATTGGATAAACAATCTATAAAAGCGGTACAAGTTGGGTCATTTGTTGGAAAGTTGAACATCAATGATCGTTGGATGAGGTCTAGTACATTGGTAAGGAAAATATTTTTGTTTGTTTTTTGGTGCAAAGGCATAAATATACAGTTAGTCGTCTTACAACTTTTTTGGTAATTTCGGTAATGGAATTGAAAGGAATAGAAGGGAAGGGAAAAGATGAATACGAGACGTAGAGTAATTATATCGTCTAGTGTTTGGTGTTATGGAGCCATTGAAAAGAATCCAATGTGTTGTTAGTTAGTCAATGATAGAAAAGACAGCGAAAAAATTGGCAACCTTTTAAATTCTACTCTATTTATTTCTTTTCCCTACTAAAATTCCTTTATGATTATTACTACCAAACATTAGAAACCCATGTAAGTCCTTTTCATTCTTTTTCATTTATAAATCCTCTATATAGTGCCTAGCAATATAAATTGAAGTTCTCTTGCGTTGCACTTTCATAGCAAACTGGACTAAAGTACAATTGATCATTACATATCAAGTCTCAAAGTCCGATTATGAGAGGCTTCTCATAGACATTGTGTCCTCACCTCTTTTGTACTTGCCTTACTTTTCATAAAAATATGAAATACGTAGTTATCTTGTGGAGTGACTGAATGTTACAATGATTGTAATGTTCATAAGCCATGACACTGGATGGCTTTTTCCACTTTGGATTATAGATGTATGTTTATGTTTCCCAACTTATACTTCCTCTGTGTCTCAATACATGCAACAAGTTGACATCTAATTGAGTTTGTAATAAATTCAACCTGGTGAATGTATTAAGAAACAGAGGATGTATTATGTTGTAATAATGTTGTAATAAATTTGTAATGATTTAGGTAAAGTTAGATAATAATTTGGTAGGGACTTTAGGCTAAGTTAGATGTCAATCTACTTACATTGTTAAAGTTTTCCTCTTGATAGGAAATTAGATGAGCTTCCTTCATTGTTAGAAGTTTGGATTATCAATTAGCTACCAGCCTACCATGGTGATATCTAGAGTGTGCTGGCGCAAAACAAAGTTGAAGAGTGCATCATCTATAAAAATACTAATATCTCTAATTTTTTCTTACTTTTTTCTTTCTTTGTGTAAGTGCCCTAGTGAAATTTTGCTGGTGGACAAGCATTTACATGGACATTGACATGAGACTTCCCTCACAAAATTGCACTATAAATCCATAAACATTACCTTGATTTTTACTCTCTACGAAACTGGATGTAAAGGCCTTTTATATATATACACATATATATTTGTCAGCATTTAAGTCAGAACCTCAACCACCACCTCTCTCCTCTGACGTATTACTGTCATCAGTCTCATGGCCATCGTTACCACTTCTTCAATTGCTCCAAAAAAAAAAAAAAAAAAAAAAAAGTAGAAGAAGATGAATGCAGCTACCACCAAGGGCTCCAAGGCTTTGGCTTTGAGGACATCAGTGTTGAATTTGACACCAAATGTTCAAAATCCCCAAGTTTTGGACTTTTGGTCTTAGTCAGAAATACTCATTATTTTTTGTGTCTATTTCTTAAATTATGGTGGATGGTTTTGGAGAATTATGAATATTGATATTAGCTTTTTGTCAACAGTTTGCAGTGGTTTTACATGATTATGGATCAGGTGATGATGGTTTGTTTATATGATTCTGGGATGATAAACCAGTCGAGGTTGGCAGGAATGGTGACAGCATTAATGTAAGTGGTGAGGAAGCTAAATTAAAAATAAAAAAATCAAAGAAGAAAAAAGAGGGAGAGGCCAAGAATACCTTCAAGATTACATTAAAAAAAATTATAATAAATGAACATTATCTAAGTAGATGTTGGCATGTTTTACTAGAAATGGAGAGGATGGAGAGGGTTTGGCTGGGTTTGTGGCTTGGTAGTGGGAACTGGGAAGGGATTGGGGTGGGGTGGGGTGGGGAGGGGATGGGAAGGGGAGAGGTGATTTAACTGGTGGTTATTTAAAAAAAGGCTTAATTTAAGAAGGTAGACCAAATAGTTTGAAATATAAAGTTACTCAATATTGTAATTAGTTTGAAAATACCGCTTATAGTTGGGATCGTTCTTTTTTAGCTACATGTCAGAGACGACAACTATGTTAATATAATTGTGTTTATTGAATGTGAAAATGTTTATTATAATTTTGTTTATTGAACGTGAAAATGTTTATTCTTCATTTCATCTTCTTTATCAAGTAAATTGTGGTCTCAGATATCAAAATCAGAATGTTGTGACAGATGTAAACAATTTTTTGTTTTTTTCATACTAGTCAAGCAGGAGAAATGGTGTTCTATAGCTTTTTTTTAATTAAAATCTCAGAATAGGAGCCCTTCAAACAGAGCTGTTATATAAGATGAATTTTTGAGGTTTATGCTGTAGCCTGTTGATGGGGAAATGATGGTGTATCATCTTTCATACTACAGATGAACTGATTTATAGTTCAGAACAATTACCCTTTTACTTTGGGGGGGGGGGGGTGGTGATTTTATAGACTGGGAATAATTCTTTGATTGTCTTTTATGTAGAAGGATATGTCTCATAATCATTTGCAAATTGGATGATTATCCTTTTTTTCTTCTGATACAAAGTAGTTTCCTTCAGCTTTGCATACTTGCTTTTAAGTGTGATGTTAGTCATGTTACTTGCCCTGAGCAGTCTGATGGATCCTTTTAAGTTTTAACCATGTTCCCAAGTTGGAATATTGCACTTTCGGTTCAATCTTGCATTATAAGTACTATTGTATTTTAGTCTAATGCTTTATTGCCAGAAATAGGTCAGATATAAGCACTTCTGAAACTTTCCAAACTTTTGTTGAAATTTGAGTTGCTGTAGGTATTCAGTGGGTTCGTGAGGACACAATCACAATGTTCACTGCAGATGGGCTCATACAACTTGGGGTTCTTTGGTTCCTCGGCGTATTTCTCCATTAGAGGTATGCCTTGATTTGGAAAAGACTTACTCTATTTCCTAATTTTGGTTTAAAAGATGCATTTAGTCATTGACTTAGGTAGCAAGAGGATCATTTTATTATGAGCTTAATACAGAGTAAGAAATTGACTTGTGGTTTGGTTGGAATATGTTGGGCTTTATGCTTATAATTACAAACCTTATTTAATGATTTTTTATCATAATGTTTGATGGTTTTTTTATGCTTGAAACTTTCTTAAATACAAGTTTGGTGCGAACTATATGTTTTATGAGATATGCATGTAATACTTCCACTTCTCTCACTCTATTGTTTTCCCTTTGGGTCTTAATTAATTACGACGATTTTTGAAACTTACCATTAATTAGTCAGAGTTGTCTATACTCTATATATTACGAAGTATATCCTTGTATAACATAATCTGATTTGATAAAATTTATTTTACTTTTGGCATGAAATGTGACTTGAAAATTTTAATAGATGATTATATATTTATCTTTTATAATTCTTATGGTTTTTATTCATTATATACTCATTACTAAATAAAAAAAGAAATGTAAAGGTTGCTTTTGTCACAAAAGACCAAAGATGTGAGGATGCAGAATTAAAATATTCAACTGAAGTATCCAAATATACTTTCTTTGTTTCACTATGATTGTCATTTAATCCTTCCTGGGATGTTTCAATATGATTTGCTCTTGTTGATCAGTTTTGTTCAAGTGCCCTCAAATTTGACTTGGTGCGTATGCCAATTCAAAAGTTTGCCCTATATTTTTATTTAGTATCATCAACACGTATAAATCATAAAAAGTTGATATTCAAAAACTACACATTGAAATGTACAAGTCACCAAAATTGGTCAAAGTGGAGTGTGTGAATATTGCAAAAAGTCAAGCAACAGAGGGAGTACTAGCAAATGTGGCATTTGGTGGCATGCATGTATGATGGCTCAATTTGCTGCTTTCATTGTAAGGGTTGCCGGTTGCCCACTCTTAGGGCTTGACCTGCTTGTCATCCATAATAGCCCTGTGCTAGCCAGACTTGTGAGAGAGCCTCTTTTTCAGACATACTAAAATCTATGCCTTACTAACCAAACTTAAGTCAGTGTTCTAAATCAATACAAATTTGGACTCGTCGTGGCATTTACCTCTGGCTATTGCTATTGAAATTTGCTATTTGCTGCATTCACGATGTGCTGATTACCATTTATTGATGTCTTCTTTCAGTTCAATGTTTTATTTTTAGTTATTACTTGTTAAGTTGCCAAAATTGGGGTTTCATAATGCAGAAGAGGCAGGGTAAGGTGAGAGTTCCTCCGAGGTATCAGCGGTTTCAGGAGAGCGATTATATGGATCCAAACCAAAGCCTTTGTCTGGGTGCACTTTTTGATATTGCAGCAACAAATGTAAGGAATGTAGATAGCTACAATTAGTTGTTGAACCAGACCTATTGTTTATGTTTTAATGCGATTTTGTTGTACTTCAACGATGCTTTTGTAATTAAATTTGTCAGGGGCTTGATACGGGTAGAAGGCTTTGCATCGTCAGCTTTTGTCGTTCAATTGAGATGCTTAGTGATGTTGTTGAGGACAGTGTCCTGGAGCAAGGTGGAGAGGTTTGTACCAGTGAACCTGTTCTATTAATTTTTAATTTAGCTGCGTGAATTCAAAGAAAGTTTCATGTTGTAACATTTTGATGCACATGTTTAATCTATGAACATCTTTTTATGGTGTGAATTCGTGACTGTTTAATATGTTTACAAAGACTTCCTCATCAGAAGATCCAAAATAAAAGGGGTAATGTTCCCAAGTAAGATTTTAGGCATAACAAATTTCCTGTACTAACCTTTAAGCTAAATTATATCTTATTTGAAATTACTCCGTCACTTTGAACTTGTTATTTTCTTATTGAAAAGCTCATTTTCCAGATAGAAACAAGCATAAAATCTAACGTGAAAAATAGGTCTCTTTGGATGTAGATCTTTTGAGCTACAAACTACTTCCTCCAATTTTCCTTTGATTTAATTTAGATGCAACACTTAGCCTTTTGCACTATTTTTTATATTTTACTTTGACAATTCTAGGTAATTTATACTACGTATTTAAGAAAAAAAAATTGCCTTGCGGGATCTTGTTATATTCGTGAAAGTGCATTTTCAAAATTGCAACTTAGTAGGTTAGTACTCCCTCCATTAAGGATTAATTGCAATTGTAGGCATTACAAAAAGTTTTTGGAAAATTAAAGGGCGGAGACCAAAGCGTGAATATAATATTAATAATATATAGCATAGTTACTGGGAATTAGTTTTAATTGTTAGTGGGTAAGAGAATTAAAAAAAAAAAAAAAAAAAAGTGGGGTTGGGTGAAAAATAATAAAATTATAGTGCAGCTAGGGTTAGTAAGGGATATAATACTCTGTAAATAATATTGGGTCCTTACCAGGTAAGGATATGTTGCAATTAATTAGAAACGGATGAAAAAAAAGGTGTTTTAATTAATTAATACGTGATGAATAAAGTATAATTTTTGTTCATTGATGATTAAAATTATAACAATTGAATTCATGCATTGAGAATGTTAGTATAGAATTGTTGCAAATAAATAAGAAATGGAGGAAGTATATATTTTCCTTAATAGGAAATGGAATATAGCAAATTACTTCCATGTAAATGCATCCTGTGCTTTTTAAAAATTCATATGTATGCTGAAGAACTGGATGGTGCAGGTTGTTGTCGCTGAGAAAGGAACGAAGGGTGGATTACAGGAGAAGCTGAGTATGACTGTTGCAGTGCCACTACTTTGGGGTGTTCCTCCTGCTTCCGACACACTTCATCTTGCTGTCAGAAGTGGTGGAGGGATAGTGCAGAAGGTATTTTGGCAGTGGCACTACATGTAAATAAACTGCTGACTTAGTTTGTTAACGCATCTATTCATCTATTGTGAATTCTGTACATAAGCTTAGAATCTATATATTTCTGAAACTGTACATTTGTGTAATCTTTACATCTAACATTTGACAATTATATTCCTCAATTCTTCATTAATGGACTTGAATTTCTTGTTTAAGATTTACAAACTGTTTATTTGCCTTTCATAAGCTTAATACGTTTGCTAACTAACATGCTTTGAAGTTTGCTAATTAACAAACTCTTGACCATTCCCTGACTTTGGGCTTTTTCATTTCGTTAGTCTGTTTACAGTTATTGAGAGGGTTGTCAGTATCAAAATGTCCAGAATGAGATTATTGTCTCCCTAAATCGGTCTTTTTTCCTGTTCTTGTAAAGCTGGCTGTTCAAAGTTCTGTTTTAGATCTCAGTTACAAGCTGAGCCATTCTCTCTCAGACTCTCAGATGTTATTCTGTTTTAGATGGTTTCTTATGTGTCTGGAGTCTGGACCTGTTTATCTTGGGCTATGTCATACTTCCTGCATAATTTTTTAGCTGATATATTTTGATTTGTG